>NC_043709.1:78892110-78915589 GCF_006229205.1 Suricata suricatta
TGGCTCCATTACCTCTTACCTCTCTTAATATTGATCTCTATATCTTATCTTTCTCTAAACTTCATCTCACTACATTCTACCTTTGCTCCAAACCCCAGTGTGCTCATCTCCCCCCTCTACTGCCTCAAAATCTCCTACGCCTGCTTCAAGGACCATTCAGATCCCACCTCCTCTATCTGGACCCCACCAAACCCAACCTTTCATTTGAGTGGCTCATCTACCTCACAGCACACTCTTCCCACACCTACCTCCAAAAGGCCTAGCAAATCAATTTTTAAACCTTAATACTTTCTAAATTTCAGGAGTAATGCTTGCGTGTTGCAAAATAAACATTACTATGCTTCTTTTTTAAAAAAAAATTAAAACCCCTTTAGTTTTCCCTGCCATGTTAATCAACCTCCCATAGATCACCCCTTAATTTAACAATTTTTCATGCACTGACAAATATAAACTATACATGTGTGGTTGGTTGTTTTTCTTAATATAACAATAGGCATCTGCATAAGTCAACATATTTTTTTCAACCATTTTAACAGCTAAATAGTATTCTAAGTTGGTTTTTTATTGCGGTTATGTGTAAGGATGGCCTTCTCCTTTAAATGAATATTCTCAAGGTAAAGGCCATGTTTTGTTCTTACATCTTCAAGAGGACCTCACACCAAGGCCAAGCATTGCTTACACACATGTAATATCTTATTTCATCCTCAATTATTCCCACTTCACAGAAGACAAAAATCACACAGCCAATAAGGACAAAGCCTTTTAATCTACATCTGTCTGACTCTGGAGCCCAACACCCTTGATTGATGACCTAGGCTATAACTAATAAATTTCTCATCAGATATCCTTTGCTTTTTCACCCAATGTTGGGAGACATAAGAGCTAATATTCTGGTGCAGGCAGGTGGGACTGAGGGTAAGAGCAGGGTGCTGGAACTAATGCAAACACACAGAGTCAAGCAGTTGCAGGTGTAAAGCTAACCTACCATTCAGTACTTCAATCTGTGCTTACTGAGAACCTACTAGAAGAATTTCTTGCCTCTTCTTCTTCAGGCTCCCATTACACTCTCCCTCAGCAGTAGCTGCCACCATTTGTTGAAAATCTATATGTCATATTTCCACTATTATTTCTATTAATAATTTCTGATTATTCCTAAATTATTTCTAAAAGTTCTGTGAGACAAACATCATACCACCACCACCAAAGACAGGAGAACTGAGACTCAGAGAAGTTACTTGCCAATATTAGGATGTAATAAGTAGCAGGGTACATGGGTGGCTAGTCAGTTAGATGTCTGACTTCAGCTCAGGTCATGACCTCAAGGCTTGTGAGTTCAAGCCCCGCATCGGGCTCTGTGCTGACAGCTCAGAGCCGGGAGTCCGCTTCAGATTCTGTCTCCCTCTCTCTCTGGCCCTCGCCACCTCACTCTCTCACACAAATAAACAAACATTAAGAAAAAATTTTAAAAAGAATGTAATAATAAATAGCAAAGCCAGGATTCAAGCTGAGGGTCAATTTGCTCCATTTTCGTCTCTATTTTGTCATACAGAATGCTGCCTTTCAATTCACAGAGAAAAGATGAACTATGACTTTTTAAAATTTAGACTGAGGATTACATTTGGCTACAAGTAAGAGACCCAAGTTCTGTGGTCTAACCAAATAGAGATTTTATTTTCCTCACAAAAAGTCAAAAAATGGGCAGACAAGGTCTGGTACAGCAGTTCCATGATGCCATCAGCTTCTCAGCCTGCTTAACCCTTGAGCTTCTAGTCTGTGGTCACAAGATGGCTTCTCCACTTAGAAAATAGCCTTCCTATTCCAGGGAGGAAAATGTACAAAAAGTAAAAGGGACGCTCACAGAGGCCATCCCTTGTAAAAGCTTTTAAAAGTGTGTAGGAGCCCTACCCACCTACTTCCGTCTCACTGGCCAGGACTACAGCACTTAGACACCCTGCAAGGGTTTCTAGAAAAATTAAGTTTTCGTTTTTTGGGTTTTTTTTTTTTTTTTACGGTGGTAAATTAAACAAAATGAGGTTAGCTGTAGGGAAGAGATGGGTAGGAAGGGCTCTGGTTGGCATCTAGCTGTGTCTGCCCCAGAGGGTGATGTAGATAGAGCACAAGGCATCCTAGAGAGTCAAGGTATTCTGGAGAGAAAAAAGCAATGAAAGAACCTTCACTCCATGCTTAGAAGCTTCCTGATTGTGCAGAGTCACAGACTGATGGGAGTGGGGGCTGACAGAATGTGAAAGCCTCCAAAGCAGCTGATCCAGAGGAAAAACACTGAGACTCAGGTGACTTCACACACATCATCCTGACCAACTCACAGGTTCAACCAGAGTGTTTTCTGAGTCCTCACTGTTTCCCCTCCTCCGACACACTCACTTCCCAGAGCTAATACAGATGGGAACCTACAGGCTCATCAGACTTTTCTATCATTCATAAGAAGAAATAGAGCGTGTGCAAATTCCGATTCAAACAAAATAAAACTTTCTACGATGTGTTGTTACAAGCAGCAGTATCTTTAGAGAAAGAAAATGGTTGCAGAAACATCCTCTGCGCAACTGCAGCCAAACTAACAAGTTATAATATTAAGCTAAAGCAGGCCGAAAGTTTTCGCCTGAGTTTCACTTTCTTGTAAAGAAAGTAAACTCCATAAACTTTCCTCACAAAAACCTCATAAAACCCTGTAGTAGTGAGAAGACATTTCTACAAAACACTATAGAAAGGTGTTAAAGAGCCAGCAAATAAGGGACTAGATCCAGTGAGCTAGGTCCAACGCACAGAGATAGAAGATAACATAAGCATATTTTGTGATACAGTAGAGCTTTACATTCATAGCACAAAAGAATTAATACACTTCCCAATGGGCCTACCTACTTCTTTCCAAGAACCACCTTGCTTGCCTAAAGAACTGGGCCACAAAGGAATGAGCCTTGCATCTTTGCTCTCTCTTACCAGGTAAAATGAAGTCTGACCTTGTTAACACACACATATAAGAACAGTACACCTGCTCTCTCCAACTTGCATCTGTTTTTGGTATCAAATGCTTGATTTCCCTAAATTAAAGGAGAGGTGAAACTACCTAGACTTACTCTAGAGGTCAGAAGGTGTTCCTAAAATCCACAGCCAGCCCCAAACGTTACAAGATTTCATCTTTCTCCTCCCAGATTCATAGTTGAGACATGAGCCTTTGCCAGAATGAGTGACACTGAATGCAATTCGAGTTTGTACCACTTCTTCAGTCATGGACATTTTTAGGTACACCACTGTACAGAAACCACCAAATGATCTTTCTATTCTGAACACGTTACACTCGCCAACAAAAACTAGGATTTGCATGTGGGCCAGTCAAAATGTGAGTCACAGCAAGTTCTAAGGAGACACAGAACTGAAGTCCAGTCACAAACTGTGACAACACTCCCACTGGGACCCCTCAGAGTCCAAACCCACATATCAGAAATAGAAGCTCTTCAATGGGTCCAGACTGGTACACATTTCACTCAGACTGTCCTCCCCCCCACAAAAGTGCCTAACAAGTGTGCCAACTTAAAACTTCCACAAGGGCCCGTTTTTTAATCTAAAATCCAGTTGTTTGGTGTTTTAGATCCTTCAAAATGGAAAAAAATACTGAAGCAAAAGTAATCCTCACCACTTGGCCTTTTGAAGCATTATCAACTTACGCCAAACTGACATCAATGACTATATTTAAAGTCAACAGTGTAAAATAGAAGAGTCTTTGTTTTCTTGTAGGGTGGCCAGGTTCAGCTAAGTTTTTTTAGGCCATTACCTCCAATTACTAAAGCATCAGTCTTTGTAGTTGTAATATATGTGACTGAAGCTGTACACTTTTTGACTAGGAAAAAGGCTCTGACATGCACTGTGAGGAGTTTAAGAAACAAATGCAACCACACAAACCCAGAGCAGATTTTGAATAGTGTCCATTTTGGACGGTGTGATGACTGATTTAACAGTGACATTATCAACCTTTCGTTGAAGGGAACTGCTGGCCAGAAGACACTTTGTTCCATTTATCCCCAAACAACACCCAGGGTCACTAATCTTAGCAGCTTTGCATCTCATACTTACACCCATCTGTTCAGCCATGGTTAAAAAAAAGGAATAAATTCCAGGCCCCTGAAATATTTCATAATTGGCTGCTCAACTGTGACTATTTTTTTTTCTTAATTTCAGAACTAATAGAGCTTTCTAGGGAAATCTCTGGGAATAAAAAGGTCATCATTATGCAATATCTTTGGCCTACGGTTCTACCTGCAAGTAGTATTTAATAAGGAATCGAGATACACACCCAAATGTGAATGAATAGTCATTAATTCGCTCATTCAATGTTTTGAAAAGGTAATTCAAATCAGATCGGAAACATGTAATAATATCTTGGAAAAGGCAGAATCAGATGAATGAGGTCTTCTTTCAGTTAACAGTTTAAACAATGTGCTATTTGAGAATTAGGAACATTTTTAAATGGGAGATGAAAAACCCAGAAAGTTCATTTTAATGTAACAAATTGCCAAAGGAATCTACATTAACTATAAAAATATAAGTATTTCCTATATATGGAAAATACGTTTTAAAAAGGAGTCAGCTAGTCGGTAACAGGGAAAAAGTGATCTTGTTCTGATTTATCTCATGCTGGGACAGTGAGTGACAAAAAGACTACATAGATAAGCAGTTAAACTCTCCCTCGCTGAACTTGTTTCCAAAAAACATCCATGATGCCCTTGAAATTAGGCACTGTTGGTCTGGAACTACGTTGCACCCTACATTTCAATTTAACATTTGCCCACAAAGGCCAGATTATCCTATTTTTTTAAGTAGCTGTCAGAATTATGACAGTTGCTGGTTAAAGAGAATTTAACCAAAACCTGATACTACCCTTCTTAATAACTCAAATACCTTTCATATTTTGTCCATTAAAAGTACTGTATTTTACTATACCACATGTGCCTTATACACAAAGAGAAATAAATACTGATTAAAACTTGGTACATAAAATTAGTGTTATTAAACTGGGAATGAAATTTAAAGTGTTCCATATTCAAGTCCCGAAGCCAAGACCAGCTTCCTGGAAAGAAAACATAAATCTGAATTTGGCACATCAGGACATCATAAAGATACTCTTACTGGACTGGTTATTAAAAACTGCAGTTTGAACAGTCTATCAACCAAGGCTCCCGTGAGCTCACACTAGTCACAGAAATTCCGCATTACCTCCTCTTTCCTACTGAAAAAGTACAGTGGAAAATACAGTATGTTTTATGTACTTCCTATAGAACATAAATAGAAAAGACATATTCACCACCATTTCAGAGCCATTAAGCAATTGCTACTTCTTAGCCCCAAAACACAAACCAAAATTAGTATGTTCTGACCTTTTCAATAAAACACACCTTCCCTTTGCAAACCGCCTGCTCTTGATCCATCCTGTACTAATTTTTTCAAGAACTAAGAATACAGGTCTAGGTATTTTATAAACAAAAGCAAAACAAACCACTTCTCTCTAGCTCTGAAATATGACTGACATCTGGCTAGAAAGATGGAGAACCTCATCTATGAAGTCCTATATTCCCTATTTCTCTAACTGGATTTACTAGAGGTAATGTGGCTTCTTTCTTTCCTCCCCTCCTGGAAATGCCCTTCCATTCAAGGCACCTGGGATGCAGCTTTTGCCTCACGATGAAGTTCACACCTGACCTGGCAACAGCTGAGGGACAGCGGTGAATGAAAAGGGAAATTGGACTCAGAAGTCTCAGCCCACGTTTTTTTTTATTTCTTCCTTCTCCAAAAGAGACTTAAGCACTGATAAATGAGGGTTCTCAATCAGTTTATGGGATTCTCTTCCCCAGAAAGTCCACCACAGCCAGTTAGTGACCTGGGCACAGACAAGATCTCCAAGCAGGAAAAGGGGTTTCAAACAGGAAATCAAAAAAATTAGAATTCTCTATTGCCACTTCTCAAACTACCTTTTCCTCCCAACAGCCAATTGTTTTTCCTAAGTACCAAACTTGGATACTAAATTGAGTTCTTCTACTGCCCTCTGCACTTCTTACTGAAAGGAAGGATTTGTTTGGGTCCCAACCCAGGCTCCTATAATTAAGAGTTTGGATGCCACACCTTCCACCCCATTTCCCTGTTAAAACTCTCTTCTGTAAAAATGATCCTTGAAAACGCAACTACCAGTCCTCATCCCTTTCTCAAGCAGCCACAGAAAACAGATCTGAAGAGTCTCAGCAGTCTTTCTAACCCCTCCAGATCACAAAATTGGCAATGAAAGGGATTCTCAGTTAAAATGTCAGAGTGAAAGGAGTTGGGAGTTTTAGAAGTGTGCCCCCAAGAGACGAGTTTTCCCACAGCTCATAACTACTACACCCCAAGTGAATTTCTCACATCCTGTCCTGATGGGGCTCTCTAAGGGGATTTTTTACGTTGGTACATAAGAATATTAAGAATAACGATGATATTCTTTCATTTAAATCAACATGTAACAAGCCACAAGGAAACTAAAAAAATACAAAACTTTCGTTCTCTCTCAAAAAGCGTAATTTTGGGTCGAAATTTCATAAACTTTTTGTGACATTTTTAAATACCCCCCCCCCACCCCCACACTTCTCTAACTGGAGTTCTCAGGTATTGCTGGGAGACTAGGGTGTGGGGGGTCTAAGGAGACACAGACAATACCTTACACGTCCATCCTGAGGTATTTTTCACATGGAAGCTAGTTGGGAGCCCTAGGAGTCAACCCTCCCGCGTAAGCCTCCCCGCTCAAAAAAAGTTCCCGTTCCCCCGGGAAAACAGAAGTGAGTTGGAAAGGAAATCGACCCGGGAAGAGGAGGAGCGGCTGCAACACCCAGCTGCAACCGCACAACGGTGCCACTTCCCTCCGGTCTGTGAGAGGAGCCAAACGCCCTTACCTGGGGGGTAGAGAGCCACGGGCGCCAGTTCCAAAAGTTCTGGTTCACCTTCGGTCCGAGTTCAAAGCCCCAGCTCGGTGGCCCCGCCGCGGGCTCCGAGCCCGAACCCTTTCGCGTCCCGCTCCCGCCTTCCCCACCCGCTCGGCCCTACACCATGTCAGGAATCCGGGCAGGCACCGAGCTGGGAGCTGACATCACTCCCAGTTCCAGGTACCTCCCCCTCCCACCTCCCACTCGCCTTCTCTCCTCCCTCCCTGCGGGAATTAGCCAAAGAGCGTTCGCAAGGGGGCGGGGTCGGCCGCGCCCGGGCGCCCGCTGATTGGGCCCGGAGACCGTCACTCAGAGGAGTCAACTAATTTTATACATTCCTCGCAGAGCTACACTAGGGCTGGGAGTGGGTGGTGGTGGAAAAAAAAATGCTGCCTTTCCAGCTATCTCTAAGAAAAGGGAGTAAATGGTATGGGCAAGAACCTTGCGGATCGTGTTTTAAACTTCTCCTGGGTATTTACTACGTTCCAGATCGGAAACGAAACTAACCCACCCCAGCCCCCTTTTTGAGGAAAAACAATTGCCTCTGTGTCACGGGCAAGTACGAGTTCCGCGGCGCGTGGAGCAGAAAATGGCTAGCTGTAAGTCATGCAAATAAAGGAAACGCCAGCTCCCTCTTCTTCCCTTTCATCTTGGGGCTGCGGGGTGTTCCCTTAGGTGGGGAATTTAGAACTTCAAAAGCTCCGGAAAGGTTTGGATGAGAAACCGCGACCCAGCTCAGAATTGTTAACCAGTGGCGTTATCAGCCATGTGCTGCTTTTGCTTTGAGCGGTGAAAATCACACCACAGGAGCTTCGGACAAAAAAAAAAAAAAAAAAAAAAGGATCTCTGAAGTAAGAAAAATTACTATTTACCTTTTTAGGTGCCTTAAGGCTGTTGCTTTCATGCACTACTGAAAAGGGAGGGGAGGAGGGGAATCTCGCAATTGAGTTCAACAAGCCACATGAGAATAATTACTGTTGAATGGAGCCAATTGCAGTGGCTGAGCTATCAATTAAGAATTAACTAACATTTACCCCTGACGGGTATCATGCTGTATAATCCCCTTGGCTAACAGAACAGAATGATTATTGGGAGATGGTTCTTTCCATTTATGTAATATCTGATCCAAGACAGAACTGAATGGTGAACTGTGGCTCTATTTGTATGAGATACAGATAGCCTAGTATCCTTTATCTTCTAGATGTACACTGAATTAAGTATTGGCTTTCTGCTGGTTTGTATTGTTTGCTTTTTGATTGATGACAACATCTCCTACATTTCATCATTCTGCCAAAAATTGTAGGTGGATGCACAGAGTCAAACACGGTGTCTCATTTAATCCTCAGAACCAATCTGCAAAGTGTCACTAACCCCGCCTTCACATACGGAATCATAGGCTCAGCAAGATTATATAGAAGTAAATTACTTCACAACATTCAGAATTGGGCTTGAAACCAAGAACCATTTGACTCCCAAACCATTTTCTCCTTTGTAGTAGTGATTGCCCACAATGGACACTCTGAAACACTTGTAACGCTGAAAAAAATCTGCAGACCCTGACTTCTGCTCTCACAGATCCACTTTCCATTATACCATTGTGCTATTTGTCAGACCTATACTATTCCAACCTCCTAACATACTTCTGACTTCATTTTCCCCCGGCTCTGTGTTTTTCTATGCATCCATCACCACCAAATGAGTTTTCTAAAATACTGTTTGCTTTTGCCATCAACATCTTCCCCTCTGAATCAGACCTCCTTTCCCTACAATTCTTAAGGAGCCATTCAAAACTCTCCCAACCTGGCCTCTATTTACCTCTCCCACCTTCTCTCCCATTTCACTCCTGGGAACCCCTCTGCTATAGTCCACTGGTCTACTCGCAGATCGCTGCTTGATTCTCCCCTTCTGGCCTACCTGGAATCCCAGCTCTTCTCTGTGTTAACTCTTTTCTCAGAGCCTAACTAAAGTCCTAGTCCTCACTGTGTGCTACAGTGAACAGAAAAAGGGCTGGGGGTGGGTCGCCCAGTTCTGGCACTTACTTGCCATATAACTGGGCAAGACACTAAAACATCCATCAGAAAATTGGGTCACCTTCTTTATAAAATGGGGCTGATAATAATCAAAAGTTATTGTAAGGGTTATTGAGATTGTACAGAGGTATAAACATATGGGTAAATATGTCCAGTTTTATGTATTTCCTTATCTTCCCGCAGTGTTAAGCAAGCTCCATGCTTAATCCTCTTTGTATTCCTTATACCCAATTCAAAGACTCAAAAATGAATCATGTCGCTCCTAACCCCTGTCCGTTCCTTATTGCACCCAAACCCCCAATAATCTCACAGCCAGAACCACAATTCTCCCTGCCCCCTCAGTCGGGACACACTTGTCAGTAGGGCCTGTTGTCTGCTTTGCTCCACAAATGCATTCCAACTGTGACCAGGTGGCTACCGGTCATTCTTTCAGACTCAGTCCTAGGATAGCTGCATTTGCGTCCAGGCTCACATGCTACACCCAGCAGCAGACGGGGGAGGGAATGTCCCACCCCCACAGGGATGGCAGGATGGAATAACAGGAAGTCGCCTCCCATCCCCTCTGCAGCTGGAGTGATAACAGCTGCCATCAGAGTCCGAAAACAAAAGAGTCAAGAGGAAAGCTGAAAACAGGCCTGGGCTGGAACAGTAGTGTTCAAACCAGGGGTTCCAGAATGGGTGAGGAAGGAACCAGTGGGCAAGATTTCAGCCTCCTTTCTGCTTCCCCACCCTTTCCCTCTTAACAAGAGTTACAGCTCCTCTCTCTGTTCTACATTTAGGCTTCACTGTAAAGCTTCATTTACAAACAAAAGAAAAAAAAAGACATATGTCTAGCACTGGCCTCTGGGTATCTTGGAGAAGCCCCAAAGAATAACAGTAATGTAGCAGACGTGAAATAGGATGCATGAGGAGAAGATAGCCGGACTTCACCCATTATCCTGGATTCTAGCTGGCTTCATGAAAAAGTGCATCTACAACTCCTGTGGTTTCAACACTAATGAGCTTCTGCAGGTCTAGATGTCTATTTTATGCCTAGTTATTCCTATGGCGAGCCTTACCTTTAGTGCCTATAAATTGTACCAGATACTAACACTATGGGGTACAAGTAGAGAGAGGAACACTTTGAAAGCGGGAGAAAAGCTGCAGAGAGTAACAAAAAATAGAACTTGAAATGGACTGTAAAGGTCATGTAATGCACCAAGTGGCTGGAAGAACCCCTTCTATCTACAGCATTTCTCACAAGTAGCCTCGAAAGCCCCTGCTTGGATTTGCCTGGCAACAAGGAGCATACAAACTAGGAGAGCAGCCCACTACTCAAGGTCTTTCTCCTAGCAAGCCGATCCTCTGTTTTTGACGTTCCCCTCTAAAGACCTCGGTCCTGTGTCTCATTTAACTCTCATAACCACTCATTAAGGTGCATGTTATTAGCCCTTTGTTTGGATAAGGAATCAAAGACTCAGCAAAGTTATGTAAGTGAATTGTTCCAGAATACCCAGAAGTGGGGCAGAAAGCAAGGTCTCTGACTGCAAGCTCTATTTTCTTTATACATCTAAAGCATGGCTTGTCCACAATCTACCCTTTTTCAGTTCCGCCCTCCAGAATAACAGGGAACAGGCCGACTCTTGGTTCTCCCATCCCCAAGCCTGTGCAGGCACAAGGACATATCCCCCACTTAGCTTGTTGAGGTGCAGAGACTGGATGTTCACCTGACTCACCGAGGGCACATCATGTGCCTCTTCTGGTCTGTACAGTCTTCCAGCTGCTGCTTCTCTAAAGCACAGTCCAGATCATTCGTGACTCCTTTCAAAACGCTTGGACATCTCCCTTTACCAGGGAACAAAGCCCAGACTCTCTCGGGGCATCAAAAGGCCCTTACATCTTGGCTCCAACTTACCTTTCTGTGCTCAATCATCCACTTCTCTTCTTATTCATATTTTCTGTGCAAACTGAAGGACTTGGCACCCATATTCCCAAAAAATATTCCTTCCTCAGTGAATGATGGGGTTTGTCCATGTCTAGTAGAATCTGCTGCGCAGCATTGTTGTAAGGATTTGATGAGATGTCATGTGCAGGGTGACAGCACATTGCCTGACACATAATAAGACATCAGTAAACATACTTTCCTCTGTCTTGTGCTGCAAAACAATGGTACTATTATTTTTATACATGGCTCATGTCCCTCACTGACTATAAGTTCCTGAGGGCAGGATGCCAATTTGTTTTTAGTTATGCTCGTTAGGAAATCTAAAGTTATGCTTCATCCTACAGACATTCAACCAAAATTCACTGAATGAATGAATGAATGAATGCTGTCTTTTGCTTAAAAGTCCTAACCTGCTATGAGCTAGGTCTTTACAAGTTCAGAAAGAACTCTACTAGAGTCGACTTAAAGGATATGGGTGCCTCAGCCTGTTCTTATCCCAGTCCCACCGCTAACCACAGAGTAGGACACATGGTATAAATCAGAACCCAAATTCAAATGAAACAAGCTTAGCTTTAGAATTCCTTCTAAAGGAAATTGCGGCTTATTCTGTCTGATTCTAAGCATGGCATTGGTGATAACCCAGACACCATTTTAATATCCTTTAGCTGGACCCTAAGCCACTATTCAGCTATCATCACTGACATCCTTTATGAATCCAGCCCTCCTCCCCACTCCCTTCCTGCCCATGTCCTGCATACAGGTTAGAAATAGGACCAGTGTATCGCTTCAAGCAGGGTCTGATTTGAATCACCCTTTCCTCGCAACCCAGAACATGCATATTATTCTCTGGTTAACTGCCAGGCAAATCCAAAAACGCAGTCCCATTCAATTACTCATTTTATTATTCTATTTATAAATGGAAAACAATCTTAATTAAAATAGAGACTATGGCTTTTCATGATCTTTGATTAATGTTCAATTACAGGCTAAACTAAACAAATTAAATTCCCTTAAACAGTTAACCCCATTTACAAACACAGTTAATTGAATTTCCTAAAAAGTGTGTCTGGTGCCTACACTCTTGAGAGAGGCCAGCAAGATGGCAATTCAGCCCTTTCAGTGCACAGCAGCAATTCTTCTTTTCCATTCCATGCAGATGGTCAGCATAGCATTCTTCACAAGCAGGTCAGACCCTTCCCGGGGCTGCCCGGCCTTTCCACAGGTGACAAGTCATTGTCATTCCTTCCTACCAACATGCACCATGCACAAACCTTTGCAGAGGTCCTGGGAACATTTTCACTTAACAACAGAGCTTTGTTCATAACCAGTAACTGCCATCTTGATTTTCACCTGCCACAATATTTAGTAAGGCTCATTTTTCAAACAATGTATCACGGCTCACTACTAATCAAAATTTACCCAGTTTGACATTGTCATGTACCCTATTCTCTGGATGATCACCACATATGATTCCTATCCCTCAGACTAATCCATTAATTTCTACCCCACTCACCTTTTCACCTGGACAATCATTAATTTACTGTTACCTTATTTAGTCTCTCCTAATCCTTAACTAGAATTCTTCTGCTTCAGGAGAATTTACATCTTAAATGGCATGTTAGATTTCAACCCAGAAACTTCTGAGAGGCCTAAGAGGAATGAGGTTTTTGTAAATGTTTTTATTTATTTTTGAGAGAGAGAGAAAGAGAGAGAGCAGGGGAGGGTCAGAGAGAGAGAGAGGTATACACAGAATATGAAGCAGGCTCCAGAGCCTGATGCAGGGCTCGAACCTATGAACCGTGAGATCATGACCTGAGCCAAAGTCAGACATTTAGCCAACTGAACCACCCAGGCGGCCCACGAGGAAAGAGTTTTAATCAACACAGATGTAAAATGAGGATGGGTCAACTGGTTTAAATAAATGCTTTCATTAAAGGGACGTGGCAAATTGAAACAAGTTGCTGATTAACGAATCTTTAGGTTAGAGCGTCTTATCTCCCAAATCCTATAAAAATGAGTTTCTCTCCTGCTTTCCCTGGCTCTTCCAGATTCTATCTCCAGAAAGGCCTTTTCACTTGAAGGATGCTGACTGGGTAGCCTGTGAATTACAAGATAATTAGTACTGTGTTTTGTTAAACTACCCAGGATATTAAGGGCAAAAGGAGAAAGTGTCTCAACCATTACTTTAGTATATGTCTTTTAAGTGCTTTGAACCTTGTTTATCTTATTTCTCCTTATATAATTTCCATTTGACCCTATATTGTTTGAATTCTCAATTAATTATAGTGTAATAGCCATAGAACAACCTTCTACACTGCAAGATGCTGTTTCTGAAAAAGATCATCACCCATTAATAAAAGGAAGTGCAAGAAATAGCACCTCTGGTAAAATTAAATAAAGCACGGCGTTCTAAGACGTAGGATCACTTGACATATCTGACACTTGACATAAGACCTAGGATCACCTCATCATCTATAAATGGAATGACAGTAATCTAAGGAAAGATTGAAATGGAGCCGCAAACCCCTGGATGCCGCCACCCCCACAGCTTCCTTCTGACACAGTCCTACATGGTTCTTTACACACACAGTTCTCAGTCAACCTCCCGAGACCCTTGAACAGTGCTGATTGGACCATAGATTTCCACCTGAATCACAGTCAAGTATAAACTTGAAAACATTCTGGAGCAGACAAGCACAGGAACTCATCAGAGTTCCCTACTAACCAGTCACTTAGTGCCCCATACAATTCTCTCTCAAAACATTGAAGGTGGGTACCTGGATGGCTCGGTCGGTTAAACATCTGACTCTTGATTTCAGCTCAGGCCATGATCTTGTGCTTCACAAAATAGAGCCCGCATCGGGCTCTGTGCTGACAGCATGCAGCCTACTTGGGATTCTCTCTCTCCCTCTCTCTCTGCCCCTTCCCCACTTGTGTCCTCCCTCCCTCCTTCCCTCTTTCTCTCTCTCTCTTTCAAAATAAATAAATAAATAAATATTTTAAAAAAGACATTGAATGTGAGGCACATAAAAAAAGAGAATAGAATAAAGCATAAAGAAGTGGAGGCACATAGATAAAAGGCAATGAGCAGAAACATGATGAGTAAGTAGAAGCATGAAGTATAGAAAGTGACATCAGGGGCACCTAAGTGGCTCAGTTGGTTAAGCATCCGGCTTCGGCTCAGGTCATGATCTCATGGTTTGTGGGTTCAAGCCCCACGTCCAGCTCTGTGCTGACAGCTAGCTCAGAGCCTGGAGCCTGCTTCAGATTCTGTGACTCCCTCTCTCTCTGACCTTCCCCTGCTAACACTGTCTCTCTCTGTCTCTCAAAAATAAATTAAGAAACATAAAAAAAAAAATTTTTTTTTAAGTGAGATCAGAAGAAAGCCGGAAACTCAAAACAAAGCAAAAAGACATAGATGCTGAAAGTCCCATGCAGAAAAGGCAGCAATCAGAACCATGAGACAATATATACCATAAGAGTAGGGGGAAATAACTGCAGAGGTAATAGGAAATATAGCATGATAGTACAAAATGATAATGACCATAGGAAACATTAATTTCTGTGTCTCTGATACTATTTTAAATGCTTTAAATATATTAACTTCAACCTGGTGACGTCTGTTTCCAGATGAGGAAACTATGCCACCAAAAGCTTAGGTAACTTGCCCAAAGTCACATACTAGCATGATTCACCCCAAGTTAGGACTAGAGCATGTGCTCTGAGAAAAGCTGAGTTAACAAGAATGAGAGACGCAGAGTTACTGTTGAATATTTAACCGTGCCCTAGTTCTCACGAGGATCGATGGGGTCAGTGATTTCCTGCATTTCCTTCATTCCCCAGATAGTCTCCTTCTGAATCTCCATCACCTGAGGTAGTCTGAACACTTGAAATAATCCAATACTGTGTCTTCAGATCAGATCGTAAATGTGAGAGCATTTTACCTTCCCTGAAATAAATGGAACCAAGTGAAGTGCTTTTTTTTTTGCAAAATAAGGTGGAAGTTCTGAAGATACGGTCTGGTGATCAAGATGGAGTTTGTCTCTTGATCATGTTTCTTTAGGACTTCACTTTGAATCAGGTTCAGTCTGTCTTGGTGGTGTATTTTGCCACACACTGTGGGAATTTTAGAATGTGTTAGTTTTCAACATGCAATTATCATTACATATTAATTAAATATAATTATATTAATTACATGACCCTGTTCTCCCTCATTCCTTCCCTAAACAACTAGAATGAAGAGGCTATGATTAGAGGGGCCATGAGCAAAGGCCAAAAGAAAAGAAGATTGAATATTGTTTTATCTTCCTCCCACCTCTCACAACAGCAGCCAGATCACTTAAGATATTGGAGGAGTTTAGATTTATTCCAATTATAATGAAAAAAAATGTGGGTATATGCTACTATTCTCTTTTTTTTATTGTTTATTTATTTTTGAGAGAGAGAAAGAGTGGGGAAGGGGCAGAGGGAGGGAGAGACACAGAACCTGAAGCAGGCTCCAAGCTGTCAACACAGAACCCAACGTGAGGCTTGAACTCACAAACTGTAAGATCATGACATGAGCCGAAATTGGACACTTAACCAACTGAGCCACCCAGGCACCCTTCTGCTACCCTCTTCTTGTTCATTAAAAACAAACTTTTCTCAATCAATCCCATTTTTATTTTATTGAGTACATCTGTGAGAATGACCATACATATGAGGACAGGTGATGCTTTTTCTATTTTTTTTTTAATGTTTAATTTTGAAAGAGAGAGACAGAGAGTGAGTGAGGGAGAGGCAGAGGAAAAGGAAGACACAGAATCGGAAGCAGGCTCCCGGCTCTGAGCTGTCAGCACAGAGTCTGATGCGGGGCTCAAACACACGAACTGCGAGACCATGACCTGAGCTGAAGTTGGACGTTCAACCTACTAAGCCACCCAGGCGCCCAGTGATGCTTTCTTACAGGGTTCATTAGCAAGGCTCTGAGCTTTGGTTTCAAAAGGGCCTTCAGCAGATATTATGAATCAGTGCTTCCATCATTATGTTAGAAAAGAAAGAGCCTAGTTTCAACCCTGCCTTCGCAGAGGTGGAGTTGCAAAAAATTGAAAATCTGCTGCAATACCAGCAGAAGATTTAGAACTTTATGTGTTGACTAAAAATTATTTCCATATGCTGTAATTGTTTGAGAAGTTGTCAGTGTTGGCATTTTATTCTAATTTGTTCAATGCACTCGCTTCTAAATGCTCTTAGGAGGGAATAAATATGTCAAAGCAAATAATCGCCCCCTTCCAAAATGCCACTCAAAATCCTCTGAATTTCCTCCTAATGAGGATTAATCTTATAAGGATCAGCTTTATTTGTCCTGTCCTATTTTAGACATCAGGGTTGTGTTCAGTTGCCTTCTAAAGCTTTATTTATTTATAGAATAAGAGAGTCATATGTGTGGAAATAATAACACTTTTGTCAGAAAGTCAGACAGCAACTCGGAAGCTCCAGGGCCCAAATGCCCCTTCCAGTGGAGCATGCATCCTACAGAGCAGGAGGGAGAGAGGAGAAAGAAATCATATGCCCTGCACCCGGGGCCCTAAGACTATAAGTAAGCAAATTACCAAATAATCCTCACTGCTCACTCCAGTGGAGTCTCTCAGCTCAGAAATGCCCTGACCCACTCCCCCATGCACACTCTTCCCTCCCACTGACTAATGTCTCACTGACCATAGAGGAAAAAGAAACCACAAGCTATTCTTTCTTGTGATCCTATGACTCAACCTCAGCAAGACATTTAATGCTACACTTTGAACACCTTTGTTTTCTGAGAACATAGTCCTAAAATGTGGTTTAATCTTCTCAACAAACCTAAAGTAGGTGCAGGTATTATCACCACATTCCAGATAAGGAGACTGAAGTCTAGAAGCAGAACTCGCTTCATGGGGGGAAGATGCGTAGTCACCCACGGTCCACGCTTAGAGAGGCTTTATATTTGGTTTAATTATCTACTGTCACCATCTTCAAATTCTTAATATTTTAAGGGGCCCCTTTACACTGGGTCTCACAGATTATGTAGTTTATCCTTTCTAGGGGGAGTATATGTCCCAAGATCTCCGTATTGATTTGCTAAAGTTGACATAATGAAAAACCACAGATTGGGTGCCTTAGGCAACAGAAATTGATTTTCTCACAATTCTGGAGGCTGGAAGTCCAACCAAAGTGTCAGCAGGATTGGTTACCTCAGACACCTCTCTCCTTGGCTAGGAGATGACTGCCCTCTTTCTTTGTCTTCACGTGATCTTCAGGATTATGGCACACCCCAGTGACTTCATTTTAACTTAATTACCTCTCTAATGAGCCTGTCTCCAAATATAGTCAGTCACATTCTGAGGTAGTAGGCACTGGGTCTTTGCCATGAATGCGGGTGACAGGGAGGAGGTAGGGAAACACAATTCAGCCCAACAGTCCCATGACAACCAGCAAGTGGAAGAGCCTCTGAGATTTGTTCCATTCATTATTTTTTATTTTCTTTACAAATACCCATGTGAGTATATAAGAGTATCTGTTTCTTCTTATCACCAGTAGGAGAAGCAGAGGCACAGAAAGGTCAGTACTTGCTATCATGAAATAAAATGGTAATACAGGAAATTTATTAGTAAAATGATAGCAGAGGGTTGAAACCTCAGCCCTCCTGGCACTGGGATCTACTTCTGGGCCAGTACTGCGTTTCACAACCTACACACATGGATACCGCTGCCAGGAAAGATGGCCCCTCTCTGCAATTATAGGTTCTTGGACTGTCTGCCTTTGGTAGATTTCAAAATAGCACAGTTGACTGTTTCTAGCCAGGAAAAAAAAAATCATTACTCTTCTCCTCACAAGTGACACAAAGGCACCTCTGTGGAATACATCCAACATACTATTGTGTGGCTGCTTTATCTCATTCTTTTGCTGGCTGCAAGCTGTGAACATGAGCGGTGAGAAGTGAGTTTGTGGAGATAACTGGGGAGTAAGGTAACTCATTTAAATGATAAAACAGGAAGCCCATTTCCAGTTTGAACATGGATAGTGTTTTAATGTGAGCAGATCTGGAGTCCGGACTAAAGACTTGGGAATATTATAATGTGGAATGGCAAGGAGGTGAGTGCAGGGGAGAATCAGATTTCTTCTTTTGAAGAAAGGAGTTCTTGGTGACAGCTGGACATGGAAAGCGTTTGCTGTACTTTGGGTCACAGCTACAGTGGGGTGGGAGGGGTGGCAAATCAGGGACAGTACTCTGGTCCTAGTCCTGGCTCTGGTACTAATGTTGGGCAGGTTACTTCACCTCTCCAGACCTCAGCCTTCTTTTCTGAAACATAATGCTTTAAAGTCCCAGTCCTGTCTCTCAAATTCAATATTGATGATGGGGTGTAGCAAGTTTTTCTTTGCACAATCAAGAGAGCATGACATAGAGTTTTTCATGTAAATTCAGTTCCCAGACATTGTAATGTGATTGTTTATAATGTATTAGTGTTTTAAAAGACATTTTCCTTTATGAATAGAAAAACCATGCATCAGTGGGGAAACCAGATGTGATCAGGTGATCAAAATTAACATTATAATTAAGGGGCAGATAGACTTTGTATGCCTCCATATATGATGCCCTGAGTAGGATACAACACCACTTAGGTGATATTCTGGCCCAAGATGCATAATCTGAATCTAACCATGAGGAAACATCAAACAAACCCAAACTGAGGACATTCTATAAAAGGGTTGGCCTACTCTTAAAAAAGTGTCAGTGGCCTGGAAAGAGAAAGAAAGGTTGAAAGCAAATTAAAAAGACCAATCACTCACATGGTTATTTTTATGGTGAATTAACTTATGACAAAAGAGCTAGGAACATACAGTGGGGAAAGGACAGTCTCTTCAATAAATGGCACTGGGAAAACTGAACAGCTACACACAAAATAATGAAACTGGACCACTATCTGACCCTATACACAAAAATCAACTCAAAATGGATTAAAGACTTAAATGTAAAACCTAACACCATAAACTCCTAGAAGAAAGGCAGTACCCTCATTGACATTGGTCTTGGCAATGATTTGGGGGATTTGACACCAAAACAAAGGCAACACAAGCAAAAACAAGAAAATGGGACTGCATCAAACTAAAAAGGTTATGCATAGCAAAGGGGACCATCAACAAAATGAAAAAACAACCTACTGAATGGAAGATAATTTGAGGCTAATACCTAAAATATATGTTTAAAGAACTCATACAATTCAATAGCACAAAACCAATCTGATTAAAAGATGGGCAGAGGATGTGAATAGATATTTTTCCCATGATGACATACAGATTGCCAACAGGGACATGAAAAGATGCTCAATATCACCAAGTAACTGGAAATGCATATCAAAACCACAATTAGATATCACCTTACACCTGTTAGAATGGCTGTTATGAAAAAGGCAAGAGGGAGCAAATGCTGGCCATGATGTGGAGAAAAGAGAACTCCTGTGGGAGCACCTCTGGTGGGAACATAAATTGCTACAGCCACTATGGAAGACAGTATGGAAGTTCCTCAAAAAAATAAATAAAAAACTACCATAAGATTCAGTAATTCCATTTCAGAGTATTTATCCAAAGAAAATTAAAATGTTAATTCAAAAAAATATCTGCTCCACCATGTACACTGCAGCATTATTTACAGTAGTCAAGATATGGAGACAACCTAAGTGTCCACCCCCTGATGAATGGATTTTTTAAAAATGGTATATATACAATGGAATATTATTCAGCCATTAAAAAAGAATGAAATCTTGCCATTTGTGACATCATGGATGGAACTTGAAGGCATTATGCTAAGTGAAATAAGTCAGAGAAAGACAAATACCTTATGATCTCACTTATATGTGAAATCTTAAAGCAAACAAACAAACAACAACAACAACAAAACCCCAAGAAGCTCATAGAAACAAAGAATAGGTTGGTAGTTGTCAGGGGCAGGGATGAAAGTGGGCAAAATGGGTAAAAGGAGTTAAAAGGTACAAACTTCTAGTTCTAAAATAAATAAGTCATGGCGATGTAATGGATAGCATGGTGACTACAGTTAATAACACTGTGTTGCATATTTGAAAGTTAAGAGAGTAGATCTTAAAAATTCTCATCATAAGAATAAGAATTCTGTAACTATGCATGTTAACTAGGCTTATTGTGATGATCATCTCACAGTATATCCCAATATCAAATCGTTATATTGTACACCTGAAAATAATAGTGCCATATGTCAGTTATGCTTCAATTTAAAAAAGGACAAATAATACATGATCTAGGACTAGATTTGTATAGGAAAACATTTCCATAAAGGACAGTATTGGGACAATTGACAAAATTAAAACATGAATAGTTGATTAAAGGAATGTATCAATGTTAAGCTTCTTAAATTTTAAAACTATATTATTGGTCTATGAAAGAATATTCTAGTTCTTAGGATATGCACATTCAAATATTATGAAGTAAAGGGAATGATATATGCAGACTTTCAAATGGTTCCAAAAATAATAGAAAGAGAAATTAGTAAAACAAATGTGGCAACATGTTAAATATTGATGAATCTGGGCAAAGGATATATAGAGGTTCCTCACTTTTTCTGGAAAGTATTCTATAAGTTTGAAATTATTTTGAAATAAAGTATTTTCTAAAGTAGTACGTGTACACTGTACAACATTTTCTAAAGAAAAATCTCACCACCCAGAGATGACTGTTAACCTTTTGTGTATACCTGATTTCTTTCTATTATGTCATGACAGCTGGACAGGAAAAGGGTGCACTGTGCTTAAATTCACAGTACAGGGAAGGGTGGTGGGTCAGGAGCAGTAATTGGTTTGGGTACCCAATGGTTCCCAAGAAGTCTGCTGGGAGCTTCTAGGAAAGATTTGTCCCTGTTCTTTTGTTGCATGTTGTATCACATGAAGACCTGTGATAGCCCCTTGCTATCTTGGAAGTACTGTTTTATTTATTTATTTTCTAGGTAATGCTTTAGATGTTAAATACACAAGGCTTAACATGGCATTGTTCCTGCTGTCATAGGATTTACAGTCTGGTTTTGGGAGACTGTGTGTCACATGAAAAGGCTGCTGCATCCAGACAGATGTAGATTCAAATCCTGACTCGACCATTAACAGCAGCACTATGGACAAGCGACTTATCCTCTCTATACCTCATGCATAAGAATGGGCATAACAACAATACCTGGCTTATCAAGCTTCTGCAAAGTGAAGGTCCATCTTGGGACCATGAAGGGAAAACCAAGGAAATGGAAGATAAGGTGATTCAGAGCATGGACATCATTGAGCTGCTTGATTAACTGACTCTGGAACCACCACCGTAGCTGCAGGCATTTTGTCATGTGATTTAATAAATGTCTTTATTCTTTTTCTTAAATGTTTATTTATTTTGAGAGAGAGAGAGAGAGAGAGAGAGAGAGAGAGAATCTCAAGCAGGCTCCATGCTGCCAGCCCAGAGCCTGGTGGGGGGCTCAAACTCATGAACCATGAGATCATGACCTGAGCAGAAATCAAGAGGCAGATGCTTAACAGACTTAACCACCCAGGTGCCTCATGCCCTTATTCTTTAAGTCAGTATTACTTAGGTATTCGTTACAGACAAAAAAGTATCCCAACTGTTAAACCTTTATTTTTTTAATGTTTATTCATTTTTTTAATTTAAATAGTTTATTACCAAGTTGGTTTCCTGATAACACCCAGTGCTCTTGCCCACAAGTGCCTCCCTCCACGACCATCACCCCCCTTTTCCCCTTCTCCCCTCCCTCCTCAGCCCTCAGTTTCTTCTCAGCATTCAAAAGTCTCTCATGATTTGCCTCACTTTTCAAACAAGATAATGTGACCATTTGCCCTGCTCACTCATCAGTCACATGTAGCAAAAGCTTATCCAAAGGAAAAGAAAGTCACGAGACCAAACCTGGGTTTTGATCATGTGGTTAGGTCACTCGCCAGAAGCTAAAGGAAATACAAGTTTCTAGATTGGGGCAGGCCATGTGGGCTTCATGCCCAGAAAATGGGAAAGGAGGTGCCAAAAACAACCTTAATCTCTGGTGTATCTCTGAATACTAGAAAAAGTAATGGGATTTAGACTTACTTTGCCTACCAGAGGGGGATTCAATTTGGAAAGTAGACAAAGTGGAGGAAATAAAAAAGGTTGTAGCTCAAACTAGGTGAAAAGTGGGCCACTGGCCATTCCAATCCTATGTCAATGACCTTTGCATCAATGTGGCTTCTGAGCATAGTGATCAGTGGCAGAGATGATACCAGAGAAGGGCAGCGTGGCAGGTGGTATCTGAAAGCTTGTGCACTGTGGAGGCCGCTCTGACACTTAATACATGTTAGGTCATTGATTCATTAATAAATATTTATCAAACACTTGTTATCTTCTTTTTAAATTTTGTTTAAGTTTATTTATTTTGAGAGAGAGAGCAGAGGCAGGGCAGAGAGAGAGAAAGAGAGAGAGAGAGAGAGAATCCCAGGCAGGCTCCATGATGTCAGTGCAGAGGCCAATGCGGGACTTGAATTCATGAACCATGAGATCATGACCTGAGCCAAAACCAAGAGTCAGATGCTTAACTAACTGAGCCACTCAGGCGTCCCAACACTTGCTATCATCTAAGTAATGTTCTAGATGCTAAATACACAGAGCTTAACATGACATGCCACAGAATCTACAACCCAGTTTTGGGAGGCTGGGTGTCACATGAAAAGGCTACTGCATCCAGACAGATCTAGATTCAAATCTTGACTCCACCATTCACAACAGGACTGTGGACAAGCAACTTCTCTCTGTGCCTTAGTTACCTTATGATTAGGAATGGGCATAACAACATTACCTGACTTATCAGTGAACTGTGAGGATCCAATAATAAAATGCATATGAAGGGTTTAACATGATGTATGAAACGTAGTAATCATTTTATAACAACATGATCACTATTTTTATTTTTGTATGTGTATTATCAAATTAGTTAACAACAATCATTGTTACTGTTACTATTTACATTGTGTTCTTCTTGTGCTAGAGGATAGAATTTTGCTAAAGATAATCTGCCCTAAAGTTGATTGTAGCCATATCTGCAAAGCTACCAAAAGAAGTTAGGTTGATGTGTTCACACACAGTCTTGCAGTCAAAAAGCACTCATTACTTCATTAAGATAAAAAGCTTCTGCACAGTGAAGGAAACAATCAGCAAAACTAAAAGGAATAAGAGAAGATATTTGCAAGTGACATATCAGATAATGGTTTAGTATCCAAAATCTATAAAGAACTTTTCAAACTCAATACCTAAAAATCAAATAATCAAGAAATGAAGAAATGGACAGAAGACTTAAATAGACACTTTTCCAAAGAAGACATCCAGATGGCTAACAGACATATGAAATGATGCTCAACATCATTCATTATCAGGGAAATACAAATCAAAACCACAATGAGATACCAGCTCACACCAGTTAGAGTGGCCAAATTAACAACACAGGCAACAGATGCTGGTGAGGATGTGGAGGAAGGAGAACACTTTTGCACTGTTGATGAGAAGGCAAACTA
>NC_043709.1:78915689-78925246 GCF_006229205.1 Suricata suricatta
CATATATATATATATATATATGTATATATATATATATATACATCTCACATATATATATATAATGGAATATTACTTGGCAGTCAAAAAGAAAAGAATGAAATTTTGTCATTTGCAACAACATGGATGGAACTAGAGTGTATTATGCTAAGTGAAATAAGTCAGAGAAAGACAAATATATGATTTCACTCATATGTGGAATTTAAGAAATAAAACATGAACATAGATAAAGGGAAAAAAATAATATAAAAACAGGGAGGGAGACAAGCCATGAGAGACTTTTAAATACAGAGAACAAACTGAGGGTTGCTGGAGGGGTGGGGGTGGGGGTTGGACTAAATGGGTGATGGGCATTAAGGAGGGCACCTGGCATGAGCGCTGGGTGTTGTATGTAAGTGATGAGTCACTAAATTCTATTTCTGAAATTGTTATTACACTATATGTTAACTTGGGTTTAAATTTTTAAATATGTACTCAATACTCTCTTTTCCTCAGCACCTTTCATGTAAGCACAAGACAGTCTTAGTGTGAGAGGCTATGACGTCTCAGGAGCACCAGGACTATTCTCCCCTTAAATCAGCCATATTCTTCCCTGGAGGGATTACCTTCATCTGAGAGATAAGATTTCACTTTGCCAAATGCAAAGAAAACACATTCACTTTTGGAAGGAAATTGTGCCATTAAAATGTCCAAAACCCAGGAGCTTTTTAGTCACTGGATCTGCTATGAAAAAATTTTCTCCCTAATGCTTCACTGACCAAATTTTGAAAAAGAAAAATAAGAAAACCAGAAACAAATTATGCCAACATCCACACATAAGAACATAAACTGTGTAGTGTGGACAGAGTATCACATGTGGTATCATTTTGAAAAGGCCTGGATCTCATCAAGCACAAGAACAGGAGGACATTTGGCCATGTCTGAGACTGCTTATTAGTCAGTACTCTTCATTTGGTAAACTCAAATGTCACAACAGACATTAGTACTTGTTCTTGTTCAGGAAAGGAAAATAGCCACATAAACAACACAGGCATTTGGTAAAACACTAAAAGAACTTAACTCAAATATGGGTAAGGCTCATCTTCTACATAGTCCAAATATCACTCAAATGCATTTAATTATGTACTTTGATGATACACTTACTAAAAGTTTTCTTTGCTATCATTTAACCCCAAGATAGCCGCTAGCCATAAATTAAAATTTGTCTGGATCCGCTTACTAAAGAAAATAAAAATCCCTCGTGTGTGTGTGTGTGTGTGTGTGTGTGTGTGTGTATTTAAATCAAACTGGATTTTGAAAAGTAATTATCTCATCCCCCTCTGTCTCCACCTCCTCAGTTCCCCTCCTCAGATCTAAATCTAAGAGTCTGGAACAATAAGAAGACATATACAATAGGACTGTAGATTAGGTTGTTAGTGGTTCACTGATGCGGTTGAGCATTCAGGCATTTTTATCTCTTGTGGTATCTATCAGCCTTCTCTTAATGGTTGTAAGCCCAAACTAGATTGTACATTCCCTCATGGCTACAAGATGACCTCAGGAATTTCAAGTATCAAATCTGCACACAGTAATATCCAAAAGTAAAGTAAGAGATTTTTCTTTCTAGTATCTCTTTTTAGGATAAAGGAAACTTTGCTCAGAAACTTCACCTCCCCCAGTAGTTATGCCTTCAAGTATCATTGGTCAAAAGTTAATCACATGTGTATATCTAAGCCAATCATTAACAAAGGGATCAGGGCCATTGTGATTGGCTTAGGCCAATCAGGATCTGATCCAGAGTCCTACAGGGAAAGGGCACTGTATCTCTACAGTAAGAAGGGGAAGTGAGGAATGGGAGCAGGATAAGCACTGCTTCATTATTCTGAATTTCGCTTTCTTTGTTAAGCTATATCACTTGGGGATCATATCAATAAAATCAGTTAATTTTAAATTGAGGAGAAAGAGAGAAAAAGCCATCATCCCAAGCAGTCAAACAAAAATGATGTATCACTTGGTCAGTAACTATTCTATGATACTGAATATTAATGAGCCTCCTCAAATACACATAGAAAAAAAGAGATTCAAGAACTGAAATTAAAAATAATTAAAAGTTAAAAATTAAGATGTTTTAAGATTTCTTGAAGTTATGCCAGAATTGAAGCTGACCTCTGAGGTGACTAACAGACACTCTAATGACAAAGGGGCTATCCTTTTTCATACCCACCCGCCCTCACACACATCATCCCTCATTGCAAACTAAATGTCCTGTGAAAAATCTCTGTTCCCCAGTTCTGCTTGCCCACAGGCATGGGAACCCTTAATTTAAAGGTACCATTTTATCTACTTCTAATCCAAGGTGAGCAGTGTAATCTTGGGCTCAATTCCACCTGCCAGAAAACTTTTTTAAGTGAAAACATTTTTTAACGTTATTTATTTATTTTGAGAGAGAGAGAGAGAATGAACAAGGAAGAGGCAGAGAGAGGGGGAGAGAGAGAAGTTAAAGCAGATTCCACACGATCAGCACAGAACCCGACGTGGGGCTTGAACTCAAGAACTGTAAGATCATGACCTGAGCTGAGATCAAGAGTCAGCTTCTTAACTGACTGAGCCACCTAGGCAGCCCCTGCCAGTGAATTTAATTTTGCTTCCTTGGGATCCAATAAGTCCTGGACACTTTATCACATTTGTTCCCACCGATTTGCTCTCTCCTCTGTAGCGTAGGTGACTCCACGGTCTGTGTGAATGAAGTTTGTGTGCATAACTTGGGAAACTCATTTGCCATACAGGAAGCATGTGTTTTCTCTTTTTCCTCTAAACCTTTATTCAGGGGCAAACCCCTCATAGATTTTTCTCCTTCATGATTACCTGACCTTTTCAGACTTTTAGACTTTGACTCCTTCACCCTTAAGCCTGTTAGCTTTCAGAGCAAAATAATCTTTCTTAGTAATTATGATGCTAGCGTCTGTCTGCACTTCCAAATGGACATATTTTCTGATATTATGTATGTAATGTAGTGTCCATATCATCCTAGTCTAGTCTCTGCTCTTGTGGAGCTTAAATTTCAACAGGAAAAGGCAGATGAACAATAGGCCCAATAAATGAACATATTATATATGTATATGTATATATATGTGTGTGTGTGTGTGTGTATACATATATATGTTAAAAGTCACAGCAAAATAAATAGAGAAGAGAAGAGCAATTGGGAAGGATGGAGTGAGAATGAAGATTGCAATGTGAAACATGATGGCCATGTAGGTCTCACTAAGATGATATTTTTAAAAGTTAAGATACAATTCACATTACCATAAAATTCACTGTTTATAATATAGAAATTCAGTAATCTTTAGTATATTCACAAGGTTGTACAACCATCACCACTATTGAATTCCAGAGTGTTTCATCACTCTAGAAAGAAATGCTGTACTCATTATTAGTCACTCCTTCCTCACCCACCCTCAGCCATAAATCTACTTTGTCTCTATGAATTTGCCCATTCTGAACATTTCATGTAAATGGAATCATACATTACGTAGCCTTTTGTGTCTGGGTTCCTTCACTTAGCATCATGTTTTCAAGGGTTATCCATGTTGTGGCATGATTCAGTACTTCACTTTTTTTGTAGTTGAATAAATTACTCCATTGCATGGTTATATCATATTTTGTTTATTCATCAGTTGATGGATATTTGGATTATTCTAGTTTTTAGCTATTATGAAATGCTGCTAGGAACATTCATGTACAAGTTTGTGTGCACACTTATGTTTTTATTTTTTTTTTGGCTATACACCAGGAGTGAAATTACTGAGTCATATGGTAGCTGTATATCTACTTTTTTGAGGAGCCATTTTTCTAAGAGGCTATTTCATTTTACATTGCCATCAGCAGTATATCAGGTTTTTGATTTCTCCACATCCTCCCCAATCCTTATTATTATCTGCCTTTTTTATGATAGCCAAGAAGATGACATTGGAGCTAAGATTGGAAGACAATGTGGAAGCGAGCCATGCGAATATTCAGAAAAGAGACTGACAGGCCAGGGGACCAGCCAGGGCAGAGCCCTTGAGGTAAGAGTGTGGCCTCTGTGCTCCAGAGACAGCGGATGGTGGGTGAAACTGGAATGGTGTAATCAAGGGGACAAGTAGAACAGTGTGACGTGAGAGCCAATGGAGGGCCAAGTATAGGTCATTGAAAGTCATTGTAAGGATTTTGGTTATACACTAAAATAAATGGGGAGGCCATTGAAGGATTTTGCAGCAGAAGGGTGATGTGATTTGACTTACATTAAAATGGTATTCACTGACTGCTGAGCAAGGGTGGAATTAGGAAGAATCAGAGAGACAATTGGAAATTTCTTGCAATAATGGTGACACTCAAGGCAGTTGGTATCAGGGAGGTGGTGAGGAATGCTTAAATTCTGCATGAGTTTTAAGTAGAACCAAAAGATTTCCTATCAGACCTCAAGTGGAATTTGAGAAAAAATATTCAAAATTGTGGTTCAGTGACTTTCATTTCAAGAAATAGTACAGCAGGAAGTATATTCAAATTCATTTCATCACAATTAGGTCAGACCCAAGGTTCTTAATTAGGTAATCTCATGCATTTAAAAATATTATCCACAGTAGTAATAAAAACAATATCCTACAACCTATTAAGCATCAAATCCTTTAATTCAACTACCTCATGAGGCACGTATTATTTTCCACTAATTATACATGGGTAAACAAAGATGTGATTAATAACCAACAGCTCAGGACCAACCGGAAAAAGCCAAATATGCACCCCTGTTATGTAGGATGCCGCCGCTTCTAGTTAGCCCAGCTACGTCTTCCTCATACCAATAGCCACATACCCGAAGCCTTCCTCTTTTTTCACCGTAAAGCTTTCCCACTCCTCTGCCTTGCTTGAGTCTCTGTTAAGACACAAGTGAAGGTGGCGGGCTTCCTTGCTATGGCAAGTTTGAATTAACTAGCCCTTGCTTGTTCTCATTTGGTTGGTCTTCATTTAATTCTACTGGGGTCTTAGGTCGAGTTTCCTGGGAATACTAGGGAACTAATTAATTAATTACTACCTAATATTAGTAAAATATTAATTTCTTCCTTAAAAAGAACCTAGTGTCCCACCTTATGTTCATCACCCGTGTTATATACTCATTGCAGGACTTTTCGCTTACCTTGAGCTCGTTAAACTCAACGCTTCTTTTTTTGGTTTTACAAACAAATCAGCCGATACTGTATTCAGCAATGGGAATTTTCCTGAAGATCATCAAAACACATACACCCAGTTCTGTCTACCAGTTGGTCTGAGTAGTCCCTTTATTTGTAAATAAATCTGTGAGTTAAAAGAAAATCTGTCACTTAACATATTCTCTCACTATCACAAGACCTTTTGAATATATTACTCATTGTTCCCAGAACTTTTAGATTTTTCCCTTTACTGTTTGTTCTGGAAATTCCTTCATCCATACCCCTGCCTTCTCCCTCCCCCAAAAAGGAGTCCTCTCTTGATTAACATTGTATAGGATCTCACCCAAATTGGAATCACAAGTAGCTTTTGCCTATAGCATGATATGGTGGTTCTTAAACTTTGAGTCTGAAGACTTGTTAAGGGCATCTATAAAAATGGAAGATATTAGAGATTCATCCTAGATCTAAAGGTTCAGAATTTCTGGAGGTGACATTCAGATGAATGTATAACTGAATGTCTCTTTGTTCAGTATCACAGCCTGAAAACCACTCACAGGTACATTTCTCATTTCTAGAGACTGATAGACTTTTCTGGTTGTAGAATATCAGGATGAAACTGGCATTTGGAGTCTATTCATTTCTAACATTATGCCTAGAATAGTCTGTGGAAGAGGAAATAACAGGCTGGCTTTCCCTAGCAGTAATCCATTTGAATAATAAGGCCTATCAGAATAGAAACATTATAATTGTAAAGAATGGGAGCTGTTTGAGAAAAATTGCTGTAAAAGAATTAGAAGGACGTGATGACTTCTAGAATGTTAAAGCAAAAAGATAGCAAAGAAGTTGAAGGCATCATTAGGAAAATGGCTATGATGGAAATTATTGAACAAATATTAAATGTAGCACTTGATGAGGTGATAGGGAGGCCACAAAGAGAAAAACACACAATTTAGTTTACTTCGGTAGGTATTTATTGAGTATCTGTTAAGTGCATAGCATTGTCCTAAAGGGTACCTAGGCATGGTTCCCAAATTTGGCTTTGTATTATGTTCACCTGGGGAGATTTTAAAAAATAAAGTGCCTGGGCTTCACATTAACTCTAGCGAGTCTAACTTTTTGGAGGTGGGATTGAAAATCTTTAATGTATAAGGCTCCCCAAGCGAATCTGATGCATTCAGTTAATGGACCAACTATCTGGGAATCTCTTCCAGAGACCACAAAAATGAGTGAGGCAGTGCTTTCTGAAAGGACTATATAAACTGGTATGTTGAGTAATAGGCTCTAGCAAGTTTCATGACTCTACCTTTATTTGTGGCTTCTAAGTTTTATTCAAATGTTTCTTTTCTCTGAAATGCCTTTTCCTCATCTCTGGCATGAAAATATTATCCATCCTTCAAGATCCATTCAAATGAGAGAAGAATTGGGACCACATTCCCTATCACCACCCTTCCAAGCCCACATTCATTACACAACCCAATACTTACACCACCCTTACAATATCCACTTCACCCCTTTTCTCCTTTGCATCCTCTTCTCTCCCTCCTTAGTTCACCTGAACCACTGAACGGCCTTTTAACCCATCCCTTACACTCCTTTTGTTCTCTTAAAGCCAATGTATTCCTTATGGTTCTATTAACCTTGCACAGTTCAATTATAACTATTTTCCATATTACAGATCAAGTTTGCTATTTCCCCATTACCTACACAATTAGGGATAAAAATGTTTTAGCTGAGCATTGAAAACTTCTGTATCAATTAGAATTCCTTTGAACCAACTCTGACAAACTTAAGCAGAAAAGGTACAGGATAGTTCACAAATCAGACGTTTCAAATCATTTGTCTTCTTTGTATATTCTTCTCAAAATTCTCACTTTATTTTATTTTATTTTTTATGTAGGCTTCACACCCAGTGTGGAGCTTAATGCAGGACTTGAACTCATGTCCTTGAGATCAAGACCAGAGCTGAGATCAAGAGTCAGACACTCAACCAACTGAGCCACGCAGGCACCCCACAAAATTCTCATTCTTAGAGAATGTCTGATTCAATATATTCCCAACTGTTGTTAACAGAAAAACATGGGACACGGACTGAAAGACCACCTACAATTATGCTCACTGAGTGAAGATAGTTCTTTCAAAGCAAAAACGGGGATAATGAATGTTAGGAGCAAAACCAAGAAATACCCACTAAAACCAAAATATGGCCCCCAATCTAATTGAAGTACAACTGATAATGATGAAGAGGAATTCTGTCTTTTTCTTTTCGAGAAAATGGAGGGGATACCAAAGAAGCTAATACTTGAGACTCTCAATGCTCGCAGGGTTGGAGAGGCTGGTAGTTTGAAGTAAATGTTTAAACAACCTGTGGAATGATTCAAGAAGTAATTGTGAGTCATAAGGGTAAAGATAAACTGTTTTCATTATTTCTGTCTGTGAGCAACCAATTTCCATATAACTATAATGTCCTTTGCTGAACACTCAATATAGTATTTTTTGAAAAGTACATCAACCACCATAATACAAGAACAGCCAGAACTTTATTAAGGAGAAAGTCAGTAGGGTAACAGTAACTTCTATGTCTTTAGGAGGGTAACAAGTCTTCCACTTCCAAGTTCAAGAATGGCGTGATGATCTCCCGTAGTTCCCACATTTTGCCGCGTCCAAGCACTGTGGGGAGCAGGCTTTCAAAGATAAACATAACATCAAAAAATAGTATGTAACATGAAAGTCCAATGAAGGTGAGGACGCAAAATATGATGAAAATCCTCAGTGCATGTTTCCTACAAGAAAAGAAAACATCTGTGTTAAGAACATTGCTCAGAAAACCACACTGATGTGATTTTTGGTTCCTCCACCCAGGTACTTCTATAACTGCAAGGAAATAACTGACCTTCTCTTGACCTCAGTTAACATCCGCAAAAAAAGGAACTTAGAATAGATGAGCACTTATGTCCATCCTAGGACTAGAGCTGAAATTCTAAGGTCCTATTGCCATGAAACAATAAAACTCAGGATATTATGAGGCTCTTTCCTTTGAAATGTTCTTCTCACACACTAGCAGATTGCTGAGGTAAAGACCTCACTTGTGAGGTATATGATGCTGATTTGGAGGGAAATAAAAGAACAGGCAGTTGTAATGTGATCAGTGGAACCCAGCTCCATCACTAGTTTTGTCCTGGCACCTGATTACCCTTTTTAAAGCAAGAGAAGCTTTCTCAAGTCTTTAAGGACCCCTCCTTCAAGGCTGTACCTACTATGTATTTTATTTGCTTTTAAATCCTTGCATTATCATTTTCTAATTATGCATGCAATACATGATTAGGGCAGAAGATCTGGAAGATCCAGAAAACACAAAGAAAGAAAGAAAGAAATGTTCCAGATAATCCAGTTACCTGGAGATAATTGCCATCAACAATATATTTCAAAAGAGAAAATCGAAAGCATAGTAAAAGCCTGCTACAGATCTAGTTTGTGCTCCAACTCAGTGGATTCTGTACACCTGAGCCAGGCTCTGTTTCACACATTTATTAAGGAGCCAAAGCTTTTAAAAATACTCTAGTCAGAAGAGGCTGCTAAGATGAAGCAGAGATGCCCTGCCTTCAAGAAGCACTAAGCCTAGATTTGTCCTTTCTTAGGAAAAGAAAAACAACTCACTACAAAAACATAGCTAGTAAATAAACACCGTTCTTCCTAAATCCCAAAGCCAATCATCTTTGGAGTACCAACCAGTACTGCAAACTGATACATTTTCAAAGAAACACACCTTAACATTATTTTTTAATGTTTATTTTTGAGAGGGAGAGGGGAACGAGAGAGCAAGTTGGGGAGGAGCAGAGAGAGGGAGGGACAGTTTCCCAAGCAGGCTCTGTACTGACAGCAGAAAGCCGGATGCAGGGCTTGAACTCATAAACCGTGAGATCATGACCTGAGCTGAAGTTGGCAGCTGAACTGATTGAGCCACCCAGACACCCTTAACATTAGTATTTTTTTTTTTACTTTTTTTGTGTGTATTTATTTTTGAGAGAAAGACAGAGAGAGAGTGCAAGCAGGGGAGGGGCAGAGAGAGAGAGAAGGGGAGACACAGAATCTGAAGCAGGCTCCAGTCTCTGAGCTGTCAGCACAGAGCCCAATGTGGGGCTGGAACTCACGAACTGTGTGATCATGACCCAAGTCAAAGTCAGATGCTCAACCGACTGAGCCACCGAGGCACCCCTAACATTACTTTTTTAAAGAGAAAAATCGTTTTTTAAAATCACAGATAATTTGGAAAACAGAGAAATGAAAAAGTTATAATCTCATCACTGTAATATAAGCAACTAAGTTTTTTTTTAGGGAGCAAGCATGAGCGGTAGAGGGGGAGAGAGCATTTTAAGCAGGCTCCGTGCACAGCATGGA
>NC_043709.1:78925346-79002020 GCF_006229205.1 Suricata suricatta
ACTCTAAAGCCTGACTACTATTCATTTACTTCCTGCCTACATGGATTTTCCTATGTTGAACATTTCACAGAAATGGAATCATATTATATGTGGCCTTTTGGGTCTGACTTCTTCCACTTAGCTTAATGTTTTCAAGGGTCATCAATGTTGTAGCATGTGTTAGTACTTTGTTCTTTTTTGTGGATGAAAAATACTTTATTGAATGGATTTGGTACATTATGTTTACCTATTCATCAGTTAATGGATATTTGTATTGTTTCTACTTTTTAGCTATTATGAATAATGCTGCTATGAACATCTGTTACAGGTTTCCATATGGACATATATTTTCAGTTCTTCTGGGTGCATATCTAGGAGTGAATCAGATGATAGCTCTTAATTGAACATTTTCAGAAATAGCCAAATTGTTTTCCAAAGTGACTGCACCATTTTGCAATCCCATTAGCAATGTCTGAGGGTTCTAATTTCTCCATATCCTCTCCAATACTTGTTGTTGCCTGTTCTTTTAATTATAGTTATCTTAGAGATATAAAGTGGTATAACATGATTTTGATTTGCCTTTCTCTAATGACTGATGGTGTTGAATATCTTTTCATGTGCTTGTTGGCCATTTGTATATCTTATTTGAAGAAATGTCTATTCAAGTCTATTGCTCATTTAAGATAATGGGTTGTTTCTCTTTTTGTTATTGAGTTGTAAGAATTCCTTATATATTCTGGATACTAAACCCTTAATTTCCATGACTCTGAGAAAGTTGATTCTGACTATTTTTTTCAATCTCTCTCATTGATTTTATGGAGCAGGAAATTTTTTGAGGTCTTTACTCCACGATTTTCATTGACATCACTCCTCACTTACTTAGTAATTTAATATCTGTTAAGTATGGTGAAGATGCTTTATATTTCATGTCTCAAAATGACTAAAATCCCTGACTTCAGCTCGTGGATTACTAGAAATAGACAGATTTAATGAGCCCCGCATCAGGCTCTGCAATGACAGCATGGAACCTGTTTGGGATTTTCTCTCTCTCTTTCTCTCTCTCTCTCTCTCTCTCTCTCTCTCTCTCTCTGCCCCTGTCACACTCATGCTCTCTTTCTCTCTCTCACTCCCTCTCAAAATAAATAGATAAACATTTTAAAATAATAAAATAAAATAATGTAATTGCAATAACATACTGTGGGTTCTATGTCAGGATTATGTACAAGGTACAGTGTATTCACAAGAGGGGTTGCTGAACATTCAACTTGGATTGGTAGTTGGGGATAAAGAATCAGAGAAGTTTTCTTAGAGAAGGTTACTGCTCCAGGTCTATATGATGGTATGGCATCTTCAGAAAGGGTTCCAAAGAGGCAAAATTTGCTAGTATGTATGTCTTTAATACCATACAAGGGAGAAGCATCTTGTCCAATGAACAAAAGTTTTCAAATCTGCCTAGCAGGTATGTTCTTTTGGTGGAGGTGGCTACATCATACCTTGCAGACACTGTCTTAAGATGTATACATACATAGTTACCTAAAGCAATAATAAAGAAACATATATCTATCTGTATCTTTAGTTCTAATGCAATATATCCATGTCTAAAAATAATACAAAAAACACTACAACTCCAATAAGCAAAGAGACTTTTGAGGAACAAGAATAAATAATTTATAAATGAAGATAAAACAAATTTTTAGTCAATCCTTGCAACACATCATACTATGGTTCATATGTTTGGGGACCTTTGTCCAGCTCCAAAGGCCCCTTTCTCTGACTTACCACATTGTAGTGCTGGAAGGTGCGTTCTCCATTAAAAGGGAGGATAGAGCCTGAGGATGCAGAGGCTCTCTTCCTTCCATACCCACTTTTTCAGGACTCTGAGAGTCTGTTTTCCCTTCTTGCATTTGGTACGTCCCCAGCTTTGTATTCAGCAGAGTCATATTTTTGTAAAAGTTCTGTAAAAAAAAAAAAGCAATCGCTATCATATAAAACAATGATTTTAGAGTTCTGCTAGTCTTATTGTAGATGAGGCAGAGTGCTTTTCCACCAGAACACCTCAGGAGCCCACACTGCTAATCACACAGGATTCATATGAGGAAATCATTGGCAGGTGCACACCCACTTAATGGAAAGAGACTTACACATTCACAAAATAAGGTAGCATCATAGTAGAAAATTAAAGGAAACCTACATGCTAATTTTTAACCACTGGGTCATTAATGTAGGAAGATAATTATCCTTGTGTTGAATTCATCTGTTCAATTTGTTCATCTATGCAAAACATATTAAGTGACTCCTACCAGACATTATTCTAGGATTCTGTGGTTAACAAAATAGATAAGGAATGTGCATTCTATTGCATGTGCATTTGTAAACCAAATGGATAAGGAATTGTATGCATGTTTATAGGAGCTGGGAGACGAGCAATAAACCACTAAGTTAGATAAGACATTGCAGACTATGATACATGCTAAAGAGAAAATAAATAAGGTGATGACATAGAGTAGCCATGGTTTGTTGGTGGGACATCTACTCTAGAGGTGGGACAATTAGGCATCTCTGAACAAGTGACAGGTTGACTCAGTCATTGATTGTTTCTTTCACTCATTCACATCTACCTCAAGATCCTGTAGGAAAGGTTCAGATATGGAGGCATTTTTCTGGCTAGGGGAGGTTAGGAGGTTAGGGGAGGTCTGGAGGACTAGATGACATCTGAGCTGAGCCTTGAAGAATACATAATTTGTCGAAATGTAGGATAGGCTCCAAATGGAGGAAATGGAGAAGCAGCACAGGGCTGTGAGATCTGGGGAGGACACCAAACCTGTTGGCCCAAAGAAGCCCAGGAAAGGGAGAAAAAAGTGATAAGGAAAGAGAAAGAGAAAAGTATGTGGCACAATCTCAACTTCTAAGGAAAGAATCGTCCCTATATTTGATTTTATCATTATTTGAACTTGCATAACTGTGCAATCTTACCTTTATTCTTGCAATGAGTTTCTCCTTTAATTCATGAGCTTCATTATAAGCATCTTCCTGAAAGGACACGCACAATTCTGGGTGAAATGGAAATTATATTTGTCTGGTTTATACCACAAAACATCACTCATTTTGACACCACAGACAGCAGCTTCTTTGAAACTTACTTTTTATTCAATAAGATCCTTTCTCTTACAGCAAGTTCATAGTATAATCATAGTATAATCATGATAAACATTGCTGTCCACAAAAAATGTCTGATTCCTCTTCCTGTCTGCTACAGGTTGTCAGGTAGACACAGTGTATGGTTTTGGTTGGTTCCTATCAGTTCAAGAGACAGGCGGAAAGTGGGGCTTCTAGGTTGCTCAGTCGGTTAAGCATCCAACTTTGGCTTAGGTCATGATCTCACAGTTTAGGTTCGAACCCCACTTTGGGCTCTGTGCTGACAGCTCAGTTCCTGGAGCCTGTTTTGGATTCTGTGTTTCCCTCTCTCTGCCCCTTTCCCTGCTCATGGTCTGTCTCTCAAAAATAAATAAATATTTTTTAAAATTTTTAAATGTTTTTTATTTATTTTTGAGAGTCAGAGAGAGACAGTATGAGCAGGGGAGGGTCAGAGAGAGAGGGAGATATAGTTTCTGAAGCAGGTTCCATGCTAGCTGTCAGCACAGAGCCTGATGCAGGACTTGAACCCATGAACCGTGAGATCATGACCTGAGCTGAAGCCGGATGCTTAACCAACTGAGCCACCCAGGCATCCCCCCAAAATTTTTTTTATAAAAGAGGCTGAAAGCAAACCTTCTAAGACATGAATCCTTAACATACATATGTCAGGAGTAAATAACTCTTTAAAAGGCTTTTTTTTTTAATGTTTCTTATTTATTTTTGAGAGACAGAGACAGCACGAGCAGGGAAGGGTCAGAGAGAGAGAGACACACAGAATCTGAAGCAGGCTCCAGGCTCTGAGCTATCAGCACAGAGCTCAACATGGGGCTCGAACCCACGAACTGTGAGATCATGACCTGAGCCAAAGTCAGACGCTCAACCAACTAAGCCACCCAGGCGCCCCTAAAAGATTTTTAGTTAATCATTCTAAATAGATTTGCAGGAGACTTTGAAAGGCAGAGCTACAGTAAGAAGAACGGTGTTCTGGGATTTAAGAAAGACGGGTGCTAACGGTGCCATTTCTAGGAAATCTTCTTAAACAAGTACTTGGCAAAAGCAGGCAAAGATACAGATTTCTGAGGCAAAGCTTATAATAGCAAACATTTATTATAAAACCCCAAATATCCAATGAAATACATTTTATAAATCCCAAAACCAAATCCTGCATTGTATAAACAGTGAAAAGGTAAAAATGACATGTAGTGGCATAGAAAGTTGCTAAAGAAAAATGTTAAGTGAAAAACAGCCAAGTGGCAAAACTATATATAACATGATCCAATTAAAATTGCAACAACATGTAGATACATGTGTAGAAAAATTTGGAAGAACATAAATATGCTAAAATGTTGATTGGGTTTATTTTTGAGGGATTAGGATTATCTTCCATTTTTAAAAAAAATGTTTATTTACTTTTGAGAGAGAGAGAAAGAGAGAAAGAGACAGAGTATGAGCCAGGGAGGGGCAGAGAGAGAGAGAGAGAGAAGGAGACACAGAATCTGAAACAGGCTCAACTCACAAACCACAAGGTCATGTCCTGAGCCAAAGTTGGACGCTTAACCGACTGAACCACCCATGTGCTCCTAGTTTTCATTTGTTATATGAAATAGTTCTACGTTTTAATTATTAAAATAAGCCTGCATTACTTTTGTTAGAAAAAAAAACATATGCTTTTTTTTCTAATGGGAGAGCAAGAACAAGACGGGTCTTTTCATCTGGAAATGTGGGCAAATCAAGTCATGTTTTTGAGTTACGCTTTTCTCCTGTGAACATGAGGGTAAAGATTACAGGACAATTCCCTGCTAGGGTCTAAAATGCTGAGTCTATCTTTCATTGAATTCTGGCTTTCATTCACTAAAATTCTCTAAATTTGAGATTGCCTTGAAGAACTGTTTTTCTTCCTTAATTGTAATGCCATTTTATCATTACCTGGACACATTTGTTATCCATTTCTTCTAGTTGCTTTTTAATTTCCATGATCTTCTCCTTGAAAACAAAAGGACATAAATCAAGTTATAATGAATTATGTGTAGAATTAAAACAAAATGAAGATGATTTTTGGAAGAAAGCTCATTCATGATCAAAAAGCTTGAGACTTAGTAGCAACTGTTTTTTCAGTATTGCTCTGAGTGCTGATCTCCAAAATCAACATTAAGTCAAATCAACAAGATCAAGTTGGCCACATCCTATGTAAGTGGCCCTTGGGCTAGGTAGGCACTGTGCTGATTAGATATGTGGAATGAGCATTTACCTTCAAACAGCTTCTAAAGAATGTATAATCTACACCCCCCCTTTTTTTAATATACCAGACTCATTCATCACCAACCTCTGAATTGTGTGACTTTCTTGTTTAGAAAGGAGCTGTGATATTGCAATCACATTTTAGCTGGTATCCTGGTTTATTTATATAGTAAATATCTTTGCACAATACTTATCTGAGATAAAATAGGAGATAAGATCTCTCAGGAGATCAAGAACAGATAGGAGTCAATCTCAGATTGGAAGTGTAGATGTTGATATGGAGATTTCAGAAAGTTTCATGGATTTAGGGGTTAAATATCAAGCAACACCCAAAGGCTACCCCAAAGTCCTTTCTTCACTGTAATGTCTTTAAATTCGTTTCTACTGTGTGTGTGTGTGTGTGTGTGTGTGTGTCTGTGTGTCTGTGTGTCTGTGTGTCTGTGTGTGTGTTTTAAGTGATTTTACCAATCTTTCCCTCCTCCCGCTTTCATGCCTTTCTGAGCCATTCCAGTTCTTCATTAGACATAAATGAGCCAATACATGTGATATTATTTTAATTTTATTAACGTATTTCTCCTTTAATTTGCCCACACTTTGCTTGATCGCTGTTTCTATATTTCTAACAATCTTCACTTCCTCATCACCAGAGTATACCTATAGCCATTCCTATTGACTTTGCTTCTGTGGTAATTATATTTCAAGTTTCTTATTCTTTGTATGACTGCAATTGTTTTTATGCAGCTTTTCCTATCACTATTTAGACTTATTGAGGACAGAGCTTGCATCCATTTTTATTTTTCTTTATTTATTTTAAATGATTATTGTTTTAGGTTTCTTTATTTTTGAGAGAAAGAAAGTGCAAGTGACAGAGAGAGAGACAGAAAGAGAGAGAAAGAGAGAAAGAGTGAAAGAGAATCCCAAGCAGGCTCCGTGCCATCAGCATAGAACTTGATGTGGGGCTCAAACCTATGAACTGTGAGATCAGTACCCAAGACGAATTCTGTCACTTAACAACTGAGACCCTCAGGTCCCCCCCACCCCCTAGCATCCATTTTTAAAAGTCACATGCATTGGGGTGTAGTTTACATAGAGCAAAACTCACTTTTTAAAAGCGTACAGGGGTGCCTGGGTTGCTTAACAGACTGACCTGTGGTTTCAGCTCAGGTCATGATCTTACCATTTATGTGTTCAGGCCCCAAGTCAGACTCTATGTTGACAGCATGGAGCCTGCTTGGAATTCTCTCTCTCTCTCTCTCTCTCTCCCTCTCTCTTTCTCCCTCCAATGCTTCCACCCTGCTCATGTTCTCTCACTTTCAAAATAAATAAATACACTTTAAAATAAAAAAATAAAAGTGTATAGTTCATGGGTGCGCCTGGGTGTCTCAGTCAGTTAAGCATATGACTCTTGAATTCAGCTCAGGTCATGATCTTATGGTTTGTGAGATCAAGCCCTGCATCAGGCTCCACACTATCACTATCAGTGTGGAGCCTGCTTGCGATTCTCCCTCCCTCTCTCTCTGCCCCTCCCCCACTCGTGCTCACTCTCTTGTGCACGTGCTCTCTCAAAATATATATATAAAACAAAAAGTACATATTTAAAATGAAATGAAAGTCTACTGTTCTATGAATTTTGATATAATCATTGGCACAAGATACTGAATATTTTCATCACACCTCACATTTCCTTGTGCCACTTTATCAATTCCCTTCTCCTTTTCCCCACACAACCCAGCAACCACAAGTCTCTTTTCTGTTCCTATAGGTTTGCCTTTTTCAGAATGTGATGCAGATGGAATCATGAACTATGTAGAAGTCTCTGGATCTGGCTTCCTTCACTCAGCATAATGTGTTTGAGATTTGTTCATGCTGTTGAATGAGTAACAAGGCCAGCTCTTTATATTGCTAAGTAGTTTTCTATCACAGCACATGTGCTGCAGTTCATCCACATATTAGTTGGTGGATAGTTGAGGCGTTTATGGTTTTTAAGTCATGGCTGTGTGTGTGCATTTGAGTGTGCGTGTGTGTGTGCGCACAGCAAACTATGCGTCTCCTCTATAGAGAATCTCCCAATGTATTTGTCATGCCTTCCTTTTTCATATTATCCCAAGCCTCTGTTGGTGTGTTTTTTAAATTTCACTTTCATTTATTTCTGTTCTCTTCTATCTTTCTCATCACATCCCACCCTATCCCTGCCTCCTGCTGAAAGTCACAGCTGACTTTGGAGGAAATTTCCCAAGGCAGAGTATTTCTTGGCCCTTGTCCCATTCCCATTTCTCATAGTTTGCGATTTTCAAAGCCCAAGGATAGTGAAAAAAACTCTTGAGTTTTCAATTAGCTTTAAGTGAGATTCTGCTTTAACGTTATTTTTAAATGTTTATTTATTATGAGACAGAGAGAAACAGAGCATGAGTAGGGGAGGGGCAGAGAGAGAGGGAGACACGGAATCTGAAGACAGGCTCCAGGCTCTGAGCTGTCAGCACAGAGCCTGATGCGGGGCTCAAACCCACAAACCATGAGATCATGACCTGAGCTGAAGTCAGCCCCTCAACCAACTGAGTCACCCAGGCGCCCCTAAAGTTTTGAACTAAATCATGCCTAAAAGTAATTTTTTATTCCCTGGCTTTAAATCTATGCTGATCTGTAGATGGCTTTTAATATGTGAGGGGTCTAAGTAAACATTACCTTCCTACAATAAGAGAGCCATTTCCTCTTTATTTCCTCCAAAATCCACTTAAATGCAAGCTTTTTGGTTTAAGCTAAAGCAGAGGCTGGTGATTTCAATAAAAGGAAGTAGCTAGACACAGATTTTTTTCCTTTCTTAGAGAATTTTTTTCAAAGGCATCAAGTTTAGAAATACTATAAGCCAGGGCTCTGAGGTCTGATTCTTATCCAAAGTTGGTTACTGCTTTTTAACATTCTATGACTCTTTAAAATGGGGAGATTAAACTTTTCTCAGAAAAAAGTCTCTAAGAAATGCAAGGCAGAAAACAATAGAAAAACTGGAGATTATGAAAACCAACACAAGAACTTTTCATGAAGGCATCAAAGATGAACACAAATATATCTTTCATTTTAAGGATGCAGTTACTCACAAACATTCAATTCCCGGGTGTCTTCTCTGAACTGTTAGGGGCTGGGATGCAAGTCCTCCCTTCAGATGCTGCTCATTGTCTTAACATGGCATCCACATGTAAGCCTATCTAACTGAGTGTCTGTGTAGAATTCAAAAGTCCAGCCTTTCTAGGGGCACCTGCTGGCTCAGTCAGTTGAGCATCCAGCTTCGGCTCAGATCATGGTCTCAAGTCTTTGGGTTCAAGCCCCATTCCAGGCTCTATGCTATCAGCACAGAGCCTGGACCCTGCTTTGGATTCTGTCCCCACAACCTCCCAGTTTGTCTCTTTGAAACCTCCAGCATACCTCAATATTTGCCCCCTTATCAGGGTCAAAGTCTTTTTGTGACTCCAGCTTTTCAATATGGCTCTCCAGAGACATCACCTCATTCAATAAGCTGCAAACAGACCAAGAGATGGACTAAGTCACATGGATTAAGAAAAATCACCGAATAGACAATCTTTTTTGATCTTTCAGGATGAAATCCTATTCTTACCTAAGAGGATCTTGGGCAGCGGTTGTGTTGGAATGGATGTCACAAATGCAATGCAACAAAGAAAACAACGTGAAATAATCGAGACAGTAGTAAAGAAGTGTAAGACATAACTGGATACAGGAGCAGAAAATTTAAATGATTAAAATGGAAGCTTACCTAAATTTCTAGAAAAAAAAACACAAAAAATCTTTCGGACTTAGGACTAGGCAAAGATTTCCTCGACTTGACACCAATAATACTGCCTATAAGAGAGAACACTGATAAACTGGGCCTCATCAAAATTTAAAGCTTTTGTTTGGCCAAAGACTCTGTTAAGTGGATTTGCTTGTCATATACCTGGCAAAGGTCTTACATGTAGCATATGTGAAAACTTCTTAACACTCAACATTAAAGAGGCAAAGTAGGGGCGCCTGCGTGGCTCAGTCGGTTGAGTGGCAGGCTTCAGCTCAGGTCATGATCTCACAGTTCATGGGTTTGAGCCCCGCATTGGGCTCTGTGCTGATGGCTAGCTCAGAGCCTGGAGCCTGCTTCAGATTCTGTGTCTCCCTCTCTCTCTGACTCTCCCCTGCTCACACTGTCCCTCTCTGTCTCTCAAAAATAAATAAAAGACATAAAAAAATTAAAAAAGAAGCAAAGTAGCCAATGAAGAAATGAACAAAACAGATGCACAGGCATTTCCCTAAGGAGATACACAGATGGCAAATAAACACATGAAAGGATGCCTAGCATCATTAGCCGTGAGAGAAATTCAAATCAAGGCCACAGTGACATAGTACTACCAATTTATCAGAATGGCCGTGATGCCCAATAGTGGTAAGGCCAAATGCTAGTGAGGATCTGGAGACATTGGGTCCTTTGTACGTTGGTGGTGGGGATATAAAATGGACAGCCACTCCAGAAAAGAGCTTGGCGGTTCCTGTCAAAACTAAAAGCGGACTTACCATATGACCCAGCGATTTCTTTCCTGGGCAATTATTCCAGAGAAATAAACACTTACTTTCACACAGGAAGCTGTACACGATTGTCCAAAATAGCTTTATTCATAATAGTCCAAAGCTAGCAATTACACACTTGTCCTTTGATGAGTGAACAGTTAACCTAACTCTCTCTCTCCTCTCTGTCTCTGTCTCTCTCTCCATACCATGGAATACTACTAAGCAACAAAAAGAAAGGAGCTATTCATACAGGCAACAACTTGGATGATCCTTAAAAATTTTATGTTGAGTGAAAAAAACATATAGTGCATGATTTGATGTATATAATGTTTATGAAATAACATCATTATAAACACGTGGAAATGATCTGTCATTGCTGGGTGTTAGGGGTGGTTGGGAGGGCATAGCTGTGGCTCTAAAGGAGTCTTGTGCAATGGTACCACTGAGAATCTTGGTGTGGTGGTAGCTACCCATATGATAAAATTGCACGGAACTATGCACACACTCACACACACAAATGAGAATACATATAACTGGTGGAATCTGAATAAGCTCTGTTTATAGTCCCAAGGTCAATTTCTTGGTGGTGATGGTATACTAGAGTTGGATAAGATGTTACCATTTGGAACATGAAATGGGCAAATTCCTTGAAAGATACAATCTACCACTAATATATACTGGAGAGCTCAGTAGCCTGAATAGCCCTGTCTGTCATTAAAGAAATTAAATTTGTAGTTAAAAAGTTTACTGTGATGAAATATCCAGGCAATATGGCTTCACTGGTAAATTCAATCAAACATTTGAAAAAAATTTTTTAATGTTTTTGTTTAATTTTGAGAGAGAAAGAGAGACTGAGACAGAGAGACAGAGAGAGACAGAGCATGAGTGGGGGAGGGGCAGAGAGAGAGAGAGAGAGAGAGACATAGATTCAGAAGCAGGCTTCAGGCTCTGAGCAGTCAGCACAGAGCCCGATGTGGGGCTTGAACTCACAAGCTGTGAGATCATGACCTGAGCCAAAGTTGGACGCTTAACCAACTGAGCCACCCAGGTGCCCCTCAATCAAACATTTAAGGAAGAAATTATGCCAGTTCTACACAAATCCATCCAGAAAATAGAACTGAGAGAAAATATCCCAGTTTTTTCTATAAGGCAAGTTTTTTTGATACTAACACATTACAAGAAAGAGAAACACAGGTCAGTATCTGTCATTCATATGCATTCAAAAATTCTATTTTAGTAAACAGAACCCAACAATATATAAAAAGAATAACATATTGTGACCAAGTAGGGTTTATTCTGGCAATTCAAGGCTGGTTCAGCATCCAAAAATCAGTCGTTAAAATTTGCCATATCAGGAGACTATTATCAAACAAAAAACAAATAACATGATCATTCATAGATACATCAAAAACTATTGGAAAATTTTGGTACCGTTCCTGACTTTAAAAGCACCTCAGTAAACTAAGAATAGAAAACACTTTCTCAGTCTCAAAAACAAAACAAAGCAAAACAAAACCAACAAAACGGCTAACATCACACCTCATGCTTTTTCTGTGGGATAGAGAACAAGGTAAGTATGTCCAGTGTCTGTTGTCATTCCTCCTATTCAGCATTATACTAGAAGTTCTAGCCAATACAATAAAGTAGCAAAAGGGTCACCTGTGTGGCTCATGGTTAAGCGTCTGACTTCGGCCTAGGTCATGATCTCGTCATTGTCATGTTTAAGCCCCGCATCAGGCTCTGTGCTGACCACTCAAAGCCTGCAGCCTGCTTCAGATTCTGTGCCTCCCTCTCTTTCTCTGCCCCTCCCCTACTCATGCTCGCTCTCTCTCTCTCTCTCTCTCTCTCTCAAAAATAAATGAACATTTTTTGAAAGTTAAAGAAAAAATAAAGTAGAAAAAGGAAGTAAAAGGCATGCAGATTGAAAAGGAAGCTATAAAGCTCTATTTGCAGATGACGTGATTTTCTTTGTGAAAAATCCCAAATAATCTACAAATTTACTGGGGTTAATAAATGAGGTAGCAAGGTCACAAGACACAAGACCAATATACAGAAACCAATTGTATCTCTATATCCTTTCAATTAGTTGGAGACATTGAAAATTTTTAAGTACCACTTATAATGGCACCAAAAGCATGAAATACTTAGGCATAAATCTAAAAGATGTGATAGATCTGTAGCCTGTGTAACACTGATGGAAGGAGCACCTTTGACTCTAAAGCCCATTCTCTTTATACCAGTGACTAGATAAATAACAATTGCTCTTATCATTTCTGCTCCAGCTTAAAACTTTCCACTTAAATTCAGATATGCATTAACAAGTATACTTTTTAATATATATTTTTTCATGTCATGCTATTTGGATCCCTTTGGACAACACTGGCTAAAGCTGGCTATTAGGGACTTAAAGACCTCCCTTTGGTGTCTGTTACCACACCTCCCCCCCCAAAAAGAGCCTATGAGAGAAGTTCTTTCCTTGAGAAAAGAGAGAGCAAAGATGCAGATAACTTTGACATAGGCTTTGATTTTGTGGCATAGACTTCTAGATGTAAGAGTTGGCACTTCTTATTCTGAAGACTTTCTAAAAGATGTTGCTACCTTAAAGCCAGAGTTTCTGAAGCTATGAAAATTTTCACTATTTTCTTTCTTTTTTTTTTTAATGTTTTATTTATTTTTGATACAGAGAGAGACAGAGGATGAGAGGGGGAGGGGCAGAGAGAGAAGGAGACACAGAATCTGAAGCAGGCTCCAGGCTCTGAGCTAGCTGTCAGCACAGAGCCCAACGCGGGCCTCGAACCCACGAACGTGAGATCTGACCTGAGCCGAAGCCGAAGCCTTAACCGACTAAGCCACCCAGGTGCCCCAAATTTTCACTATTTTCTGACCAAACCCAGCACCCTAAGGTTACCTTTTCACTGTGAGGGGCTCCTGAGTGGCTCAGTCAGTTAAGCATACAACTTTGGCTCAAGTCATGATCTCCTGTTCGTGGGTTCAAGCCCCACATTGGGCTCTGTGCTGACAGCTCAGAGCTTGGAGCCTGCTTTGCATTCTGTGTCTCCCTCTCTCTCTGCCCCTCCCCCACTCATACTCCATCTGTCTTTCAAAAATAAATATACAATAGGAAAAAATCTTAGGGGTGCCTGGGTGGCTTAGTCAGTTAAGCGTCCGGCTTCAGCTCAGGTGATGATTTTACGGTTCGTGGGTTCGAGCCCCACATCAGGTTCTGTGCTGACAGCTAGCTCAGAGCCTGGAGCCTGCTTTGGATTCTATATATCCTTCTCTCCCTGACCCTCCCCTGTTCATGCTGTCTCTCTCTGTCTCTCAACATTAAAAAAATTAAAAGAAAAGAAGAAAATTTTAAATTACCTCTTCACTGTGTTTTCTCTTAGGTTTACTTTTTGCATAATATTGTTAATTTTCTCCATCCAGTCTATGTGATCAGCTTCAAGTTCTGTCACTTGTAGACCCATCTGTGTATTCCAGTGGTTTAGCTTGAGGAACATGTTCTCCTGACTCCTGCAGAAATATTACTATGATCAGTTTTAAGGTAGAAAACTTCTTCCTTTGAATGGCAAGTTGGTATGCTGATTCATTTCCTGACACCGGAATGGGCCAGGCAGGCAGTTAGGCCTCCAGAAAGGAGTTTGAACATTTATCTGATAGCCATTTTAGTAGATCTTCATAAGGCTGGAGGAAATAAAATGCATTTACATTTAGTACAAAAAAAGATCGGTACATTTTTAATTTCCCTGCATGGGATGAATGTTAAGTATTACACTACCCTAATGAATGTTAGGATAGTGATTGCATCCTGTTGGAAGAAGAGAGGTATGCAACAGGGAAAGGTTCTCCAAGGCCTTAACAATACATTTCTATTGATAATTATAACACTTTTCATATCTACAGAATTATCTGAGAGTGATGAGTTATGTATTAATTCCAGGCTCTAAAGGAGATGTTGCAAAGAGAACCCCATGGCTCTGCCTATGTCTCTAGAAATGTCCTTACTCTGCGTTCTTACTGGATTGTGTAGGTAGTTCCTTGTGCACGTGAGTGCTTAACGCTTAAGGCATGCATGGATTTTAAATCTTCCAGCCTTTCCCTAAGTTCTCTGCTAAATGTCATTTTCTTCCCCACAAAATATTCTTTTTTAAACTGAAGTAATGATTAACACACAGTGTTAGATTAGTTTCAAGTGTACGACGTAACAACACAAGGATTTTATACATTCCTCAGTGCTCATCACAGTCAGTGTCCACTTTAATCTCCTTTGTCTATTTTATCCATCCTCCCAGCCCCCCACCTGTCTTCTGGCAACTACCAGTTGATTCTCTGTTCTTAAAAGTCTTTTTAAAAAATATTTTATTTTTGAGAGAGAGAGTGCCGTGGGGGAGGGGCAGAGGGAGAGAGGGACAGAGGATTCAGAGTGGGCTGCATGCCTGAGGGTAGCAAGACTTGTGCAGGGCTTGAACTCATGAACTGGGGAATCCTGACCTGAGCCTAAGTCAAAAGCCCAGCAAACTAAGCCACCCAGGCTCCCCTGTTTGTCTTTTTCTTTGTTCATTTGTTCATTTGACTGTTTCTTAAATTAGACATAAGAGTGAAACCATATGATATTTGTCTTTCTCTGACTGACTTATATAGGATGATACCCACAAAGTATTATTAAAAATCCCTCTGGCGTGTGTCAAGGCTTACAGTTCAGGGATGTTCTCCTCTGAAAACTGCAGAGATGTGGACACTTGAGGATCCTCATGTTGAAGCTGATTTGTTCCTTGCTCGTCCTGTCCATTTTGCAGGTCCTGGTGGTGCTCAGCCTCAAGCTCTGACACATTCTGATAAAGGTTATGAAAGAAGCAAAGCAGAAAAAAAGGCTTATCACAAGAGGTGATGGCCTCCTTAGCTTACTCCTGCCCCTTTCTCTAGGGACAAGCACATAGCTCTCTTTGAGGCTGGAGGCTTCTGATACATTTATAAAATACCCAGAGGTGCCCTCTTGTTCCATTGACAGAGGAAGGTGGGGCAGGGACACAGAGACCGTCAGGATCCACATGCAGAGCCCTTCTCAGTGCTGACGAGTAACAGAATTCCACCTGACCATGTACTCCAGCACTCCACTCAACATACTGGTTTCCAAAAAAGTTAATGTCAGGGAAAAATAAAAGGGGATGGGACTGTTTTATGTTAAGAGAGTCTAAAGAGATAGTAACACTGAATGCATTGCGTAGCTCTTGTTTAGATGCTGATTTTAAAAGAATGGGAATTTTCTAGGTTTGGGCACCAAAAATGAACAGATGAATGAAAGAAAGAAAGAAAGAAAGAAAGAAAGAAAGAAAGAAAGAAAGAAAGAAAGAAAGAAAGAAAGAAAAAATGAATAAAAATAAGGACATTTGAGGGACAATTGAAAAAACCACAATGTTCAGAGATTTGAGGATATTAGGTTATATCATGGAATTCTTGCTATTTTCCTGATGTGAAGATGGAATCTTGGTTATGCAGAAGAAAACCTTTATTTTTAGAGCTGCTGACTGAAATAAACAAGGATAAAGTCTTATGCTGTCTTTGACCTACTTTTAAAAGGATCAAAAAACTTCTATTTCCATATATAAAGATAAAGCAGGAGTGTCTGCTCTGTCAGTTGAGCATCTGACTCTTGATTTTGGCTGAGATCATGATCCCAGGGTTGTAGGATCAAGCCCCTGCTTCGGGCTCTGCACTGAGAGTGGAGCCTGCTTGGGATTCTCCCTCTCTCTCTCCCCCTCCTCCCTCTTTCCTGCTTGCACTCTTTCTCTCTCTAAAATAAAATGAAAAGATAAAGCAAATGTGACAAAAGGTAACCTTTTTGAAATCTAAATGGGATAATATGATTGATCCTTGTATACTTCTTTAAGTTTTCATTTTATTTAAAAAATTTTCATAATAAGGAGTAATAAGGGGCAGAAGCCTACTCTTTCGGTCTGACCCACACATTTTGTGTTTTTGTTTCTTTATTCTTTGCCTTGTTCTACAAAAACATTTAAGGCATTTTCTGGTATTTCACTTCTGTTCATGCACACAATTAACAATCATTTATCTTTGAACATTTCTCTTCTTTAGTAACTACATTATGAAATAGTTCTCACTGACATTCACATAACTCTTTACAAACTTCTTTCATGTGCACCCTTTCTTTTAATTCCCATAATAGACCTGAGTGGATAAAGTCAGGTGTTGAAATCTCCTAGGGAATTCATATCAGTGATTAGTCCAAGGTCATATGGTATAGTGAATTAAGTGATCTCTCCAAAAAGAAATGTCCATGTCCTGATACTAAGAATGTGACCTTATTTGGAAAAGAGTCTTTGCAGATATAATTCAGTTAAGGATCTTAAGATGAGATTATCTTGAGTTACCTAGGCCCAAATCCAATGACAAACGTCCTAACGAGAGACAGAAAATACCCACAGACAGGAAGAGGTCATGAGAAAACAGAGTAGCCACAGACCAAGGAATGCCTAGAGGCTCCAAAAGCTGGAAGAGGCCAGGAAGAATTCTCCTGTGGAGACTTCAGAGGGAGCACGCCTTTACTGATCTCTTGATTTCACACTTCTGGGCTCTGGAACTATGAGAGATACATTTTGTGTTGTTTTAAGTCATGAAATTTGTGGTAATTTGTTACAGCAGCCTTTGAAAACTAATACATATGGCCAGTAACTAGGTGGGCTAGAATTTGAAGTAGGTATTCTGATTCCAAGACCATGACTATTTCATCATATCTAGTCCTTGGATTCACATTAAGTATCTCGTCCCTATCACTGTCACTTCCACAACCCAGTGGCCCCTTGCCAGTGAGGTAAGGATTATTATCACATTTACAGATGGAGAAACAGGCTAGATTTCCCAATGAGTATATAACTCCATATCTTAGCTACTTCTTTGTGAATAAAAACATTCACAGCTTTCTTTCTATGTAATCTTTTGCCAAGGTATTCAAAGGCAGCAGCAGCACTGATGTGGAGGAAGAACACTTCATTGGGTATGGAGGACCTGAGTTCTAAGCTTTGCTCTACTCCTGTCTGTGGCGGTTGACCACCTAATCACACTAAAGCTCAGTTTCCTGTTCTGGAAGAACAAAATTGGACCAGATCATCTCCAGGGTCCTGTCCATGTACAAAAAAACCTACAACGACATTTCTTGTTTTCATCAATCAGTTTACTGTAAAGGTTGATACACTACAAAAAAGTCAAAAGCCAAGAAGTAGAAATAAAATATTTTTTAGAAGCTTCAGAATTGAATAAAGAGGGGTGTGTGTGTGTGTGTGTGTGTGTGTGTGTGTGTTAATGACAGACTAAAAGTGTGCTTGCATGAAATACAAAGCCTGAGGGCATTACTTTCCATTTATGTGCAGCTCTTTGAAAAGCTCATATGCCTCTGTTTGGGTGTTCCATAGACACCTCAAACCCAGCAAGTAAAAATTGAATTCATTGTATTTCCCCTCTATCTTGTCCAGGTTCCTATCCTTACATATGTTTTTCTTATTCATCCGGATGCCTTTGCAGGAACCCTGGAAGAAGTCCTTGAGTTTTCATGGGAGATATTCGTTTCCTTCTTCATTACTTACGTCATATCCACTAGGTGTTGAACCCCAAAAGCACCTATCTTTCAAACCTGTGTCCTTTTCTCTCAATCTTCATGGCTGCCCGTCAGTGCCTTGCATTGGTCCTCATCCCTTCCTGACTCCTACTGGCGCCCTGGCTTCCAGCCTGCCTCCTGTGTTATCTCCCCCTCCTGAGTGTCCTGCCTGCTTGCCTGCTCATCATGCCTCTTCTTCCACCCTTCCTCTCTCAGAACACAAGTTCTCTTTAGCCCCTTTGTCTTTGCATGTACTGTCCATTCTTTCTGAAATGGTTTTCTTCCATGCAGTTCATCCTTCAAAACTCAGTTTTCATATTTCCGGTCATCTGCCTGTACAGCACCTGCTTTGCACATAATTTGTAGCACATCTGCTACTTCCGGCGTGGAATAATCATGCATAGTCATTTTCTTGTCCGAGTCCCTACTAATGTGTGAGCTCACTGAGGGGAAAGGATTTTAGAGAGAGAGTAATAGACATGTTCTCAACACTTTACAGTGCCTAGAACACAGTGGATGCTCAATATGTGGTTTCAAAACAAATAGACTTCCTATGTTCACTGCAGCATTATTTACAATGCCCAGGATATGGAAGCAACTTAAGTCTCCATCAACAGACGAATGGATAAACATGTGGTACATGTGTATATGTATGTGTGTGTATATATATATATACATTATATATACATACGTTTCATATCTGCACATACATATATACACATATATTTCACATATATTAATATATACACATATAGGTGTGTATATGTATATTCACATGTGTGTGTACACATATATATGTATATATGTGTATATATATATATATATATATATATATATATATACACACACACACATACATACACACACACACACAATGGAATGTTATTTAACCAAAGAAAAGAATGAGATTTTACCATTTGTGAAACATGGATGGACCTAGAGGGCATTATGTCAAGTGAGATAAGTCAGACAAAGACAAATACCATATGATGTCACTTATATATGGAAACTAAAAAAGCAAAACAGAAACGGATTTATAAATACAGAGAAAAACCTGGCAGTTGCCAGAGGGGAGGAACAAAGTGGGTGAAGGGGATGGAGAGGTACAAACTTCCAGTTACAAAAAATGAATAAATAAATAGACTTCGGAAGTAGGCAAATACATTCTGCTTGTGAGAGACACAGACAAAAGCAGGAAATAGGAAAGTGTGCCCACTCACCTGACATCCAAAATCAGCATTATACATAGCAGTGCCACAGATTGGAAAATGTGACACTGGAGCAAAATATTTGTTTCTAAATATTTTGGGGCTTTGCTGGTTCGATATGGCAATTTTGGTAGTCTGGTTAAAGTCTATTCTCTTACTTAAACCAACTGATTTTTTAAAACCTTCTGTTAACCCTGTCCTTTTTCTGAATCTTTCAATCTCATGGTCTCATAAAAAATGTAAAATTATGCAAAATAAAGACCTTGTGGGTTTGCTTTCAGGGAATAAGAGAAAACTGCTTCTTCCTAAAGAAGTCATATATTTGCCTTTTTATTGGCAAAGATCCTAATTTATTAACACTTATGTTAATTATGTAACTGAATGTGATTTCTTTTTATATAGTTACAGAACTTTCCCTATAGATAAGTTGACATAAAGGCATATAGACAAAAATTTTGTAAAAGCCTTTGTGAACAGAATACTCTGATTTGAAGTTTGTAAGAAATAGTTTTTTTGCCTTATACCCTGAGAATGTGGACTATTTGGTAAGCTCTTACATAGTGAATAATTTTATTCTCTAATTAGACTTATTCTATACTGAGTCAATAAGGGATGTTCACTGACTGACAGGATGCAGTGAGTCTAATGGTAACAGCTCTTGCCTGGAGTCCAAGGACAAGGCCCCCCTCAAAAAAAAAAATCAGATGATACTATTTATAAAATAATACCTTCAATTCATGTGTTCCCTAAGACCATGGAGCTTCACACCTCAATTTCCCAATTTCCTTTTCTCATCCTCAGCCTTTCATAAGTCTCCCCTTCTAATTCAATACCTATTATTCTTTTTTTCCATAAAAGGTGTCTGGCTGGCTGGCTAGCTGTCTGTCTTTCCTTTTGCTTCTTGTCTATCTCATTATATCTATTCTCCAACTTCTAACTCCAGTCCCTCATGCCTTCTATCCCCTTCTATTTCTTTGTTTCTATGTTTACTTGCTGAAGAGTCCTCAAAGGTAAAGTCCAGCTTACAGTATTCTTTTGGGATTTTTCCTTCTATGGATTTACAGAAGTAGCGGACCTGAATGCAAAATATATTGGAAGGAGGAGTAGACAAAGAGATGAATCCTGAGCCCTCTGGGTGGTGGGGGTGGGGGGTGCATAAGCCTGGGAGTGGACATTCTCACTCTAGCCTTCTTTCTGACTGGTTGAAACCGAAGGGCAATGGCCTGGGGGAATCTATGGAGAGATTTGCTCATTGATAATACACTAGGTCTATCTCCACCACGCCCCTGCTTTGATCTAGATGGTAGTGAAAACATAAACCCTTCCCAGGACAATCTCGGCATCGTTGGAATTTCCTCCATTCAATATCAGCTGGGTGACTGAATTTCAAAGACGGAGATGTTCAAACTGAATTAAGAGTAAATAGATGTCTCTGGTGTTTCCTGTTGGGAGACAGTCTGTGAGCAGGAGGTGATATTACACATGGCAATTTACTCTAGGGTGGAAAATGTTATGGTTATTTCACAAATCCCAAGGACAAAAGTAACATAGAATGCACAAGCATTTTTGCATTTTTGCGTGGAAAGGTTAGCAAGCCCTTCACATGATAACGGCAGCCCTCAGAGGACACACTCTCTCCCTCCTGGTCTCAAGTTCTGAACCCCTGCACCTACTATGGGGGAAACCCTCAGATCTTTCCTTGCGCCTTGAGATTTGAGACACGAAGTTCCTCTCTTCACCCACTGTGCCACTTACATCTCCCCCTTACCCATTTTGTAGTCGCTGTCTCATGATGAAAGGCAGTTTGAGGCTTTTCAGAGAAAATGTTGTTCTCAACATCTGATCTGTCCAATATGCGGTCCATTTTGGTAAATTCCCTTAGCAAACTGCAAGCCACATAATCAAAACAGATGCTGTTATCATGTTTTAGGTTTATGGGTTAGGCCCGTCCTGACCATCTCTAGAGGGAGAACACTGCAGTCTTTCCCGGCTCCAAGGAGTACTGAGTGAACAATGTATACCATGGCATACTGCACAAAACAGGAACAGAGAGGCGGGATGGGTATTTGCTGACTGAGTCAATGAGTGACTGAACAGTGAGATTGCAAATTCCAAAGCCGTTACAGCTGTGTACCTGCGTGCATGCAAACGTGTGTGTAAAATAAACAAATAATAGATACTCTTTTTAAAAAAGGAGAGTTGAAAAGTGTCGCTTGGTTCAAAAGACCATGCAGAATGGAGTAAGTTTGTGATCTCCAGCTGCCTGATATCTGCCCCACAACATTTACTAGTTTCTTTTTTCTGCTTCCACAGAGATTCCATGCAAAAACAAGCTATGCTTATGTAGATATATATGCCTTTATAAATATACATGAGAGGATATTATACATATTATTCTGTACCTTATATTTCTTTTTTAACAACCTTTTGAAGTCCATTTCATATTAGTATACAGAACTGCTTCATTTTATTGTTTGATTTTTAATTTTTTAATGCTTATTTATTTTTAAGAGAGAGAGAGAAGGAGAGAGAGGGTGCAAGTAAGGAAGGGGCAAAGAGAGGGAAACACAGAATCTGAAGCAGGCTCTAGGCTCCGAGCCGTCAGCACAGAGCCCAACATCGGGCTTGAACTCAAGAACCGGCAGATTATGACTTGAGCCAAAGTCAGACGTGAACTGACTGAGCCACACAGGTACCTCAGGAGCTGCCCTGTTTTAAAATGGTTATGTGGTACTACACTGTGGGGCCATACACCAATTTGCTAATCAGTTCTTCATTAACGTGTATGTATATAGATTACTTCTAGTTAATTGCTACCACAGTGTTGCAGCGAAAATCCCGACTCATCTATGAGCCGATGTGTATCTAAATGTACAAATATATCTATTAAATAACCTTGAAAATAGAATTGCTGTGTCAGTAGATACATATACTTTACATTTTGATAAATTTTACCAAGCTATGCCTTAAAGAGGTTGAGTCCATTTACACATCCAACAAAAATGATAAAGTGCCCCTCCTTTTCTACAATCAAGTATTATTAAAGTTTTTCATCTTTGCCAATCCCCTATGCTTAAACTGATATCTTGTTTTAGTTTTAATCTTTTTTTATTTGTGAGGTTGAGCGTCTTTGCCTATATGTATAAAACCCATTTGTATTTCCTGTTCTCTGGTAAGTGTATTGATATCCTTTGCCCATTTCCTAGATTACTGGTATTTTTGGGGTGCATATGTGTGTATATATACATATACATATACACATATCACATATACATTGTGATGGAGGTCTATGGCTGCAACTTCCAGTCTGGGGGTTTGAACCTTGAGGTGGGGTGTACTTTACACCCACCCTACATAGAAAGGGGTCCTGGAAACTATAAACATTTCTATAGATTGAACAAATATTGCTCCATAAATAAATACTGCTCAAAGTTTCCAAAGGCATATACTACTGTGATTAATAAGTTGTAAATGCATATAAAAACATCTTTGATATCATAATAGGCTTTTTAACACATGAGGATCCTGGAAAATCTTTTACCTTAACAAATTTCTTCTTATTCAAAAAGGTTTTTAACCGTTGGTTTATAGTAGAACGCATTTTTATCATGTATTAACAAATGCATATGTATACTTACCTGAGTATTTTGTGCTTTTTCTACTCTAGAAAGTATTGTAAATGGTTTATATATTTTGCATGTGAAGATAATAAAAGCACAAAACAAAGTATTTTTGTAACTTTAGATTAAAGCCTTGACCAATTCCATTCAACTGATGTCCACCAGGTTTATGACCGTAGGTCCCTTTTTAGTCTCTCCCAATGAATATTCATGAGGTCAAAATGAGAAGAATGGTAGAGAAGAATGTCAACCCCACCCTTGAACTTGAAAATCTCATTGTTTGCATCCTACTGTCCCAACGAAATCTCCAGACAGAGGCTGTTCCTGAGAGCTCAGCCCTCACTTACTTCTGCATTGCACCTTCAACCACATCCGTATTTTGAAGAAAGCCATTGTTTCCCTCAGCAAACTGTTGTTCCTTTCCAACTGTCTTCATCTGCAGAGACATCCTGTCACTTAGCTTCCTAAGAGCCGTTTCTCCAGCACTGCAGGGACAATGATGGCAACAAGAGGGCTTTCAGAGCAGGATGGTGACTACATCCCCTGTGCTGATACACTGATAGCAGGCGTATTTCAGGGAGTTTGACCTTCACCCCTCTCCTTCCAAAACTGGCCATTGTTTTGGAAGGGAGCCCAACGTAAGCCTTCAGGTTTCTCTGTTCAGAAATATAGAGCAAAGTCCGTGTGTGTGGCTGTTCTTTAGGACTTCTCTGGCTAATCTGAGGGTTGTCTGAGCCCACAAATATGTATTTTAAATCCTTGAATGGGACTATTATAGAGCAGTATAAAAGCGCCAGGCTAGGAAAATGGGAACCTTCATTTTTGTAACCTCTTTCTGATCATGTATATGCACAAAAAATGGAAAAGGAGAAAAAAATGAAATAGAAATGACTGGTACTCTGCCGATGACCAGAGATACCCCAGATATATCCAGACAAAACCACTGCTAATGTTTTGTTATATTTATTTCCATTTCTAAATTTGATATTTGTTTTATTCTTTTCCTGTTGTTGACAATTAGGTCATTTCTAATTTTTTAATATAAATACTATAGTAAAGAATAGCTTTGCTTAGTAATTTTCAGTACATCTCTATTACTTACTTACACTTTGCTTAAAGGGAAAGAGATTGGGTCAAGGTGTATATGCATTTTTAAGGATTTAGAAAAATATTCCCCAATTGCTTCCCTAAAGGTTGAAACAACGTACCCCACCACCAGCTGTATATGCAAAGGGGAGTTTCCTTCCAGCCAGATAGGCAAGTGTTAGCAGAGGGCAGAGGAATTAAGTGTTAGAGTACTGAGGCAGTGAGAAAAAGAATGGTGAAAGGAAATAGAAAGGAGGCAGAGAGGCATGAAGCAGGTTCTAGGAAGCTCATATGAAAAGCTATAAGAAAGGATCCCTATGAAACATAACTCTCATTTATTGGCAGAAATCACAGGGATTGTACCCACCATCAAAAGGAGGAAATTTTCTCCTCTGGAGGGTAACCTGACCCCCCAGGACCCTGAGAGGCAGAATCCCTGAGGGACCGAGGGGAACTGTAGGCTAATGGAAGACAAAGGATAGCAGGGATTTTCCTAGAAGGGTGATTATGGCTGGGGTTAGGAATGGTAGGAGGAGGGTGCCTGGGTGGCTCAACTGATCATTGAGCATCCGACTCTTGGTTTCAACTCAGGTCATGGTCTTGCTGTTCTTGAGATTGAGCCCCCTGTTGGGCTCTGTGTTGACAGTACGAAGCCTGTTTTGGATTCTCTCTCTCCCCCTCTCTCTCTCTGCCTTTCCCCCACTTGCTCCCTTCTCCCCCCACCATCAAAAATCAATAAATATTAAAGAGAAAAGGAAAAAGAATGGTAGGCGGAGAGAGGCTCTGGGAACCACAGAGATTTTGGAACCATCTGGGCAGCCAACAGCCTGGTTCATCACTCTGTGGCAAAATTGAGCTTTGTCCTTGACCAGTCGGGGGGATCCACAGTAGATGTGGTACAAAGGGGGCCCCTGTGAAGGAGAAGCAAAGGGAAAGACTAGAGCCTTTGATGTGAGATAGCTCCATCCTTCTTAACTTTAAACATGACAAAAAAGACTGAAACTTTGATCTCTTTCAGGAGGGACACTGTGACCTGTCCAATTTCATCACAGATCCTATCTGAACAGTTTCATCTGTTTCCTGAAGGTGCTAAGCGTTACTAAGGCAGTTCCTAGCTTTGAAAGATGAATGGCCATGAAATTTGCCTGGTTTCATGTCTCTTTCCTGTCCAAAAATTGGAATACTGTGCAAATAATATTTCCTGACTTGGTAATTCTTTGACATCCTAATAGTTTCCATTAGATAATTCAAAAGAAAATCTGTTTCTCTCAATTCTAGTACCTACCCAAATTTTTCTTCTGTACACTTTCTCTTATTTCAAATAACAGAACCCTAATAATGGCTTATGTTTGTGCAGCACCTAATAAGATTACGTATTATCTTAATCAGTTTCTACAACAACACAGTGAGGAAGGTATTATTCCTGTTTTATGTGTCCTAAGCGCTTGAAGATGGTGTGATTTACTTAGAGTTATACCACTGGTTAACTAGTAAAGTTAGGGCTCAGAAATTCCATGTCCTCACAGTTACTTATAAGGGATTTCTCCCCCACCCCAAAAGATGATCTAGATCAGGGCTCTCCAGTAAAATTTTCTGTGATGTTGGAAATCTTCTCTACACTGTTCAGTACAGAAGGCACCAGCCATCTGTGTCTATTGAGCACTTGAGATGTGCTAGTACAACGGAGGAATTGAAACTTTAATTTAACCTAAATAAATTTAAATTCATTTAGCCATATGTAGTTAGGGGCTACCATATTGAACAACTCGGGTTTTCTAGCCCAGGAGTCAGCAAACTTTAGCCTGCAGGCAAATTCATCCTGTTTCTGTGAATAACATTTTATTGGAACACAACCACACCCATTCCTTTACATATTGTCTATGACTGTTTTGTGCTGCAATGACCAAGTTCAATGGATACAAGAATGATAGAAGTTTGGTTTGCAAAGCCTAAAATATTTACTACCTGGCATGCAAAGCATAAAAAATTTACAATCCTGCTCTTCACAGAAAAAGTTTGCCAATGCCTGTTCTAGACCACCACCTTCTTCTATGATGATGGGTGTTTGCCACAATGAATCAACTAGATGCAGTGAATAGGAGTTTGAGCATTGGAGAGTCAAGCTGAGTTATATCACAGCATCCACCCTTAGCAGCTTAGCATAATCTCAGTATTCTAGGTCTTACTTTTCTCATCCATAGAATCATGCAAACATATTATCACTAATGTTGCTACAGTCATGAGGAGCAAATCAAACAATTCTTATTGTGCTTAACAGTGTCAGATAGATGAAAATACTTGGCAATGTTATCTATCTATTAAAATAAAAACAGAAGAATGGGAGTTATTAGTCAGGTTTCTTTAGCTTCAAAATAATAATAATAATGATAATGGTGATGATGATGATGATAATAATAATGTTTACACATGTGCAGCACCTTTAGTTTATAAAGAACTTTCACTAACTTTCATTTAATCCTCACATCCACCCTGTATAGTCAGGCAACCCAGGCAGATCTCATTGCCTCTATTCTTAGATGCAGAAACTGAGACTCAGCGATGGTCCATGATGTGCCTCAATTTTATTGTTAGAAAATGGTAGAATCAGGATTTAAACCTGCAGGTTCTGGCTATGAGGGTGGCACTTATCTTACTGTTATACATATGTTTGATGCCCAAAATGGCTTAATGGGTTACTTAATAACCTTCTCATCTCAAAAACAGGCTATCTTTTGAAGCTAAGGTGTTTTTGTTTTTGTTTTTGTTTTTTTTTTTGCTGTTTTTTGGTTTTTAGTTTTTAGTAATCTTTACACCTAGTGTGGGTCTTGGACTCAAGACCTCCAGATAAAGAGTCGCATTGTGCACTGATCAGGCCAGCCAGACACCCTTGAAGCTAAGCCTTGACTAGGTATGTAGTGTAGGTCCTTCTCAAAGTGTGGTCCACACACCTGCAGTATCAGCACCACCTGGGAGCTTGCTAAACAGGCAGAATTTCAGGTCCTATCCTAGACTCCCTGAATCATCAGCTGCATTTTCACAAGATCCCAGGTGATTCTTATATGTGTGAAAGTTTGGCAGTATTCACTCTAGACCTTCTCCCTACATCCTATCTCTTCATTCCTAGGTGTTTACATCTTTGGCCTCCAGGACTGTTTGGTACAACCGGAATGAATCCCTCCTCCTTCCCCCGGCCTCATCAAAACCTTTAAAATTATAAATTTGGAGAAACATTAACCAAAAGGAACACATCAACTATTTTAAAAGACAGCTGATGAGATCTCTAACTTACATTTTGTGGGAGATTTTCTCCAGGCCTGACCACTCAGAATTACCCTCTTCAGTAAGCGCTAGCCAGACAATCTGGGATCCCAGAAATTTTAAAGCACGGTTCCAGTAATCAAGGATTTGATGTCAAGGCTCCTGACAAGGTTATGATGAGATGGTACAGCTGTGAAATAGTATATGCCTGCTGATATCCTTGTTCTTCTCAATTTGGTAATCAGAAAACCCCTCCCAATTCAGTGGGGTAAACGGGACAGTTAAGTTTCCCTGAAAACTCCTGGTGATGCCAGATCTGCCTTTCCCCTAGAAGAGGCCATTTATGAGTGACACACACCTAGGCAGGTGAGTTTGCCGTTGGACTTGTCCTCTTTGACATTCCACATGGAATGTGGCACATGCAACCCTTCAACCCCCTCTCACAAGGTTCCAGGTTTATAGAGCTCTCCTGCTTTTTTTTTTTTAATGTACATCTCCAGCTTATCTCCCAGCTTCCTTGCTTTTGCTAACTCTTGGAAACTAAGTCCAGCCCTCTGTCCATCTGTCTACAGACATGATGCTTTGGGATGCCCTTCCAACCTCCAATGCTTCTGCCACACCTGTTCCTTTTACCCCCTTGTCGGAACAAGATAGTTAACTAAGATCTTCTATACTAGAGCACATGACTTCCCCCATTTCCCCCTCAGCAGGAATAGGGAAGCAGTTGATCTTGCAAACCGGGGCTGCTCCTACTTTACGGCTCCATCACCTCTTTGCCTTTGACATCCATACTTCCTCTTACCATTCTCTATAACCCACTTTCACTTCTTCCAAGATGTCAGTGCCAAATTTACATTTCCCTTGGTACCTCATCTTCTCCCATCATTCTTGAGTAACTCAGCACCCATGGGAAGGGCCTAACATGCTGACTTCAGGGTTCCTAAGCCCCCAACTCTTAAAACTTTCCTCTACAACCACCAAGCTTATTCACAGTATGGAGATGCAAATTTTTATGGGCATGAACTTTTAGAATTAGATCAGTGTTTCAAACCTGGCTTTGCCATGTATTAACTATTTGGTTTGTGGCAGAATTTAATTTCCTTGTCTAAAAAAAACCATGTTGGATAATACCTGCCTAATTGGTTTGTCAAGATTAGGGCAATAATTTGAGGAGGGAGTTTAGGGCATTGCTGAATGATTGTTAGTCCTCTGGCTAGAATGTAGGCTCCCTGAAAACAGTGATGTTTGCGTGCTCTATTGACGACTGTACCTCAGCACTAGGAGTGCCTGGCACTAGGCACTAAAAAAATGCTTGTCAGAGAAATGGAATAAATGCATATATGGTAGCCATATTTTCTGTGTTTGTATTTTACGTCTTGTCATCACCCTGAGTATTTCCTCAGTTAAAAGCTCAAGGTAGATGTCCTACCTTTCTCCTGGACTTTCCGATGCTCTCTATCCATACTCAGAAACCCAGACTGCAGGGGCACCTGTGTGGTTCAGTCAGTTAAGCATCCAACTTCAACTCAGGTCATGATTTCGTGGTTCACAAGTTCGAGCCCCACTTGGGACTCTCCTCAGAGCCTGCAGCCTGCTTCAGATTCTGTGTTTCCCTCCCTCTCTGACCCTCCCCTGCTCAGGCTCTGTTTCTCTGTCTCTCAAAAATAAACAAACATTAAAAAATTAAAATAAATAAAAGAAACCCAGACTCCACCATCTTGTTACTTCCCATAGTACCTGCTGGGCTAATCTTCAGCCTTGGGTTCCTGCCTCATTTCATGACTATGTTCATACCTGTGATTGTCCCAAGTCACCCTATGCTTCTTTAAGAAAAAATCAAAGGAAAAAAAAGAGACAGAGAATCACAAGATTTTTTTGAGTGGTTCCTTCACAATTTAATAACAATGACAATAACAGCTAATGCTTAACGAATATGTACTAATGTGCCAAGCACTCTTCTAAGCGTTTTACATATATTACCTAATCTAATTATTTCAAAAGGGGAGGAATCTGGGATTCAAACCCAAAGCTGGTTAGTCTGGTTCCAGGGGCTGTGCTCTTCAGGACCACTGTGTGTGACTACTTTTCACATTGGGTTCTCATTGTTCTCAGCAAAACTTTACACATCTCTTGTTGCATCCCAAACATATGGGGCCAACAGCTGTTTTCTGTCTTGCTCGGTTCCTTTCCCTCTCTGCCCCGTTCCCAAAATGCAGCCAGCTTCCTCTGTGAGCAGTGACCCAGCCTCCCACACTGCTGCACTGACGGAGGCCACCTGATGGGAGTTCTCTCCACTGCCAGACGGCTCCCTTGTGTAACCTTTTCTCCAGAATATTCGTATGTTTTCCTCATTCTCTTCCACTTTCCTTCTAGATTAGAGGAAGTACTTTATTTTATTTTATCTTTTTAAATTTACATCCAAGTTAGTTAGCATATAGTGAAACAATGATTTCAAGAGTAGATTGCTTAATGCTTCTTACCCATTTAGCCCATTCCCCCTCCCACAATCTCTCCAGTAACCCTCTATTTGTTCTCCATATTTAAGAATCTCTTATGTTTTGTGCCTCTTCCTGTTTTTGTATTATTTTTGCTTCCCTTCCCTTATGTTGGTCTGTTCTATGTCTTAAAGTCCTCATAGGAGTGAAGTCATATGATATTTCTCTTTCTCTGACTAATTTCGCTCAGCCTAATACCCTGTAGTACCATCCATGTAGTTGCAAATGGCAAGATTTCATTCTTTTTGAGTGTTCAGTAATACTCCATTGTATATATACACCACGTCTTCTTTATCCATTCATCCATTGATGGACATTTGGGCTCTTTCCATACTTTGACTATTGTTGAAAGCACTGCTATAAACATTGGGGTGCATGTGCCCCTTCAAAACAGCATCCCTGTATTCCTTGGATAAATACCTAGTAGTGCAATTGCTTGTTTGTAGGGAAGTTCTATTTTTAATTTTTTGAGGAACCTCCACACTGTGTTCCAGAGTGGCTGCACCTGCTTGCATTCTCACCAGCAGTGCAAAAGAGATCCTCTTTCTCCGCATCCTCGCCAACATCTGTTGTTGCCCGAGTTGTTAATGTTAGCCATTCTGTCGGGTGCAAGGTGGTATGTCAGAGGAAGTACTTCTCTACTCTTCTTCCTCAGGCTGCCTTGACTCCGACCCTCGTTCCTTCTTGGGGATTGTATCCATTAGTTATCAATTCTCTAACAATTTCTCAAACTCTTTTTGAGTTCCACCTCTGGCATTCCACAAAGGAGCTCATAATTTCTCTGAGGAAACAGAAATATACCTGAGGCAGTGAACTCTGCCTTGCGCAGTATTGCTTTGCCTCCATGTGAAAATCTTGTCGTGTTTCCACTCTTGTAGCAAAAAGGGGCTTTCCCTCTGTGTGTCTGAACTACCATCTTAATGCTCTCTGACCTTTTAACAAAAATTTCTTAAAATTTTGATGACTATAGTTGCCATTTTTATTGTTCATAACATATTCATTTCCTAAATGTTTTCTTTTCTTTTTTCCCCCTAAATGTTTTCAATATGGCTTCTTGATTACAAGAGTTTGTTGTTGTTTTTTGTTTATTTTTATATTTTTAGAGTCTTTAACAATTAATTTCTTTGGTGGAATGGAAGTAATACACTTTGTTTCTCACACTTATTTGATCCCAGAGATTTTTCTATGTTCAAAGTACTGTGTTTCATGGGCCACATTTTGGGAAATCTTTTTTAAAGACTATAGGTGATGTAAGTGAACCTCTAGGCACCCACCAAGGTCTTGTAGGCGCTAGCAACCACAGTCATAGGGCACCCCCACTGTTGCATCTTGCACATCATGACGGGGCAGCTTTCTTCAACTACTTCTCACCAGTGTCATAAACTCTAGATACTCAGAAAGACTGCTCGAGGGCTGAATCTGGTCTGTCCCCCTGTCCCTGTTTATTTTCCCTGCCTGTCACCAGGCCACCTACAGCCCAGTGAGTCTTGAGATGTAGTACTTACATCAAGTAGGGCATTGGATCTCTGTGAAAACCCTATGTCTTGAATGGCAAAAGGCCTCATTGTGGACCCAGAGATTTCAGGAATTAAACTTAGAAAGGAGTAAATATGTGTTTGTTTTTGTTCTCAAAGGAATCAGAACCATTTTACAAGTACCTTTCCATGGAGGGTTTTGTAATATTTTAATTCACTCTCCAACATTTCTATGAATCCAGGAGTTAGTCAAATAATCTGCTTTGAATGTGCTCTGTTTTAAACATTGCCAGGACAGAGAGATATATGCAAGTTACTCAGTGTTTCTGAGCTTCCCTTTTCTCATGAACAAAATAGGGGAATGTCTACCTCGCAGGCTTATTGTGAGTAGGAAGCAGAATAACTGTGTATAACGCATTCAGTATAGCCCCTGGAAAACAGAGAAGTGACAGCTTGGGGGAATAAAATATGCAAAACCTCAGGTGGTGAAGGTCTTAACCACCAAGATAAGGAGAACATTATTCATCCTACATCTGGGAAGCCCCTGGCTTCCAGCCCTTTAAAAAAAATGATTGTCACTGTTTTCAAGAAAGTAAAAGTTGATAGAGAGAGAGAAAGGGAGGAAGAGAGACAGAGAGAAAAATTGTACTTTGTCCTACGATATGAAAGAAAGGTCTAGGAAGCCAAAACTCTCTTATTAGACCCTAAACAAGAGTGATGTCAGATTTGGAGCTAAAGGAAGCCATAAACAACACATATAATGAGAAAGATTAGGGAAAGTAGTGCCTATAGCTTCCCAGATATTTAGGAATAAAATATCAGTGTGAAGTCCCCATATGTGGTGGTAACAGTAACCTCATCTCTATCATCAAATATTCATCAGGTGCTTATTGAATCTAGGGCACTGTGCTAAATAAGGTGGGGATGAAAGGATGTCCAAGACGGTCTTTACCTTCAGCTTAGAAAAAGATAAATAGCAGTAACAGTCAGTCTATGATGAATGGCAGGAGTTGAGTGACATTTATAGGATTGCAGCAGCATTGCAGAGCAAAGGGACTATGGGAAGGATGCCTACCTAGGGGCATTTCTAACACTTTTAAAGAGGCCTACATAGTAAGTGTGACAGGATCAAATGTTATTCTGATAAATGAAGAAGAGGAAAGAAAATTTACTGGGGAATTGGGACCTGGCTTAAATGCCAATATAAAGAGTTCGAACTTAGAATTTGATGGAGATGGTTTTCCTGACAAATTTCATTGTATTTTATGCAAATGTCATTTAATGGATGCTTTAACCAATTAAACAGAAAAGAAGGCATGATGAAAGATCCATTTATGTCAATACATATTTATAGCCACAATTGGTATTTTCTCTTTTCATAGAAAAATAATTTGCAGGATATTAACCCAAAGGTTAAACGGGGCTATTTTGGAGTGGTAGGAATTTTTGTGATTTTCTGTACAGCACAGATTTCAGAAAGGAGGGAAGGAAGGAAGGCGGACAGGCCTGCCAGCAATGGGGACTTAGTAAGGATTTCTCTCAAAGGACATGACATGACTCAAGTCATGCTGTAGGAGCACAGCAGTATTTCAGACAGCCTGTTAGAAAAGAATACATGGTTTCTAAGCAAGCTGTTAGAAAATGAATCAGCGGTTTCCAGGTACTGGTGTGGGTTTTCTGAGATAAGCCCTGTGAGACTCATTTCCTTTCCTTTTGCATGACCGAAGTATAATCAATCTTCTCTGCACACAAAATCGCCTCTCGCGTAATGTAATCGACATAGAATGAGAGAAATGGAATCCTTTTGAAAGCCCAAGTAAGTCATGAGAAGGAAATTTAATTTTTCTGCCAATGGAAAAAAATACACCATAGAATGCAGATTTTCTTATTGTCTTCTTCTACCTGAAACATCAATCACCTTACCTCCTCCAAGATGAGATAACATGAAAATATTTCATTTTAGTTTTAACCAAGAGTTCTAGTTAAAAAGTTTTCACTTATGATAAGATATGCAGATTTGGGCTTTACCGATAATCATAGGGAATTCCTACAGGAATCAGAAAGGCTTTTGGAAAGAAAGGCTGTGCAATGAAAGAGGCATGGATGTGTCTTGCACTGGTATGACTTTGATTGCAAAGACCTGAGCCCATAAGTTTAAATCTCAGTCGTTTTTTCTAAAATTTTTTTAATGTTTTATTTATTTTTGAGATAGAAAGAGACATAGCATGAGTGGGAGGGTCGGTTTTTTTTAAATGTTTTATTTATTTTTGAGATAGAAAGAGACATAGCATGAGTGGGAGGGGCAGAGAAAGAGGGAGACACAGAATCGGAAGCAGGCTCAAGGCTCTGAGCTGTCATGACAGCGCCCAACGCGGGGCTCAGACCCACAAACGTGAGATCGATCATGATCTGAGCCGAAGTCAGAGGCTTAACTGACTGAGCCACCCAGGTGCCCCCAAATCTCAGTCGTTTATAGCTCTGACTTTAGGACCTAGATGCTCAGAATTTCTTAGAACACTCTTAGGAGGCTGACTCCCAAGGCTCTACCCAGTTGGCTAGTCAGTGGTCCTGATACTTTGACAGTTACCAAAACACTCTTGGAACGTAGAGAGTTTTAATCTATGGTTATGACTGGCTATATAATTCATTGGGCCTTGTGTAAAGTGAAAAAATGGGGCTCTTTGTTAAAAATCAGTAAGAATTTCAAAACAGTGACAGCAGGCTATGAGATCAAGTGTGGAGCTTATATGATGTACATGAGGCTGGTTTGTAATTGACCAGTATTGATTTTAGGTTTCATACATGTTGGAATTTTACTTAAAAGTTTGGGTAGGAAACTTCTGCTGGGGCAAAAAAAAAAAAAAAAAGACAAAAAAAAGACAAAAGTAAAACAACTGACTTCAATCTATTTTATATTTTAAAGGATATTGTTAAAAATCATACAAGAAAGGTTTATCATTATAAAAACACACAGACTAAAAAATAAGAAAAACTTTACGCACCTTATAATCCTACTTTTCTCCTCAGAAACCTCAATATTTTGATGTATGGTCTTCCCAGATACCAACATACTCACATATAGTTTCATTATCCATATATATATTACATTACATATTTAAATGCTTTTCATATACTATTACTGTGCTCATACTGCATATTATGTCCCACACATGCTTTTCTTTTTCAATATGTCTCAGGGCCTTCTGAGTCAACCTTGTGCATCTTCCTCATTCTTTTTAATCATTGTGTAATATTTCATACCATCAATTTCCATAAAAATGTTAACCATCCATCCTCTCTATTGTTCAAGAAAACATTAAGAAAAATCATAAGCAAACAACTTGGACAAAATAGAAGAAATGGATAAATTCCTAGAAATGTATAACCTTCCAAAACGGAATCAGGAAGAAATAGAAAATTTGAACAGACCTATTATTATCAATAAAATTGAATCAGAATCAGTAAATTCCCAAGAAACAAAAGTCCAGGACCAGATGGCTTTACAGACGAATTCTACCAAATATTTAATGAAGAGATAATACTAATTCTTCTCAAACTATTACAAACATAGAAAAGGCAGGAAAGCTTCCAAATTTAGTCAATGGGCCAGCATTATCCTAATAACAAAAACATATGAAAACACTACGAGAGAGAAAGAGAGAGAGAGAGAGAGAGAGAAAACTATTCTCTGCTGAACATAAACGCAAAAATTCTCAACAAAATATTAGCAAACTGAATTCAACAATATGTTTTTAAAAATCATTCACCATGATCAAGTGGAATTCATTCCAGGAACGCAGATGTAGTTTGAATATGCTAATCAATCAATGTGATATTGATTATTAAAAGAAAGGATTAAAAAAAATACACGGGGCACCTTGGAGGCTCAGTCATTAAGCTTCCCGTTCTTGGTTTTGGATCAGGTCACTGATCTTTGGATCAGTTCCTGAGATTGAGCCCCACATTGGGCTCCATGCTGACAGCACAGAGCTTGCTTGGGATTCTCTCTCTTTCTCCTTCTCTCCCTCTGTCCCTCCTCTGCTCTCTCTCTCTCTCTCAAAATAAATAAACTAAAAAAAGAAACCCAAACTAAAAACCACACAATCATTTCAGTAGATGCAGAAGAAACATTCAACGAAGCACAACATCCATTTCTGATAAAAACTCTAACAAAATCGCTTTAGAGGGAATATGCCTCATATAATAAAGGCCATCTATGAAAACTCCACAGTTAACATCATACTCAATGGTCAAAAACTGAGAGGTGTTCTCCTAAAATCAGGAACAAGAAGAAATGTCCACTCTCACTACTTTTATTCAACATAGTGCTGGAATTCTAGCCACAGCAATCAGACAAGAAGAAGGAATAAAAGGTGTCCAAATCAGTAAGAAAGAAGTAAAACTTTCACAATTTCAGATGTCATGATACTATATATGGAAAACCCTAAAGACTCCACACACACACACACACACACACACACACACACACACACACACACACACTATTAGAACTGATAAATAAATTCAGCTAAGTCATAGGATATAAAATTAATATTCAGAAATCTGTTGTGTTTCTTTATGCTAATAACAAAGTAGCAGAAAGAGAAATTAAGGAAATAGCCTCATTTACAATTGTTCCAAAAATAATAAAATACCTAGGAAAAAACTTAACCTAGGAGGTAAAAGACCTGTATTCTGAAAATCATAAAACATCAATGAATGAAATTAAAGATGGCACAAACAAAGAGAAAAATATTCCATAATCATGAATTGGGAGACCAAATATGGTTGGGATGTCCATATTACCCAAAGCAATCTACACATTGAATGCAATCCCTATTAAAATAAAAACATTTTTCACAGAACTAAAATAGGTAATACTAAAATTTGTATGGAACCACAAAAGACCCCAAGTAGCCAAAGCAATCTTGAGAAAGAGCTAAGTGGGGTTGTTGTTCGTAGTATGAACAACACTACAATAAATGTCCCTGTATAGGCCTCTTTTGTACATACAACACTCTTTTTCTTGGATACATATCTATGAGTGGATATACTGGGTTGAAAGGAACTAAGAGGCAAAAACCCAATCCCACAGCACACAAGGTTTAATGATTAAGTTAGTTTTTTTCTTTTTAACAAAGGTACTAAGCTTGGTAAAACTAAATGATGTTAACTTTTGAAAAACAATTTAGGATTATCCTAAAGGGCCTATGAATGTATCAAATGTTTTGACTCAGTACATGTTCCTTCTAGGAGTAATCAGAGACCTGTGCAAAGATATATCTGTACAAAGATGTTCATAGCTGCTCTATTTGTAATTTTAATGAATATTCTGACTTTCAGAAAATTAGCATCTATGTAACAATATAGATTCCTAAAATATTGAAAATCTTTTGCTGAGACTGTTAAATAGATGCTACCTGAAGCTCTCCCTGCAAGAATTGCCTGCCTTCCAAGTCCTGCTCTAGAGCATCCTGCGACTTAAAAACTAAACCAAAGTTCATGCGTGGCACAGCCTGGGGCTTCCAGAACCCACCTGTGTTCTGACTGGCTGGTCATTCTGATTAGTTGGTCCATATCTGCTGGCTTTTCCATGATTTCTATGTGTTTTGAATATAATCCCTGGAAATAATGTGAGCATTCAGCAGTAGGACTTGATTAAGAGAATGAAGGTACTGAAGGCCATGCAGCTTGGTGGTCTGGAGGAAATCGACACTGAGGGAGGGCATGCATATGTGGGTCATGGGGCATATGGTAAATCTCTGTCCTTGCACTCGTTTGCGCTGAACCTAAACATTGCTCTAAAACATAAAGCTCATTTGAAAAATGATAGTCTAAAGATATGCAATATCATGACAAAATGTTTAGAATGCATTGGGGTTCCTGGATGACTTGGATGGGTGTCTGACTTTGGCTCAGGTCATGAGTTCGAGCCCCATGTCGGACTCTGTGCTGACAGCTAAGGGCTTGGAGCCCGCTTAGGATTCTTTTCCCTCTCTCTGCCCCTCCAGTACTTGTGCTCTGCCTCTCACTCTCAAAAATGAACATTAAAAGATATTTCGAATGTATTGCCAAGTGGGGGGAAAGCCAGTATACGAAACATTATACCCAATATAATCCCATTGGAAATATACTTATTCATATCAATTCATATAGAAAGGCTAAAAGAAAACAAAAGTGTCAACAATGATTGCATTTGAATGGTGGGGTCATACTTGTTTTTTTTGTCATTTGTTTTGTTGCTTACCTGCATTTTTCAACGCTTTTTCGCAATGGGTCTGACAGCTTCTGTAATTAGGGAAAAAACTGTGTTGTTTAAAAGGTAAACTAAAACTAACGTATCTGAGCTAGGAAAAGGCAATCTTTCTTCTTGATTCATGCAACACTTGCCATGCTTGCTTGGATACAGTTCCCTGGGGAGAGAGCCAAAGAGTAAGCCAAGAAGGCTTGACAGAAGCTCAGCAAAAACATCTGTAGGGACGGAGGAGGCTGGGGGTGGAAGGAAGGCAAGGCCAAGAATCAGCCCGCATCCACTCTCCTCTCATTCTTTCTACCTCCTTTTGTTCAGACAGTTCATTTTGGTGAGGCCACAGGCATTTTTGAAATTCTGCAAGGTGGGGAGCTGCCAGGGGGAGTCTTGCCGTTCTTTTATGTTTGAGCATGTACGACTGTTTTTCAGGAAATACATACAAGGGGATGTTTCATTCCCTAGCTGGGCTTTAGTCCAAGGTATAGATTTACAGAGCTGCGTACAAAGCCACTGAAATAACACGTATATTTCCCAGCATGAAATGGGGTGGCAGCTTTTATCTCAGCAGGCTCTGGTTAGAAGTGTCTTTTTGCAATGATAAACCTCCAAACAACAAATGGCAGACCCAAACCATGCTGAAGAATCTTGACCACGTCTGAAAGCCTGTCATGGAACACTTTCCGGTCCAGCCAGCTCCTGGAGGAGATACCCTTAGGGCCAGTATGGTATAATAGATGCTCCGTTCCAGCCTCATTGAAAACGTGGGGCCAATATCCTCTAACATTGGGGTGGAAGCTTGAAATTCTCATGGAGGCTCCAGGAAGAGTGGGCAGTAGACTCTCGTGTTCTGAGATTGCTGACATCAGGCAGAAATTCAGAATAGCAGACTTTATAGGACATGTTTTATTGCCGTGGGTCTGCAAAAGAAACTTCAGTTCCTCGAGTCGGTGGTTCCTTATATGATAAGGTATCAGAAATGTGCCTTCTCTGTCTTCATTTCCTCTATATCTACCCATCACTCTGCAATCCTTCTATTAAAGTTTCATTCTATGAGGACTCTGCAAGCCCATTTTCCTTAAGGGTTTAATAGAAGTATAATTTTATAAATTAAGACAGATCGGGGCACCTGGATGGCTCAATTGGTTGGGTGGCTGACCGGCTCAGGTCATGATCTCACAGTTTGTGAGTTTGAGCCCCTCGTCAGGCTCTGTGCTGACAGCTCAAAGCCTAAAGCCTGCTTCGGACTGTGTGTCTCCTTCTCTCTCTGACCTTCTCCTGCTTGCACTCTGTGTGTGTGTCTCTCTCTCAAAAATAAATATACATTTTTTTAAATCTTAAAAAAAAATTAGGACAGATGGGGAAAGTGCTGAGGAAAGCTATTTCTCCCATTAACCGGCAAAGTAGACCTCAATAACGCAAGATGGGTAAGGATAGGAATTAGATTTATTGGTTGACAAAGGAGACTTTTACTAGCTGGCAATTTAATTAATGCTGATATAGGACCTTTGCTTTCTCTTAGAATTTGAACTGCAGAAAGGAAATATTTACATTGTTACAACTTTCTCCATAGTCTTGGTTGCTTTTGGAGGGAGAGGAGGTTGGGGCGTTGGAGGGAGGCAGAGTCTCAGGGTGTTGGTGGCCAGTGTGGGATTCTAAGCTCCCTATTGTGGCATATTGGGGACAAATTATTCACTGCAATTTGGTTTCCTTCCATTCTTGCTGCTGCTCCTGGCTTCTTGAAGCAAGGTAGAGCCTGTCATAAAATCATTTAGTGATATAACAATAAAGAACAACAACAATATAATCACATTTATATAATTAAAGAAGCTATTAGAAAAAATTTTCATTCTGGATGATCAAGAAACAAATAGATTTTACAAAATTATCATTATCTCTGGAACAGGTATTTTATTAGCTGTGACTTCTTAGATGTGACTGCATTTATTGCATCTAACTCATGCTGGCTACAAGTGTTCCCTGCAAAAAGGGACAGTTATCAGGTGACTAACTGTGGTGAAGAAAAAGATTCAGTTAAGGACTTTGCTTCAGGAAGGCAGGCCCAGTAGTGTTCCAGGAGAGAAGCACAAGAATGAAGATAACTCAAGGGAGAGGCAGCTGGAGACCACGAGTATAGTCAGTCTTCATCATTGACAATTTCCATATCTGTGAACTGCCTTACTAAAATTTATTCGTAACCCCCCCAAATAAACACTCTTTGTGTTTTTGTGATCATTTGTGGATTTTCACAGAGCAATGAAAACTTTGAGTCACCTGACATGTTCAAAGCTGAGGATGGACAAGGTGGCGCCCTGCCTTCTTATTTCAACTCTCACACTATAAACAACTGTTCTTTTTGCGGACTTCATGGTACTATGTTTTGCAATTTTGTACTTTTTGTTGGTGATTTCATGGTTTAAAATGGTCTTCAAGTGTAGTGTTAAAATGCAGACTGTGATGTGCTTTTCAGAGAAAAAACATGGAACTTCATCCAAGCATGAGTTACAGTGCTTTTAGCTGGTGGTTCAATGTTAGTGAATCAAAAATATACATTAAATATGGTATCTTTAAATAGAAACACACATAAAACAAAGTTATGTATTGAATGGTTGATGAAATGTTGTGACCAGAGGCTCACAGGAGCCTAACTCCATATCTCCCCTAGGAAAACCATTCAGTATTTGCTAATTTGCAGTGTTCTCAAAGACTTTATAGAAGATAACTACCACAAATAATGAGAATCAACTGTGATCTTAAATACTGGAAGAAGAAGAAAGAGAAAATGGTAAATAGCTATCTTTAGTAGTAAAATAAATAACAGATATTTGTATTTTCCTATTATTCACACGAGAAAAGATTATTGAGAGCTTCAATTTGGCAATTTGTAACGATTATCAAAATCTAGAATTCCTTGGAAAATATCAATGTCTTATAATTGTTCTAAATTGTCTCTTTACTTCTTCCAAGGAATCATTCAGGAGCAGTTCTTTCCCTGTGAAGATAACCTCCTTCACTGACACACCATTGGGGTCCTCACTCTCCAAAGCCAGTAATTAAAAAATACCAAGAAACCTCTACCTAGAAAGATTTGGCCCATTTTACCTTGATATTTGCTTATAATTTTCATTATTTTATTTTATAAATAAAGTCTCATTTGCCCAAAATGCCATTTTTAAATAACTACAGGAATAATTCTTCACCAGTAAACATTATTCCTAATATCTCCTCAGTAATTAAGGAATTCTCTGTTCCAGACTTAGATTTAAAGATTCAAAGTGCTGTTCTCTCTGTGAGGGCTCTGGGTAACAGCCTGAGTATGCTAATTCATAAACCCTGAAGTATGGACTCCCAGGGGATAGGTGGTGGGGTGGGGAGTGTAGATTAATGTGAATTGACACACATATCCATCAGGCAATTTATATTGAAGTAGCAGTGCTAGACCCTGTAGTGTTAGATTCTAACAAACTAAGTCAGAAGTCTCAGCTAATTGATAACATCCGTTCATAGTAAGTATACAAGCGCTTCATTGGAAACTGGGCATCAGAGGAAATGGAGGTCAAGTGGTGCCAGTCAGAAAGCCGGCCAGTCTGCGGGAGCGGGGATGCTGGGTGGAGTGGGTCGGCCCGCGCTGAAGATACAGGGTACTTTCTCATATTCAAGGAGGCGATAAGGCGTGAATCAGGACTAGAGAGAGGTTCATGAGCCTTAAGTGACCCTCGAGACAGCACCTCCTGAGGCTGCCGGGGGAATTGACCTCCGCAGACTTTGCTAAAAGGAACAGAGCTGAGCCCTGGATGAACACGGTGTTCCTGCACGAGGTCCACAGAAATCACTCCTCACTGCTTTTGATAAGATTGCCTCAAGAGGCTGTTCTAGCTGGAGTATAGGGGCCAGGAGCCAAAACTGGAAGATAAGGGAAAGACAGAGGTGAGAGAGAGAGGGGCAGCAAAGCATGAAGCCAGATGCTCTAGTCTGAAAAATCCTGTAGAAGTGGCTTACCTGAAGATGTGAGACCCAGGTAGTCAGGCATGTAAGCTAACTGAGTATTCCTCTCTTTTAGTTTAGGGAAAAGAGTGATTTTTTTTTTTTAAGAGCCTGGGGTTCTACTATAGGAGTAATAGAAGTACATAGCCAGAGAAATGGAGTTTACAATGTGCAGAGAGGAGAGTGAGACAGATTTGTGTTACTAGTGGATTACTTGATGGATTTATATCAGGGATTTTAACTCCCCCCTTCCCCCGCCACCTTTATGGTACCAGATGAGAACTAAGTCTGCATAAATCCTCTCTAGAGTTATACTTAACACAATCAAGGCATAATACATTTTAAATCAAATTTCATCTCTGCAGAAAGTTTCCAGGAAGGCAAAGCAGGGAGAGGAGCCTCATTATTCCCTTCTGTCAGTCTTTTAAACCAATCTTGACAAGCAGTTTCCTGTTGTGTAAGTCAGGGTTCTTCAAAACAACAGAAGCAATGGGATTTATGTATCTTATCCTGTCATGAGCTGAATTACACCACTGGCTTTCCTGAGTATCCAGCTTGTAGACTGCAGACCCATTGGGTCTTCTCATCCTTCATAATCACATGAGCCAATTCCTCATAATAAATCATGGGTTGTGAAGATCCTAGGTCTGCCATCTGCTGGAGGCCCAGGAAAGCCAGTCTGATTGCAAAAACCTGAGCACCAGCAGGAGCTAATGGTGTAAATCCAAGTCCATGGGTAGAAGATGAAATGAAATGTCTAGCTCAACAGTTATGCAGAAAAAAGGGGCAAGTTCCTCCTTCCTCGTTTTTTGTTCTATTCAGGTCCTCGATGGATTGGATGATGCCCATATGCATTGGAAAGGGCAATCTGTTGAGTCCACCAGTCCAAACCCTAATCTCATCCAGAAACACTTCATAGACACACTCAGAAATGTTTAGCTCAGGGCACCCATGGCTAGTCAAGATGACACATAAATTAACCATTACACTGTATTATTTACAATTAATTTCAATAACTTACTTTTTGCAGAGAAGCTTTTCCAGTTGCGAAAGCTTGTCAAGTTGTTTCTACCCATTAATTTTTCAGAAGTATGCAGCGGGTGATGGATTACTTTGTCCATTATGCAGATAAAGATAACTAAAGCATAAAATGTTTGTGTATCCTAACGTTGTTTATGCAAAGACCAGAGCAAAATATTTGGTTTGTATATAGTAGTTGAAAGAAACATCTTTCAGACATTTGTGGTTCATGTAGTCACTCTAGCTTTTATATTCTGCTCTTGTGGAAGTGGGTGGGGGGTTGTGTGATCTATAACAAAACCATTCGTAGGATAGCCAGTCTAGCATAGCACTTCGGGAGAATGTGACTTCAGGTCAAGTAATACAGTTTTCTGACCCAGATAAAACCTATAGAATAGCCAAGATCTGGGGTGGCTTTATGGCCAACATATTGTCAAGTCTGCAGTTGACAGAAAGTTCCCTCTCCTTGCCTTCCCTTTTTCCTCTTTAAACTCCCTCTGTTCTTTTAACTCTTTGATTCTGGTGTTGATAATTTCACTCCTCTGTCCTTATTAGTTCAACTATTAGAAGAAGCTTGGGAGACTGAGGGGATTGGAGTCATGTGGTTGGAGAATGAGGGCAGAAGATGTGAGAGTGGCTTCAGGGTGTATTATCAAAAAGACTCTAACACTTGGGGCACCTGGGTAGCTCAGTGGTCAAATTCTTGACTCTTAGTTTCAGCTCAGGTCACGATCTCACGGTTCGTGGGTTCTAGTCCCTATCAGGCTCCACGCTGATGGTGTGGAGCCTGCTTGGGATTCTCCCTCTCTCTCTCTCTGTCCCTCTCCTGCTTTCTCTCTCTCAGAATAAATAAATAAACCTTAAAAAAAAAAGACCATAAGACTTTTCTCATTGCAAGTTTTAATCTCCAGTTAGTATATCTAATACAGATCATTCTGCTTTGTTTGCTGTCCCACATGGAATCACATTATTAAAAGTTCCTTTACTTTTCTTTAGGTTCTTAAGGGATAGAAATGGGGAGAGAGGGTTAAATAATTAGTCCCAGGCTCTCATAGCCTGGCTGGGATCCCTTGTGTAGGTCCTTGACCACCAGCACGTCTGGTGGCCCAAGTCTGAGTTTTGTCTTTCTGACAGAAAGTAGAGAAAAACATTGATTCCAGGTCAGTTCTCACTTTTATTGATTTGCTTTTGCTTTTTTGCAGTGGGGAGAAAAACAGGAAGAAAAATGGCATTACATTCAAGTACATCCGGTCTTTCCATGCCAATGAGTAGGATTCTGCTAAACTCAGTAAAGTTTAGCCACTTGGGAGAATGAAGGGAGAAGACCATTCCTACTTCTTGTGCAATTCTGATGTGATAGGCATTGTGTTCTGGGTTTACATCTACTATATTGTTAATCCTGACAAAACTTCGTGGGACAGTTGATGTTATCCTCATTTAACCATTGGCTAACAAGTTCTAAGGGGTGAGTCACTTGTCCAAGATCTTATACCTAGTAAGTGGCAAAGCAGGAATTTAAGTCCTAATCTCTTTAAACTGGAAAGCTGATACTTCCTCTACTTGTTCACAAAAGCATTTAATCAACAACTAGTTTTCAGCATCTGTTACGCGCCAGGTCTTGTGTTAGCATAGAGAATACAAGGATAAATAAACATCAGTTCTGGCCCCATAGAGCTCTTGGGCCAGTGGGAGATGGTGCACATAGGTGCAGTGTTAGGTGCTGGTGAAGACTACTGTGCAAGCGCAGAGCAAGCGCACCTGCCAGCGTCATTGGGGATCAGAAACATCAGTCCAGAGAACATATGTCTACAGGAGCTTAAAAAACAGGGCTTCTCAAATTTTCATGTAAATATGAATCACTCTGGAATCTTGTTAAAATGAAGGTTCTGATTCGGTAGGACTGGAGTGAGGCCTGTGATTCTGCAATTCTAACAAATGCCCAAGATAGGCTGATGCTGATGGTCCATGGATGACACTTCTTGGTTGTAAAGCCCTAAAACGAAAGTAAAGATTAGCCAGGTGGAGAGGTGTGGTGGTGAGAACTTCCACAGACATGCCAAGACCCACAGAGAAAAAGATTAAGGTCAACTTCAGGGAATTGCTATCAATCCAGGCTTACTGCATCAAATAGTGAGCTAGGGTGACGTGGGACTCGAGGCAACAGCAAACAAGTTAGATGGAAGCACATCATGTAGGCTCTGTGAGACTTGATGAGGAGCTATGCCGAATCCTGAGGGCACGTGAGATGCCATTCAGTGTTCTCAGCTTATGAGTTGCTATCTCAGATTTGGACTTTCCAAAAAGCATACTGGCTATAGCATGGAAAATGCATTAGAACAGTGTTCTCAATCAACCCTGTTGCTTGTTAGAATCACCTGAGAGCTTTGAAAAATATCAATGCTCAATCCCCACATCAGACAGTGAGAGAGGATCTCTAAGGCAGAGCTTTTCAAAGTGTGGTTCTTGGTATTACCTGGGACCTTGTTAGAAATGCAAATTCTGGGGCCCCTGGGTGGCTCAGTCAGTTAAGCATCTGACTTCGGCTTGGGTCCTGATCTCACAGTTTGTGGGTTCAAGCCCTGCATCCAGCTCTGTGCTGACAGCTTGGAGACTGGAGACTGCTTTGGATTCTGTGTCGCCCTCTCTCTCTCTCTCTGCTCCTCCCCTTCTCATGCTCTTTCTGTCTCTGTCTCTCAAAAATAAATAACTGTTAAAATTAAAAAAAAAAAGGAAATGCAAATTCCCCAACTCCTTCCCAATTTACTGAACCAGGAACTATGAGAATGGGCACAGCAGTTTGGGTTTTAACAAGCCCTCCCAGGTGACTCTGATGGGTCACCTTTGAGTGGCAATGTTTGCGATCAATTAGGTTAGAGGGAGACAAGTAGGAAGAGGGATAGAGGCTACCATTAGGAAGCAGAGAGATGATGATGCTGTTTTAGCCCCACATCAGATTTTATTTTATTAACCTGGTTGAGCACAGGAGCGTACCATCTTAATGGAATCCCAGGAGTGTCTCAAAGAAGGGAGGTTAGCATGCTGGTTAGTATTAGAGTAGTTTCTTTTCTGGATGAAAGTAAGTGACATTGGGTCAGGGATAGGCCAACTTATAAACTAGGCAAGCTCTGTCTTGTGAACTCAATTTGGTCCCCTCAAATTCTTATGTTGGAGCCCTAAGCCTCAGTGTGATGGTCTTTGGTGGGAGGGCCTTTATGAGGTAATTAGGTTCAGATGAGGTCATGAAGGTGGAGCCTTGTGATGAAATTAGTGCCCTTATAAGAAGAGGGACCAGAGGGCTTACAAGATTTCTTTTCTCACACCACAGGTGAGGACTTAGGGAGAAGGCAGACTTCTAGAAGCCAGAAGAGCACTCTCACTAGAAACCGAAAATGCTAGCAACTTCATCTTGGACTTTCCAGCCTCTAGAATGGTGAGTAAATACGTTCTTATTGTTTAAGCCACCCGGTCTATGGTATTTTGTTATGGCAGCCTTTGCAAGGCACTTTTGGAATGGTAAGCAGTCTTCTTGTGTGTGACACATGGGTCTCTGTGGAGCTACTGTTAAAATACTTGTCTTGGAACTTGTGGGTGTGAACTAGTTTTAATTATAACAAATTGAGTCTAGATAGCTTGGGTTGCAGCTTATTGGTTTTACAATTATGACCTTTGATTTTTTTTATTTATTTATTTTTTTGGTATCCTAAACCAATGCATGGTTGGAACTGAAAACTTGCCAGATAAAATATAGGACACCCAGTTAAATTTGAATTTCTTATTAACAGGAAATAATTTTTTAGTAAAAGTATGTCACAAATAGTGTATAGGTTATAATTACTCTACAAAATTATTCATTGTCTGAAATTAACATTTTACTAGGTGTCCTGTGTTTTTATTTCCTAAATAGGAAATTCTAACCTCTAACAAATTAATGCAGATCAATAAATATCTATTAAATGAATGATGTGGTTGATTAGATGTAAAGAGTAAGGGGAGTGTTGAGTTAGTGGTGTCATAAGTTTCTGGCTTCGACACGGGGTAAATCTCGATACCCTGTAGGAAAATAGGGACACTGGAGGGAGCGCTGTTTGAGGAGGAAGAGTGAAGTTACGGATCACATTTTGGAAATGTGGAGATTAAGGTATCTCTGAAATACATAGGTAGATTTCAATTATTAGACTATTGGGCATTTGGTTCTGGAGATAAGGAGATAGATCAGGTAGGGAGCACCTGGGTGGCTCAGTCGGTTAAGCAGCTCAGGTCATGAGGTCATGATCTTGAGGTTTGTGAGTTTGAGTGCTGCATGAGCCCTTATGCTGATAGGTTAGAGCCTAGAGCCTGCTTCGGATTCTGTGTCTCCCTCTCTACCTCTCCCCTCTCCAGCTCACACTGTCTTGGTCTTTCTCAAAAGTAAATACATGTTTAAAAAAATTAAAAATAAAAATAGGATGGAATCCCATGTTTAAGGATGATAAACAATTGGGTGGTAGGGAAGATCTAGGTGTGGATGAGATCCCAGAAAATAGGTAGAAGGAGGGAGATGTTGAAAACAGGATACAGGTGGAAATACCAGATGCAGGACCTAGGAGAAGGACCCTGGTCAAGAAGAGGAACCCTCTTTTGTTCTGCCAGGAATGAGGGTAGAAGGTATGGCTGTGCACGCAGGGGAGCTGGTAGGCTTGGTGGAAGGAACTGGTCTTGTGGCAAGAGCTCTGTGTAGATTCTCTTCCCTAAGGAACACTTTTCTCCCTTTGTGACCTGTTCATTCTGGTCATACTCATTGTATTGAATAATGTAAAATGATGGAATAGGAGTTTACAATAAAGTGTCATTTCTATGAAAGCTAAGCTTGAGGAAAAAAATCTTAAATGGTGAATTATACTTTTTTTTTAAGTTTATTTTTGAGAGAGATAGAGCATGAGTGGAGGGGGATGGGCAGAGAGAAAGAGAATCCCAAGCAGACTTCAAGCACAGAGCCAATGCAAGGCTCAAAGTCATGAAACCATGAGATCAAGACCTGAGCTGAAACCAAGAGTCAGACATACAACTGACTGAGCCACCCAGGCACCATGCACTTTTTTGTTAATGAAGTAGGTGCGGGTAACACAACTGTAAACATTAGGATTAAAAAAGTTTAGTAGAATTTTGCATTCCTATTGCTTCACCTACAGAAGTTCAAATTGGACAACACAAATGATAAACTGTTAGTGTGATTTCTGCGGAACTCCAATTAATGGATCCTCTCAAAAATGCTGTGGTCCTAAGTAGAAGAGGCCTACTTGTTAGGTTAAAATAAAATGTAAACTACACATGTTATCATTTCTCAAGTGATTCACTGTTTTTGGTTTTGGTTTTAGTATATTTACTATAATTTTCTTTCAAGTTTAGTTGATATGATTGACAAAATTTCATATGTTTAAGGCATACAGTGTCTTGATATGTGTATACGCTGTGAAATGATTATCATAACCAGGCAAATTAACATATCAATCATCTGCCTAGTTACCAGCTTCTGTATGTGTGTGGTAAGAACTTGAGATCTACTGTCTCACCAAATTTCAAGTACACAGTACATTATGCACTATGGTCATTAAGTTGTACATTTGGTCTCTAGGACTTACTCATCATATAACTGACAATTTATACCTTTTGAAGAACATCTCCCTTTGCCCCACACCCCTCAACTCCTTGTAATGACCATTCTACTCTCTGTGACTACGGGTTCCTCTTTTTAAAAAATTGAAATCCAAGTTAGTTAACATATAGTACAATAATGACTTCAGGAATAGAATTTAGTAATCCATCACTTATATAAAATACCCAGTGCTCATCCCACCAAGTGTCCTCCTTAATGCCCATCACCCTTTGGCCCTTCTCCCCACCCAGCACACCAACTGGCAACCCTCAGTTTGCTCTTTGTATTTAAGAAACTCCTGTGGTTTGTCTCCCCTCTATGTTTTTTATCTTATTATTGCTTCCCTTTCCCTATGTTCATCTGTTTCTTTTCTTAAATTCCACATACAAGTGAAAGCATATGATGTTTGTCTTTCTCTGACTTACTTCACTCAGCATAATACACTTTGGTTCAATATACATTGTTGAAAATGGCAAGATTTCATTCTTTTTGTTTGCTGAGTAACATTCCATTGCATATATATCCAAAATCTCTAAAGAATTTATCACACTCAACAACCAAAAAACAAATAAGTGAAGAAATGGGCAGAAGAGAGGAGTAGACACTTTTCCAAAAAAGATATCCAGATGGCAAAAAGACACCTGAAAAGATGTTCACCATCACTCATCATCTATCAGAATGGCTAAAATGAACAACTCGGGAAACAACAGATATTGGCAAGAATGCAGAGAAAGGGGAACCCTTTTGCATTGCTGGTGGGAATGCAAACTGATGCAGCCACTCTGGAAAGCAGTACAGAGGTTCCTCAAAAAATTAAAAATAGAGCTACCCTATGACCCAGCAACTACACTACTAGGTATTTACTCAAAGGATACAAAAATGGTGATTTGAAGGGGCACAAGCACCCTAATGTTTATAGCAGTGCTATCAACAATAGTCAAATTATGGAAAGACCCTAAAGGTCCATTGACTGAAAAATGGATAAAGAAGATGTGATGTGTGTATATACATATGTGCGTGCGTGCACGCCTGCACACACAAACACACACACACACACACACACACACACACAGGAATATTACTTGGCAGTCAAAAAGAATAAAATCTTACCATTTGCAACAAAGTGGATGGAACTAGGGTATATTCTAAGTGAAATAAGTCAGTCAGAGAGACAAATATCATATACTTTCATTTGTATGTGGAATTTAAGAAATGAAACATGAACATAGGGGAAGGGAAGGAAAAGTAAAAAACAAAACAAAACAAAAAACAAAACAAAACAAAAACAGGGAGGCAGATCATAAGAGATTGTTAAATAGAGCAAACCGAGGATTGCTGGAGGGGAGGTGGGCTAAATGGGTGACGAGCATTAAGTAGGACACTTGCACTGGATTCTATATGTAAGTGATGAGTCACTAAATTCTGCTCCTGAAACCAATTCTTCACTCTATGTCAAGTAACTTGAATCTAAATTTAAGAACAGATGATATAAGCTGTGGGTTTTTCATATATGGCCTTTATTATGTTAAGGTATGTTCCCTTTAACCCTACTTTGTTGAGAGTTTTCATCATGAATGGATGTTGGACTTCGTCAAGTGCTTTCATCTATTGAAATGATCATATGGTTCTTACCTTTCTCTTCTTGATGTGCTTTGTGAAAATTAAGCCACTCTTGCAAACCAGAAATAAATCCCACTTCATTGTGGTGAATGATTCTTTTCATGTATTGTTGGATTTGGTTTGATAGTATTTTTCTAAGAATTTTTGTATCCATGATCTTCAGGGATATTGGCCTGTAGTTCTCTTTTTAGTGGAGTTGATCTGGTTTTGGTATCATGGTAATGCTGGCTTCATATAATGAACTTGGTAGGGTTTTTTTTTTTTTCCCTATTTTCTGGAATAGTTTGAGGAAAAAATAGGTATTAATTCTTCTTTTAATGTGTGGTTGAGGGACACATGGGTGGCTCAGTAAGTTGAGAGTTTGGCTTTGGCTCAGGTCATGATCTCATGGCTCATGAGTTTGAACCCTGTGTCAGGCTCTGTGCTGACAACTCAGAGCCTGGAGCCTGCTTTAGATTCTGTATCTCCCTCTCTTCCCCTCACTCACTTGTGTTCAGGCACTTGCACTCCCTTGCTCCCTCTCTCTCTCAAAAATAAGTAAACATTAAAAAAAAATGTTTGGTCGATTTTTTGCCTGGCCATCTGATCGTGGATCTTTGTCTGTGGGAATTTTTTTGATTACTGATTGGATTTCTTTGCTGATTATTGATATGTTCAAACTCTATTTCTTCCTGCTTCTGTTGTGGTAGGTTATAGGTTTTTAGGAATTCATTCATTTCTCCTGGATTGTCCAATTTTTTGGCATTTAATTTTTCATAGTCTTATAATTGCTTACATTTCTGTTGTGTTGATATTTCTCCTCATTTGTGATTTTTTAAAACATTTTTTTAATGTTTTATTTATTTTTGATACAGAGAGAGACAGAGGATGAGAGGGGGAGGGGCAGAGAGAGAAGGAGACACAGAACCGGAAGCAGGTTCCAGACTCTGAGCTGGCTGTCAGCACAGAGCCCGATGCGGGGCTCGAACCCACGAATGTGAGATCTGACCTGAGCCAAAGCCGGAGGCTTAACCGACTGAGCCACCCAGGCGCCCCTCATTTGTGATTTTGAATATTTGAGTACTTTCTCTTTTAAGTCTAACTAGAGGTTTATCAGTTTTGTAAATTTTTTCAAAGAAGCAGCTCCCAGTTTCATTGATCTGTTCTATTGTTTTTTGTTTTGTTTTGTTTTTTGTTTTATTGATTTTTTTAGTATATCATTTATTTCTGCTCTTATGTTTACTTTTTCCTTCTACTAGTTTTAGGTTTTGTTTGAACTTTTTCTAGCTCATTTAGGTGTAAGATTAGGTTATTTGAAATTTTTCTTGCTTCTTGATGTAGAACTGTATTGCTATAAACTTCCCTCTTAGAACAGCTTTTGCTATCTCCCAAAGGTTACAGGCTGTTGTGTTTTCATTTATTTCCATGTACTTGTTTATCCTTCTTTTATTTCCTGGTTGACTCATTCATTGTTTAGTAGCATGTTAAATAATGATTCTGTTGTCTTTCCAGATTTTTTTCTTATGGTTAATTTCTAGTTTCAATCCCTTTGAATTTGTGGAGCTTTATTTGTGACTTAATATGTGATCTAGTCTGGAGAATGTTTCATGTGTACTTGAATAGAATGTTTATCCTGATGTTTTAGGATGGGATATTATGAATACATCTGTTAAATCCATCCGTTTCTGCATGTCATTCAAAGCCATTGTTTCCTTGTTGATTTTCTGTTTAGATGATTTTTCCATTTTGAAAGTGTGATGTTAAAGGCCCTTACTAGTATTATTATCAATCACTATTTTTATTAACTGTTTTATGTATTAGGGTGCGTAAATATGTTGAGTGCATAAATATTTACAATTGTTACATCTTCTTGTTGGATTATCCCCTTTATTATATGGTATCCTTCCTTCTCTTGTTTTTTTTTTTAATGTTTTATTTATTTTTGAGAGAGAGAGAGAGAGAGAGAGAGCGTGAGCAGGAGAGGGTCAGAGAGAGAGGAAGACACAGAATCTGAAGACAGGCTCCAAGCTCTAAGCTGTCAGCACAGAGCCTGACGCAGGTCTTGAACCAACGAACTGTGAGATCATGACCTGAGCCAAAGCTGAGTGCTCAACTGACTGAGCCACCCAGGCGCCCCTCCTTCTTTCTCTTGTTACAGTCTGTTTTAAAGTCTATTTTGTCTGATATAACTATTGCTATTCCAGTGTTATTTTGACATCTATTTGCATGATAGATATCTCTCCATCACCTTACTTTCAGTCTGCAGGTATCTTTAGATCTGAAATGAGTCTACTGTAGGCAGCATATAGATAGGTCTTGTTTTTTTTTAATCTATTTTGTCACCCATAGTTTTTTGATTGGAGCATTTAGTCTACTTACATTCAAGGTAATTATTGATAGGTATGGATTCATTACCATTTTATTACCTGTTTTGTGATTGTTTCTGAAGATCTTCTCCGATCCTTATCCTTTTCTCCTTCATGGTTTGCTGATTTTCTTTACTAATATATTTAGATTTCTTTCTCCTTATTCTTTGTCTATTTATTAGTGGTTTGATATATGGTTACCATTAGGTTTGCATATAACCTCTTCTGCGTATAGTAGTCTATATTAGTTGATGGCCATTTAAGTTTGAACCCGTTCTCACTCCTCTCCTTCCCACGTTTTAGGTATATAGTGTCATAATTTGCATCCTTTTAAAAAAATTTTTAAAGTTTATTTTGAGAGAGACAGAGACAGTGTGAGTCAGGGAGAGGCAAAGAGAGAGAGAGTCAGTCAGTCAGTCCCAAGCTGGCTCCACGCTGTCAGCAGAAAGCCTGATGTGGGGCCCTAACTCATGAAACCATGAGATCAAGATATGAGCTGAAACCAAGAGCCACTCAGGTGCCCCTGCTTCCTCTTATTTTGTGAATCTCTTGACTGATTTTTATAGATATATTTAATTTTACTGCTTTTATGCTTCCTGTTTTTCTTACTCCTGCTCATGGCCTTTCCTTTCCACTCAGAGTCCCCTTTAACATTTCTTGTAGAGCTGTTTTAGTAGTGATGAACTCCTTTAACTTTTGTTTGTCTGGAAAACTCTTTATGTCTCCTTCTAGGTGGGATTATAGCCTTGTTGGATAGAGTATTCTTTGCTTCAGGTTTTTTTCTTTTAGCACTTTGAGTATATCATGTGCTCCCTTCTGGCCTGCAAAATCTCTCCTGAAAAGTCAGTTGATAGTCTTTTGTGGGTTTTCCTTACATGTAACTGACTTTCCTCTTGTTGCTTTTAAAATTCCCTTTATCACTACTTTTTTTTTCCATTTTAATAACTATGTATGTTGGTCAAAAGTTCCGTGGGGATTTTGAGGGGTTCTACATGCCTCCTGGATCTGGATGGATGTCTGTTTCCTCCCCCAGATTTGGGAAGTGTTCAACTATTATTACTTCAAATATATTGTTGCCCACCTCTCTCTTCTCCTCCTGGGATCCTTATAATGTGAATATTATTATGCTTGATGGTACAACTGAGTTCCTTTAACCTATTTTCACTTAAAAAAATTTTTTTTCTCCTGGTTAGCTTGATTGCTTTATAATACTCTGTCCTCCAGGTCACTGATCCATTCTTTTGCTTTCTCTGGTCTATTTATTCCGTTTGGTGTATTTTTAAATTTCAGTTATTGCGTTCCTCATCTCCAATGGCTTCTTTTCTGTTTTCTATCTCTTTTGGAGGATCTCCTTGAGATCTTCCATCTTTTCTCCAGTCCAGTGAATATCTTTATAAACATTACGTTAAATTCTCTATCACGCATATTACTTATCTTCATTTTGTTTCATTTTCTTGCTGTGATTTTTGCCCTGTTCTTTCATTTGGGACACAGTCCTGTCTCTTTATTTTGTGTAACTCTGTGACTGTTTCTGTGTGTTAGGAAAGTCAGCTCTGTGTTCTGTTATTGAAAGTAGTGGCCTATGAAGAAGAGGTCTGGAAGTGCCATGCCATGAACTGTGCCCAGTTTACCAGAACCTGGCCCTTCAAAGATGTGTCCTATGTGTTTTATGTGTGCCCTACTATTTGCCTCTGGTCAGTCATCTACAATGGCTCTGTTTACCTGCTGTGGGCACGGTTTGAGCCCTGTGTTGTTAGTGGGACAAAGGCTGCCTTGAGCTTGAGTTGAGTCAGACCGGGTGTTTGCTAGAGGTGCAGTAGCACCAAACTATAGGGTATTTTCCCCATGTTGTCCCTTGGGAATCTTTTATTGATGTGCAGGGCCTGCTGACACTTGATGTTTGCCCATATTGGGTTTGCCCCTAGCTCCCTGCTGGGGTCACAGAGAGACTGATATGTGAGGTTATCTTTCCCTGTCCCTGGGTTAGCAGTCACTTTGAAGTGGTTCTGGCCCCTGCTGGGGCTGCTTGCATGCTCTTAGGCTTGTGGTGTCACTTTGGATGGATTCCTGCCAAGTGTGTATTGGAAGGAGCAGATCTGCAGGAGAACATGGGGTGAGCACACAGTGCCAGCAAGGTCCCCAATGGTCTGATGTAAGAGGGGAATTCTGCTGCCCAGGAGAACTCCTGCCCAGACTGGGATGGGTGGGAGGAGTCCTCAGAAAGGCATGCAGGCAGGGCATGCTGTTAGCAAGCTGGGTGAGGAGTGTCTGTGATGCCCTGGCTCCTGTGGGTGTCCATGTATCTGATCTGGGGAGGGAGGAGGGAATGGCGCTGGAGAAGTCTCCTAAATATCCCTGTCCCTCCAGCCTCTGTTCTGAGATTAGTAAACAAATTTTCTTCCCATATCCCTCAGGCATTTTTTAAAATTGCTCTTTGTACCTGTGTCTCAGCAGGGCTCTTTATTGTGCTGGCCCTTTGAGGGTGGGACTCCTTTCCTATTGCTCTCCTATTTCCCAGAGCCAGTCCCACTGATTTTCCAAGTTCCCAGTATTGAGCCCCACCAATGGTAAGAATTCTAAGAACTCATGAAGTTAAGTCCTCTTGTCTTCAAAGCCAAATATTATGGAGATTGGGCTTCTCAGTGTGAGTCCTTATACATAAGGGCCAGGGGTGGAGTCTCTAGTCTTTTCTGTCTTCTCTGTCTTCTCTCTTCTGTGCTGTCTTGGTGTCCCTCCCTCCTAGGGAGAGTCTCCTGTGTTTATTTGTTTTCCTATTGTGTTCCTGCCCTCTTAACCATTTTCAGTGTGGTCTCTTCTCCACTATTAGGTGTGGAGAGTCTATTCTGCGCCTATCTTTGGGTCATTTTCTGAATTCATTGCAGTGATGTGGGAGCTCTCTAGGTGTATCCATGGGAGGAGGTGACCAGCCTACTCTGTTATCTTCTGTGTTTGTTTCAAAGTGTACTTTGTCTGATATAACTATTGCTACCCCATCTTTCTTATGTTTTGTGTCTTTGCTTCCACTGGCATCATCCATTCTAAGGCATTTCCATCCTTTCACTTCGAATCTGTATGTCTTTAAGTCTGAAGGGAGTCAGTCTCTTTAGGCAGCATATTAGATGGGTTTTGTTTTTTATACATGGAGTCATCCTAGGTCTTTTTATTGGAGCATTTTGTACACTTATTGTCAGTGATTATTTGTTTAAATAGTTTTAAATGTTTAATTTGAGAGAGGAAGGGAGGGAGAGAATGAGAATGTGAGTGGGGGAGGGGCAGAGAGAGGGAGAGAAAGAATGTGAGTGGGGGAGGGGCAGAGAGAAGGAGGGAAAGAGAGAATCCCAAGCAGGCTCTGCACTGTCAACACAGAGCCCAACACAGGACTTGAACCCATGAACTGTGAGATCATGACCTGTGTTGAAATCAAGATTGGATACAACCAACTAAGTCACCAGGTACCCCTAAAGTGATTATTGACAGGTTTTTACTTATTTCTGTTTGTCTTCCGGTCACTTGTAGTTCCTCTCTATTCCTTCTTCCCTTCATCTCTTCCCTTGTGGTTTGATGGCTTTTGTTAGTGTAATGCTTGGATTCCTTTCTCCTAATTTTTTATGTATTACAGATTTTGACCTGTGGTTACCATTGGGTTCATATGTAACATTCTATATGTATTCTATGGCAGTCTATATTATAAAGTTGATAGTCACTTAACTTCAAACACCTTCTAAATCACTACATTTTTACTGCCCACTCTTGGTGTAGGATGTTATATTTTACATCTTTAAAATTTTTTTTAAATTTTCAGTAGTTTCTTAAAAGTTTATTTTGAAAGAGACAATGAGAAAGTGAACAAAGGAGGAGCAGAGAGAGGGAGAGACAAAATCCCAAGCAGGCTCTGCACTAACATGGGGCTTGAAATCACAAACTGTGAGATCATGACCTGAGCCAAGATCAAGAGTTGGAGGCTTAACTGATTGAGCCACCCAGGTACCCCATTTTACACTTAAAAAAGTTTATTTTGAGAGACAGAGAATGAGTGGGAGAGAGAGAATCACTTGCTGGCTCTGTACAGCCCTGATTCAGGGCTCAAACTTGCAAATCATGAGATCATGACCTGAGCTGAAATAGTCAGACACTTAACCGACACTACCCAGAAGCCCCATATTTCAATCTTTTTATTTTGTGTATCCCTGGACTAATTTTTGTAGATAGAGTTGGTTTTACTACTCTCAAGTTTTAACCTCTATACTGTCTTTATAGGTGGTTAATCTTCCACTTTGACTGTTTGCTTTTACCTGTGAAATGTTTTCCTTCCATGATTTTCTTCTAGGTATGACCTTTTTTTCATCTAGAAAATTCCCTTTAGCTTTTCTTGAAGACTGGTTTAGTGGTGATGAACTCCTTCAACTTTTGTCCAAGAAACTTTTTATCTCAGTTCTAAATGATAACCTTGCCAGATAGTGTTCTTGGTTGTAGGGGTTTTTTTTCCCTTTAAACACGTTGAATACATCTTGCCATTCCCTTTATCCTGCAAAGTTTCTTTTGAAAAATCAACTGATAGATTTATGGAATTTTTCTTGTATGTAACTGTTTTCTTTTTCTTTGCTTCCTTAAATTTTTTCTCTTTACCTCTACTTTTTGCCATTTTAATTATGTGTCATAGGGTGGACCCCCTTGGGTTCATCCTGTTGGAGGTTCTCTGTGATTCCTGGAGCTGTATGTCTGTTTCCTTCCTCAGATAAAGAAAGTTTTCAGCTATTTCTTCAAACGAGTTTGCTCCTTGCCCCCCACCCTTTTGGGATGCCTATGATGCAATGCTGTTAGTCTTGATGATGTTGCAGAGTTCCTTTAACCTATTCTCATTTATAATTATTATTTATTATTACTATTATTGTTTTGCTTGGTTGCTTTCCATTACCCTGTCTGCCAGATCATTGATCTATTCTTCTGTATCCTCTAATCTGCTGTTGATTCCCTCTAGTGTATTATTCTGTATAGTTATTGAATTCGTTAGTTCGGTTTTTAAAATATTTTCTGTTTTAATTCTGAATTCATTCACTCTTAAGTCCAGTGAGTATCGTTCTAGCCATTACTTTGAACTATTTATCTGCTATATTGCCCATTTCCATTTAATTGAGCTCTTTTACTGTGATTTTTGTCTTGTTCCTTCATTTGGGATATATTCCTGTCTCATTTTGTCTAACTCTCTGTGTTCATTTCTATGTATTAGGTAGGTCAGCTACATCTCCTGGTCTTGAATGTAGTGGTCTTGTGTTTAAGAGGTCTTGTGGTGCCCTATAGAACAATATCCTCTGGTCAGCAGAACCAGGTGCACCAAAGGTGTCCCCGATGTGGGATTTATGTGCCCTCCTGTTGTGGCTGAATTGTGAATGCCTTTAGCCCAGGTAGCTTCCGTGACCTGACTTACCTGCTGTGAATACACTGGGCAGAGTTTGTTCCCTGTGTTATTGAGAGGTCTGGCTGGGGCTGCCATGGGCTCATTGTTGGGCTGGGTGGGCAGTCAACTTATCTGACTGCAGTTAGCCTCTCTGACGTAGCTGCAGCCACACCAAAGTTAGAGAAGGCAGACCTCTTATTTGCAGGAGTTGGAGGCATGCTGGTGTGAGAGGTTATCTCCCATCCCTACCCTCTCACCCAGGGCAGCAGTCACTTTGGAGTGACCCTTGTCCAGGCCATGACTGCCTTCCAGATGTGGTGGGACAGGAGCCACTTTGAAGGGATGTTTGCAGAGGTGAGCAGTTCTGCTCAGGAATACCAGGGTGTTGCATGTGGTGCTAGCAGAGTAGAAAGAGAGTGTTAGCACTGTTTCCCCAAACATCCAGCCTCTGATGTGGAGGAAGGGAAAGAAATGGTGCCCTATGCCACTTTTTTTCCTGGAGAAATCTGCAGATCCCTCTCCCTCCAGCACACATAATAAGATCAATCAATAAATCTTCTTCACATCCACTTCAGATGCTTTTCAAACTGTTGCTTTGTGCTGTCTCCTGGACTGAGTTATTTAATATGCTGTCTTTAAGGGCATGAGCTAGGTTTCCTATTATGCTCTGGCTCTTCAAGAGTTGAGCCCCTAATCTTCAAAGCTCTCAGAAATAAGCCCCATTGATTTTCAAAGCCAGGCATTATGGGGACTCATCTTCTCAGTATGGATCCCCAGTGCCAAGGGTATCCATGTGGGTTCTGATCCTCTTGCTTCTCTGTGCTTGTGATGTCCATCTGCTTGTGGTTAGTTGTCCTGGGGGAATGGTTCCCAACTGTGTCTCTACTCATCCTCCCCTTTTCCATCTGCTCTTTTCTCTACAAGTAGCTATGAAAGATCTGTTCTGCCAGGGTTCATATCCATCTTCAGATTAGTTGTATAGATGTAGTTGTTAATCTCCATGTGTCTGTGGAATGAAGTGAGCTCAGGATCCTCTTACTCTCATCTTCCTGATAGCTGTTATGTTTTAAATTCTTTAATAAAGAGTGAACTCACAAAACCCTAGGGAGCTTATCCTTATATCATCACTATTTTTTTTCTTGTCTTCTCCTCTCCTGTCCTGACAAATCTATCCTGAATGTGCCCTTCATGATCAGGGCTGGGGAAAGAGCTCATCACAGCAGGGCTGGGGAAAGCATGGATCTGCTTGGTGTCACTCCTTACAGTTAGTTCTCCATAAAAATCTCCCACTCCATTCACTTATTTCCCATTCTTAAAAGCACAGTATTAATAAGGGAAACCCTGAACCAAATCAAATAAAAACTTTTTGTTAACATTGAGCCCCTTTCCAATTGTGTATTATGAGCCCCTACTCAAGGTGGGGATGGAAAAGTTTGAACTATATGAAGAGAAACAAAAACCCTGTATTGCCTCACTGAGGCTCATCAGTGGGAAACTGTGAATTTATGCAGACCTACAGGTTTCTAGCAATATTTGGTATCCCTGGTGTGGGACTAGTGTGGTAGAAAGCCTCCTAAGGAATGTGGTGGAGGCCTCTGATCAAAGGAAGGCAGTGTGGCCCCGTCAACTCTGATACGTATGTGTAGTTCTGAGACGACTTTGTAACTTGAACTGTGTCCAATCAGACTATATGTCACCATGTATGGGAGGCAAAGAAGTAGAAATTGCATAAAAGGCTACACCTCACTATGCTCAGGGCTCAGTTTTCCCAGAACGAACCCACTGAGCCTGTGCTGGCACAACAAATAAAGTTGTTTCCTGGACAGAAGAGCCTTGATGTCCCAACTCTCTGCAAGAATCCTGCTACACTAGGGTTGTCAGAGAGCTGAACTAATCCAGAGCTCAGATTTTCTGAAATTAAGTGAGATCAAAAGACAGTGGGGCCAGGGAGTTGAGAACATTGGCAAAGTGTAAGTGAAGGATAGCCTTAAGAGGCCAGACCATGTATGAAAGGAAGTAAAGATTCTGTGTGGGGAAGGGAAGGGGTAAAGGAAGCATTAGGAGAGGGGATAAATAGGGGGGAAATGAGGGAGATCACAGGTGTGCTCATCTTAAGGTTAAAGAATAGAAGAAGGGTGCCTGGTGGTTCAGTCGGTTAGGTGTCCAACTTCAGCTCATGCCATGATCTCATGGTTTGTGGGTTTGAGCCCCACACTGGGCTGTATGCTAACAGCTCAGAGCCTGGTGCCTGCTTTGGATTCTGTCTGCCTTTGTCTGTCTGTCTGTCTGTCTGTCTCTCTCTCTTTCTCACACACACACATTCTCTCTCTCAAAAGTAAACATTAAAATATTTTAAATTTAATTTAAAAAAAAAGAAGGGAGGATTTTTTTCCTACCCCCTTTAACAAAAAGAATATAGCTCTCAGCAGAAGTGGTACTCAACTTGGGATGTGAAAGAGATTATGCATTCTACCCCTCAGAGGACATTTGGCAATGCCTTAGAGGCATTTCTGTCAAAATAAAATTGCTACTGGAATCTAGTGGGTGCAGGCCAGGGATTCTGCTAAACACCCTACAGTGTATGTGATAGACTCCTACATCAAAAAATTACCCAGCACAAAATATCAATAGTGACAACGTAGAGAGAAACCCAACGTAGAGAATGTCATTGTAATCTGAAAACTGTGAAATGTCCCTCAAAGTGGAAACATTACCCAGGATTTTAAAGACCTGACTGGCTAGAGAATCCTTTTTTTTTTTTTTTTTTTTTTTTTAGCACAGCCATACTGCTATGAAGGTGAAGGTGAAGGTCTATAAAAAAAGTGGGTGGATTTCAGGAACCACTTGGAATGTGGTGGTTGTGACTAGGACGTTAACCACCAGATCCCTGCTACCAGATGACACTGCCATAGAGCAGACAGCCTCCTCCAGAAGTCAGCCACTGGGGTCTGCCCATGGTGTGGGATGTCCCTCAAGTCCCCAGAGCAAAGATGCCCTTTTATTTAACAGGGAGGCAGCCCCACTGCTTAAAATGTCCTCTTTCTATTTATGTAAGTTGGGATTGTTTTCATAGCTCGGGAATGGCTCCATTATTTTCTCAAAGTGTCACAGATATTAGTCAACTTCATAGTTACACTGTTTATCTTGTTATTTTTTAATTTGTTATTTATAGACCAATCATCTAAATCTAGTGACGAAGGAGAATGAATCTTTTGCAGTTGGTTTGTTTTCCTGAAAATGCTAACAAATTCTTTTTGGGTTCTAAAAATACATAGACAACTTCTGTATTCTATTTTGCTACAGGGGGAGGGTCATTTCTGATTGCTCATTAGAGGCTATATTTGGAAAATGGTCTCTGTATTCTCCTCAAATGTGGGGAAATTCCATTATTTCCAGGATCACACAGAATGAGAAGCCTCAGTGAGTCTAGGTAAGAGACCAAACTCCTAGCACACAAAAACGGGCGCGACAGTTCTCAAACCTGCGTGCATCAGAATCACCTGGAGGCTTGGTTAAGACACAGATTACAGGGATCCAGCCCCAGAGTTTCTGAATCAGACCTAGAGTGAAGTCAAAAATTTGCATTTCGTTTTTAAAATATTTATTTACTTATTTTGAGAGAGTGAGAGAGCAGAGGTGGAGTAGAGAGAGAGGGAGACAGAGAATCCCAAGCAGGCTCCACACTGCCAGGGCTGAGTTCAACGCAGGGCTAGAACTCACAAACCATGAGATCATGACATGAGTCAGTATCAAGAGTGGGACACTTAACCAACTGAACCAGCCAGGTGGCCCCAAGAATTTAAATTTCTGACATGCTCCCAGGAGATGGTGCTGTTCCTTCTCTGGGACCACATTTGGGGAGCCACTGTGGATTTATATATGAATTTGAATAAATTCTTCTGTTTCAAAGTTGGGTTATGGTTAAGAAATAATCTCTTAGTTCCAGCACCATGTAGTATGTTAATGTTTGAAAAAGCTGCAGGGTGCCTGTGTGGCTCAGTCAGTTAAGCTCCAGACTTCAGCTCGGGTCATGATCTCACGGTTCATGAGTTCGAGCCCCACGTGGGGCTCTGTGCTGACAGCTCAGAGCCTGGGGCCTGTCTTCAGATTCTGTGTTTCCTTCTCTCTCTGACCTTCCCCTGCTCATTCTGTCTCTCTCTGACAAAACTAAATAAAACATTGGAAAAATTTTGAAAAGAAAGAAAGACAAAGCTGCACTGAATTCTTTTCACAGGTATTCTTGTGAACATACATATGTGAGGATGAAAAACATTAAGCCTGAAGATGTTTTGCAAACTTGCATTTTCATAGCGACAGTTGCTATGATTTTTAATGACTTATTTCCTAAAACCTTTTGAAAAGGACCAACTTAATAAAGGCTCACAAAACTGTATCTATGTAAACACCTAAGTAAGCTAAAATGAGAGCTCGGTTCCAGGTAGTGGGCCTGAATGGCCACCCACATTCCTCATTTGTATAAAGTACCAAGTAGATATCCTGTTAATAATGACATATGTTTGATTATTCCAGTTCTTTCATCCGTTGGTTTAAAATAATCACTGAAGGGGTCCCTGGGTTGCTCAGTCAGTTAAGCTTCAGACTTTGGCTCAGGTCGTGATCTCATAGTCCGTGGGTTCAAGGCCCACGTGAGGCTCTATGCTGACAGCTCAGAGCCTGGAGCCTGCTTCAGATTCTGTGTCTCCCTCTCTCTCTCTCTGCCCCTCCCCCACTCACTCTCGGTCTCTTAAAAATAAAAAATAAAGACAAAAAAATTTAAAATAAGCACTAAACATTGAACAGTGTTCTAGAATTTCTTTTCCTATGCTATGGAAAATTTCAATCTGAGTTTGAAGATAAGGTAATATTCTTGTATTTTTTTTTAAATATTTTTAACCTTTAAAAACTAAACCTTTTTCTGGAAGCCAAATTCCACAAGACAAGATGCAAGATAAGCCAAAGTTAACTAACATTTTTCAGAGAACTAACAGCAATATTATAAATGGTCATTATGTGGGAAATATCAGAGACCTGTTTCGATATTTCAAATAGCCATTTCATAAAACTGTCATGGTATTATAGTAGGAATAATATGAGAAAAGTCCTGTGGTCAAATGAGTTTAGGAAATGCTAGACTAGTCACTTAAATAACTTCTTTCTGGGAGGATTTTTCTATGAGTTTAGTATGCTTGTAATCATTCCGAATCAGCAGCGATGACTTTCTCAGTGTGTCATATCTGAGGAATTCTGCTTTACCCTGTGTGTTTTGTAAATATTTTCAAGGACAGGAAAACAAATAGATTTTATCTAGTATGTAGCCTCAGTCAGGTGTAAGTGGTTGCTTGGAGCTCTGTGTTGAGAAGGGCTCTAAAACCCACTTGAGTTCAACAAAAAATGGTATGATATTTCTTAAGCCATGTCTGCCAGGCATGGAAAGAAAGTGGTGGCCCAAATGCTATGTACTTGTTACATTTCCTCTAGATATTTAGAGGGATGGTTTTTCTCACAATTCTTATGTAGTTGGATAAATTCAGTAAAGTAATGATTTATAAATTAAATTCCCTTACTTATTTCAAGAAATTCTCTAAGGTTTACAAAATTCAATTCAATATTAGTCTTAGCTACAGCAATGAGACAAGAAAAAGAAATCAGCCAAATTTGAAAGAAAGAGGTTAGGGATGCCTGGGTGGCTAGTCGGTTAAGCTCCTGACTTTGGCTCAGGTCATAATCTCATGGTTCATGGGTTTGAGCCCCACATTGGACTCTTTGCTAACAGCTAGCTCAGAGCCTGGAGCCTGTCTTCAGATTTCATCTATCTCTCTCTCTGCCCCCTCCCCTGCTCATGCTCTCTCTCTCAAAAATAAATAGAACATTAAAAAATATTTTAAAGAAGTTAACCTGTTACTATTTTTAAAAAGTTGCTATTTGCAGATGACATGATACTATACATAGAAAACCCTAAGTACTCCACACACACACAATAAAACTATTACAAGTTTACTGTATTTATTACTTTTTAAAAAATTTTTTTATGTTTTAGTTTATTATTGAGACAGAAACAGAGCATGAGTGGGGGAGGGGCAGACAGAGGAAGACATAGAATCTGAAGCAGGCTCCAGGCTCTGAGCTGTCAGCACATAAGCTGTCAAGCGCCTGATGTGGTGCTTGACCCCACGAACCTGAGATCATGACCTGAGCCAAACTCGGACGCTTAATGGAGCCACCCAGGTACCCCTGTACTTATTACTTCTAAGATACAAGATTAATACACAGAAATCCATTGTGTTTCTACACACTAATAACAAAATTAGCAGAATGAGAAATCAAGGAAACAAGCCCATAAATAATTGCACCAAGAAGAATGAAATACCTAGGAGTATATTTAACCAAGAGGGTGAAAGATATTTACTCAAGAAAACTATAAAACAGTAATGATAGAAATTGAAGATGACCTAAACAATGGAATGGTATTCCATGTTTATGGATTGGAATAATTACTACTACCAAAAATGCTCTACAGGTTAAATGCAATCCCTATCAAAATACACACAGCATTTTTCATAGAACTAGAACAAATAGTCCTAAAATTTGCATAGAACAACAAAAGACCCTGAAGAGTCAAAGTAATTTTGAGAAAGAAGAACAAAACTGTGGAGGCATCAAAAACCCAGATTAAAAGATCTATTACAAAGCTGCAGTAATCAAAACAGTATGGTACTGGCACAAAAATAGACACAGAGATCAATAGAACTAGAGAGCCCAGAAATAAACCCATGATTATATGGTCATTAATTTACAACAAAGGAAGCAAGAATATGCAATGGGAAAAAGTCTCTTCAATAAATAGTACTGGCAAAAGAATGAAATTGGACCACTTTCTTACACCATACACCCCCTAAAACCTCAGATTGGATTAAATACCTGAATCTTTGACATGAATCCATAAAAATCCTAGAAGAATACAGTCATTTCTCTGACATTGATTGTAGCAACATTTTTCTACATGTGTCTCCTGAGGCAAAGGAAACAAAAGCAAACTATTGGGTCTACATCAAAATAAAAAGTTTTTGCTCATGAATGAATAAATCAACAAAACCAAAAGACTGCCTACTGAATGGGAGAAGATATTTGTGAATGATATATCCAATAAAGGGTTAATATGCAAAATATATAAAGAACCTATGCAACTCAACATTGAAACAATTCAATCAAAAAATGGGCGGAAGACATGGCCATTTCTCCAAAGAAGACATCCGGATGGCCAACAGACACATGAAAAGATGTCCAACATCGTCCATCAGGGAAATGCAAATTAAAGGCACAATGAGCTATCACCTCACATTTGTCAGAGTGGCTAGAATCAAAACACAAACAACTAGTATGGTGAGGATATGAAGAAAAAGGAATTCTTGTGCACTGTTGAATACAAACAAGTGCAGCCACTGTGGAAAACAATATGGAGTTTCCTAAAAAAAGTTAAAAATAGAATTATTATAATTATAATAGAATTAGTAATTTCACTACTGTGTATTTACCCAGAGAATATGAAAACATCTAATTTGAAAATAAATATATATGCACTCCTATTGTTTATTGCAGCATTATTTACAATAGCCAAATTATGGAAGCAACCAGAGTGTCCATCCATAGACAAATAGATAAGTAAGATATAGTGTATATATACAATGTAATATTACTCAGCCATAAAAAAGAATGAAATCTTACCATTTGCAACACAGAAGGTATTGAGTATTATGCTAAATGAAATAAGTCAGAGAAAGACAACTGCCATATGATTTCACTCATATGGAATTTAAGAAACATGTCATGACGGGCACTGAGTATTAAGAGTTGTTGAATCACTATATTGTACACCTGAAACTAATACCACACTATTTTAATTATCCTGGAATGAATAAATGGCAACAAACTTGAATAGACATTTCTCCATAAAAGGTACACACATAGTCAACAAGCATACGAATAATCAGAAATACAAATCAAAACCACAAGATACCACCTTATACCCATTAGGATGTCCACTATTTAAAAAATCACAACAAAACCCAGAGAATAACAAGTGTTGATAAGAAGATGGAGAAATCAGAACCTTTTTGTATTGTTGATAGTGGTGTAAAATGGTGCAGCTACTATGGAAAACAGTATGATGTTTTTCTAAGAATTAAAAACAGAGGGGCACCTGAGTAGCCCAGTTGGTTGTCTGACTCTTGATTCTGGCTCAGGTCATGGAATTGAGTCCTGTGTGAGGCCTGCACAAGATTCTCTTTCTCTCTCTCCCTCTTCCCCTTTCCCCTGCTCTCCCTCTCTCTCTCTCAAAAATAAAATTAAAAAAAAAATGGAATTACTCTATGATCCAGTAGTCTTACTTCTGGGCATGTATCCAAAAGAATTCAAAGTAGGATCTTGAAGATATATTTGCACACCCATTTTCATAGTGGCATTATTTTCAGTAGCAAAGAATGAATAAAGAAGAGGAGGTATATACATTAAACAGAATATTATTTAGCTTTAAAAGGAAGGAAATCCTATTGTATGGTACAACATGGATGGAACTTGAGGACATTTTGCTAAGTGAAATAAGCCACTCACCAAAAAATGTGTATGATTTCACATAGATGAGACATAAAAAGCAGTCAAACTTCAAAGAATAAAGTACACTTCTGGTTGCCAGAGGCTAGGAGGAAAGGAAACTCGGAATTGTGGTTCACTGGGTACAGAGTTTCAATTCCGCAAAATGAAAAGGTTCTAGAAATCTGTTGTACAACAGTGAGAATACAGTTAATATTACTATTATATTAGTATAACATCGTATACTATAACATATATACAGTAACGCGCAACATACATCTATATAACATACATCTATATAACGTTACTACACACTTAACAAAAAATGGTTAAGACAGTGATTTTGCTTTGACGATTAAGAAATACTTAAATAGGGGTACCTGGGTGACTCAGTCAGTTGAGTGTCTGACTCTTGGTTTCGGCTCAGAACATGATCTCATGAGTTCATGAATTCAAACCCCATATCCAGCTCTGCACTGATAGTGTAGAGCCTGCTTGAGATTCTCTCTCTCTCTGCCCCTTCCCCACTTGTGCTCTCTCTCTTTTTCCCTCCCTGGAAAGGAATGGAGAGGAGAGGAGAAATACTTAGAGATTTTCGTACATTGGATTAAGGAGGGTGAAAATCCCACAATAAATCAAAGGGTTTATCACAACATAGAATTAAGAGTGCTAGACTGTGCTGCAGTGGGTCTGGATTCTGACTCCACCACTCATAAGCTGGGTAACTGTTACCTAACTTTCTGAGCCTCAGTTTCCTCATGTGTAAAATGGGATAATACCAGCATCATCTTCACAGCTGTTAGGCAGCTGAAATTAATACACATTAACAGCCTTAGGAATTTGCCCGCCATAGTAAGAATTTAATAAAGGTAAGATGTTATTCTTAGAACATCAACAGCTCTAGAGGACGAACAAATGTATTCTATATATAATGAAAGTAGAGGAGAATGCTAAATCCATCAATATTATCTCTGAAATGTAATTAATTGATTTCAGTGATCCAAATGCAGCCTGATAAATTAAAAACTTAGTGGTTCTCACTTTCACATTTTCTCTATTTTCAGTATCTTATATAGATATTTTATAATGTATTTATATCTTCTATTTTTAAAATATTCAGGAATAAAAGTGTAGGTGTTATACTCAAGTTTGTAATATCACCCCCCCCCAAAAAAAGACCAGAGACTACCAGGGAGACTGAGTCACACCTGAAAAAGCAAAGGGCTTTATTACAGGCTTAAGCTGGGGCTCACAGACTCCACCAACCTGCTGGCCACATGGGGAAAGAGCCCCGAACAAAGGTGGGGTAGGGCTTTTATGAGTTTGGGAAGGGGAGTTACAGGAAATGACAACACAGGCACAGCGCTCCAATCCTTACCCCCCTTATCAATACTGGCAGTTGTGGGAGCCAATCACAACATTTGGATTAACCAATCAGAGTGGGCCCAGGACCCTTACGTTTGGCGTGACTAGGCCCACATGTAGGGTGTGACTAGGCCCGCCCCTAGAAAGGTCAAAGGTGTCAGCTGGCCTCTCCTGATTGGGCGCCACAGGAGTTGTCCCTCCTTAATGTGCACCCTTTCATATGGGAGAAGCCGGCACCTTCCCCTTAAGTACAGGGGAAGGCTGAATCAGACCTGTGTCCTTAGGGAAGGTAAAACTACCTTTTATCCTTTTAAGTTCTGTGACTGGGCCTCAGAATTAAATGGCCATAAGACATATTAGCAGGAAAAAGGCATAAAAATGTAATATTTTTATGTGTACATGGGAATCTTCAAAAGGAAAATGAAACTCAAGGAAGGGTTTAGGTCCCAAAAGTTATATACCTTTTTACATAAAGAATAATAAGTTATGGGGGTGTGACAAGACACGATAAATTGAGCTAGGCACAACCAATGTTGGGGTAGATGGCTCAGCTGGTTAAGCGTATGACTTTGGCTCAAGTTATGGTCTCACAGTTCATGGGTTTGAGCCCCACGTGGGACTCTGTGCTGGCAGCTCAGAGCCTACAGCCTGCTTCAGATTCATTCTCTCTCTCTCTCTCTCTCTCTCTCTCTCTCTCTCTCTCTCTCTCTCTCTCTCTCTCTCCCCCCCCCCTCTCTCCCTCTCCCTCTCTTCCCCGCCCCCCACTCTTACCCCACTAGCACTCTCTATCTCTCTCTGCCTCTCAAAAATAAATGATTAAAAAAATGTTGGGACAATGACTAGTAAATATTTGGGGAAACTAATGGAAAATTAGGGTTAGTTTAGTAGGTGTGTGTGTGTGTGTGTGTGTGTGTGTGTGTGTGTGTGTGTGTGTGTGCGCACAAGGCCATTCAACATCAACTCAGTCTCTACTAAGAATGTTCTGTTCTTTCTTAAACAGGGAGGGCACCTTTCTCATGAAGAAATCTTGTGTCCCACTTACAGGTAGAAAGGGGGAGGGCAGAGAGCTTTCCACATTTGTTGTTTCTAAAGTGCCCTTAGCTCAAAATAATCCATGTGCCAAAGTGGCAAATTTTGAAGTGGCATGTTCTGAAACACCTCAGAAGAAACGGCGATACACTTGCAAATAATGGAAAGATCATTATCGAGCTCTGTTAATTAATTAAAGCAGTTTGATACAGATGAAAGGACAGCCAGATTAATTTAATAGGTTCAAAGTCCCTCCTCACCCAGACAGCACCACTACCACAATTTCTTCCTTTCCAAACAGGAACTAGAATACGCAAGAATTTAACAGTCTGTAAAAGTAACATTTCAGATCAGTATGGAAAGGAAGGACTAGTCACTGAATGTTTTGGGGGGCAGTGGCTATACTTGAGAAAGAAAAACTAGACTTCTGTACCTCCTTACCTCTAACTTTTACACTAAAGTCTTTGATCTAGCTAAACTATTAAATGACATGACCCCTAGAAGGAAATGTAGGTGTGTGGTCATCTGATCTTGGGGTGAAGTTTTTCTTTGTGAGTGTAGAAGCAGAATTACAGATTGACATTTAACCACATAAAAATAACTCTGGAAAGAACACTAGATACAAACTTTCCGAATGGAAATCGGATGATTTGGATCTGCAATTACACTTCAAGAAATTCATCCTAATGAAATAGCAAACATTTATGTCAAAAGATGTTAACTGATATATTACCCATAATAGTAAAACTTTCTAAATACCCTGAATATTCTATAATTAGGGAAATATTTAAATTGTTGGCTCTCTGTTCTACATTCATTCTGGTCAAATCAAGAAGCAGTAATCAAAGCATATTTAAAAATATAACTCTCAATATTATAATGGGTTAAAAGAAAGTTGTAAATAGTTATTCTAGAGAAGAATTATAGGAGCTAGATAACAAGAATTAGTGTAAATTAGAGACTTTGTTGGTAATATTATGCTCTTAAATTCTAAACAACTTTTAACCAATATACATGTGTTAATATCATACAAAAATATAGGAATAATAGAATCCTATTTGTAAGATTCTGATTAAAAAAATAGTCAGAATTTATAAATAGATTACCAAAGCATTCATTTTGGTTTTTCACTAGATGGTGAAATAAGTGATTTTTATTTTATTCTGAGCACTTTCCTGTATTGTGAATTTTTGACAGTGAACATAAAATTCTCTTGTAATCTGAAAAAAATAATTAAAATAGGTTAATATTATTACAAAGAAATAGAATAGTGTTTTACTGTGAATAATATGAATCTGATTATTTTACATATAACCTGGTGTGTTTCCACTTCCCCCCATTCAAGAATGACTATTTTAGGCATGCTAACTTTTTTCTTGACTTTTGTTAACTCAAATAGAACATGGTGGGCTTCCAAATAATTTTAACAATCAGGTAATTATGTGCTATTAGTCTAGATGTCAGTTCTGGTAGATGGAAAATATTTGTGGTTATTATTCTCTCAACCAAGTATAAAATAAAATTTTTTGTTGAGACAATGGACTTAACATTATGTTAGTTTCAGGTGTAAATTATGATTTTCTATATTCATGTATTGTGAAATGATCACATCAGTCTATTTAACATTTATTACCATGCATAGTTATAATTTTTTCTTATAAAGAAAACTTTCAAAATCTACCCTTAGCAACCTTCAAATATACAATACAGAAATATACAATACAGTAATAGTAACTGGAGTCACCATACATGAGGACATTTTTATTCCACAGCTGAAAGTTTATACCTTTTAACCACATTTACCCACCTTTTCCATTTTACCTATTCCCCAACCCTATCTCTGGCAAATACCAATCTGTTATCTGAGTTGATTTTGTTGTGTTTTGTTTGATTTCACATATAGGTGAGATCATATAGTATTTGTCTTTATTTCACTTAGCATAGTACCCTCAAGATACATCTAAGTTGTCACATTTGTATGTGTGTATACACATATAACACATTTTCTCTATCCATTCATCCACTGATGAACCCTTGCGTTGTTTCCAAGTCTTGGCTATTGTAACTAATGCTGCAGTGAGCATGGGGCTGGAGGTATCTTATACAGTTAGTATTTTCATTTTCTTGTGCTAATACTCGGAGGTGGAATTGTTAAATCATATGTTCTATTTTTATTTTAAATTTTAGTGATATATACTTGACATACAATATCAGTGTCAGGTGTACAACATAGTGATTCGATAGTTTTATACATTATGCAATGCTCACCATGATAAGTGTAGTAGTGATTTGTCACCATAGAAAGTTATCACATTATTATTTATATTTCCCATGCTGTATTTTTTATCCTTCTGACTTATTTTTTCTTCCTTGTGACTCTTTTTTTATTTAAATTTTATTTAGTTACCATATAGTGCAATATTTTCCTCAGAAGTGGGATTCAGTGATTCATCCCTTACATACAAACCTAGTGCTCATCAGATCAAGTGCCCTCCTCCATCAGATTAACTGCCCTCCAGTCAGTTAATCGTCCAACTCTTGGTCTTGGCTCAGGTTGTGATCTCTCAGTTATGGGATTGAACCCCACATTGGGTTCTGTGCTGAGCATGGAGCCTGCATAGGATTTTCTCTCTCCGTCTCTCTGCTTTTCCCACCCACTCCCCCACTTGTGCTCTTTCTCAAAATAAACAAATATTAAAAAAAAAAAAAAAAGACAAACGCCCTCAGTACCTATCACCCATCTAGCCCGTCTCCCACCCACATCCCTCCATCAAACCTCAGTTTGTTCTCTATCCTTTAAGAATCTCTTATGGTTTATTTCCCTCTGTTCTCTCTTTTTTCCCCTATCCATATTCTTATCTGTTTCTTTCTTAAATTCCACATAGGAGGGGCGCCTGGGTAGCTCAGTTGGTTAAGCATCCAACTTTGGCTCAGGTCATCATCTCTCAATTTATGAGTTGGAGCCCCTTATCGAGCTCTTCATGGACAGTTCTGCACATGGAGCCTGCTTGGGAATCTCTCTTGCCCTTCCCCACACCTGCACTCTCCTCTCAAAATAAATAAATAAACTTAAAAAAAATCCAGATGAGTGAAATCACGTGGTATTTGTCTTTCTATGATTGACTTTGGCTTAGCATAATACAATCTAGCTTCATCCATGTCATGGCAAATGGCAAGATTTCATCTTTTCAATGGCTGAGTAATATTCCATTGTGTATATATACCACATCTTCTTCATTCATCAGTCGGTAGACATTTGGGCTCTCCATAGTTTGGCTATTATTGATAATGCTGCTATAAACATTGGGATACATGTACTCCTTTGACTCTGTAATTTTTATCCTTTGGGTAAATACCTAATAATGCAATTGCTGGATAGTAAGGTAGTTCTGTATTTGGTTTCTTGAGGAACCTCTATACTGTTCTCCAGAGCGGCTGCACCCGTTTGCATTCCCACCAACAGTGCAAGAGGGTTCCTCTTTGTCCACGTCCTTGCCAACACGTGTTGTTTCTGTGTTGTTAATTTAAGCTGTTTTGACAGGTGTGAGGTGGTAGCTCAGTGTGGTTTTGATTTGTATTTCCCTGATGATGAGTGATATTGAGCATCTTTTCATGTGTCTGTTAGCCAACTGGATGTCTTCTTAGGAAGAATTTCTATTTATGTCTTCTGCCCATTTCTTCATTGGATTATTTGGTTGTTTTGGGTGTTGAATTTGATACATTCTTTATAGATTTTGGATACTAACCCCTTATCAAATATGTTGTTTGCAAACATCTCCCATTCCATGGGCTGACTTTTAATTTCGTTGATTATTTCCTTCACTGTGCTTTTTATCTTGATGAAGCTTTTTATCTTGATGAAGTTCCAAAAGTCCATGTTTGCTTTTGTTTCAATTGCCTTCACTGGCGTGTCTAGTAAAAAGTTGCTCCAGCTGAGATCAAAGAGGTTTCTGCCTGTTTTCTCCTCTAGGATTTTGGTGGTTTCCTGTCTCCCATTTGAGTGAGAATTCTTTCATTCATTTTGAATTTATTTTTGTGTATGGTGTAAGAAAGTGGTCCAGTTTCATTCTTCTGCACGTTGCTGTCCAGTTCTCCCAGCACCATTTGCTAAAGAGACTGTCTTTCATTTCATTGGATATTCTTTCTTGCTTTGTCAAAGATTAGTTGGCCATATAGTTGTGAGTCCATTTCTGGGTTCTCTTTTCTGTTCCATACTGTCTTGATGATTACGGCCTTGTAATACAACTTGAAATCTGGAATTGTGATGCTTACAGTTTTGTGTTTCTTTTTCAGGATTTCTTTGGCTATTTGGGATCTTTTGTGCTTCCATACAAATTTTAGGATTGTTTGCTCTAGCTCTGTAAAAAATTCTGGTGGTATTTTGTTAGGGATTGCATTAAACACGTAGATTGCTCTCATTTTAACAATGTTTGTTCTTCCAATCTGTGAGCGTGGAATGCTTTTCCATTTCTTTGTGTCCTCTTCAATTTCTTGCATAAGCTTTTCATAGATTTCAGAACACAGATCTTTTACCTCTTTGGTTGGGCTTATTCCTAGGTATCATCTTGTTTCTCGTGCAAATGGGATTGTAAATGGGATTGAATCCTTGATTTCTTTTCCTGATGCTTCCTTATTGATGTACAGAAATGTAACAGATTTATGCACATTAATTTTATATCTTACAAATTTACTGAGTTCGTGTATTCTGGCAGTTTTTTTTTGTGGAGACTTTTGTGTTTTCTACATAGAGTATCATGTGTCTGGGAAGAGTAAAAGTTTAACTTCTTCCTTGCAAATTTGGATGCCTTTTACTTATTTTTGTTGTCTGACTGTTGAGGCTAGGACTTCTAGTACTATGTTGAACAACAGTGGTGAGAGTGGACATCCTGGTTGTGTTACTGACATTAGGGGGAAAGCTCTCAGTTTTTCCCCATTGGAAATGATATTAGTTGTGGGTCAGTCATATATGGTCTTTATGATGTTAAGGTATTTTCCTTGTATCCATACTTTCTTGAAGTATCTTTTTTTTTTTTAATCAAAAAGGGACATTGTATTTGTCAATGCTTTTCCAGCATCTATTGACAGGATCATGTGGTTCTTATCCTTTTTTTTTAATGCAGTGTGTCATGTTGATTGATTTGCAGATATTGAGCCAGCTCTGCAGCCCAGGAATAAATCCCACTTGATTATGGTGAAAATTCTTTTAACATATTGTTGAATTTCACTTGCTAGTATCTTGTTGCATCCATGTTTATCAAGGAAATTGGTCCTTTTAGTGGGATCTTTGGTTTTGGAATCAAGGTAATGAACTTGGAATGTTTTCCTTCAATTTCTATCTTTTGGAATAGTTTGAGAAGAATAGGTATTAACTCTTCTTTAAATATGTGGTAGATTCCCCTAGGAAGCCATCTGGCCCAAGTCTCTTGTTTGTTGGAAAATTTTGATTACTGATTTAATTTCTTGGCTGGCTATGCATCTGTTGAGATTTTCTGTTTCTTCCTATTTTGGTTTTGGTAGCTTGTCCATTTCTTCCAAATTGCCCTGTTTGTTGGCATATAGTTTTTCAGAGTGTTTTCTTGTAATTGTTTGTATTTCTGCAGTGTTGGTTGAGATCTCTCCTCTTTCATTCATGATTTTATCAATTTTGGTCCGTTCTTTTTTCTTTTTCATAAGATTGACTAAGGCCTTATCAATTTTGCAAATAATTGCAAATAATCAGCTCTTAGTTTTGTTGATTTGTTCTGGATTTTTTGTTTTGCTTTTATGTCATTTATTTCTGCTCTAATATTCATTATTTCTCTTAGTATGCTGGCCGTGGGCTTTATTTTTTGTTCCTTTTCTAGCTCCTTTTGGTGTAAGGTGAGGTTGTTTTTGGGGACCTTTCTTGCTTTTTTAAATAGACCTGAATTGCAATATACTTCTCTCTTAAGACTGCCTTTGCTATACCCCAAAGGGTTTGGGCTGTCATGTTTTCATTTTCATTGGCTTCCATGTATTTTTTAAATTTCTTCTTTAATTGACTGGTTAATTCATTCATTCTGTAGTAGGATGTTCTTTAACTTCCATGCATTTGAGCGCTTTCCGATTTTTTTTTCTTGTGATTGATTTCAGGTTTCATAGCATTGTGATCTGAAACTATGCATGGTATGATCTTGATCTTTTTGTACTTGTTGAGGGCTGACTTGTAACCCAGTATGTGATCTATTCTGGAGAATGTTCCATGTGCACTTGAGAAGAATGTGTATTCCGCTGCTTTAGGCTTTAGGATGAAATGTTCTGAATATATCTGTTAAATCCACCTGGTCCAGTGTGTCATTCAAAGCCATTGTTTTCTTGTTGATTTTCTGCTTAGAAGATCTGTCCATTGCTGTAATTGGGGTGCTAGAGTTCCCTATTATTATTGTATTATTACTATTCACTTTCTTTATATTTATTATTAATTGATTTATGTATTTGTTTCATGTTGGGGGCATAAATATTTACAATTGTTGGATCTTGATGGATACAGCTCTTAATTATGGTAAAATACCCTTTTTATCTCTTGTTATAGTCTTTGTTTTAAAATCTAGTTTGGGGGCATCTGGGTGGCTCAGTCGGTTAAGCATCAAATTTCAGCTCAGGTCATGATCTCATAGTCTGAGTTCAAGCCCTGCATCGGGCTCTGTACTGACAGCTCAGAGCCTGAAGCCTGCTTCAGATTCTCTGTCTCCCTTTCTCTCTGACCCTCCCCTGCTTGCACTGTCTCTCTCTGTCTCTCAAAAATAAATTAAAAAAAAAACTTTAAAAAATCTAGTTTGTTTGGTTTATGTATGGCTACTCTGCCTTTCATTTGACATACATTAACATGATAGATGGTTTTCCATCCCCTCACTTTCAATCTGCAGCTGTCTTTAGGTCTAAAATGTAGGTAGCATATAAATCTTGTTTTGTGGGTTTTTAATTTCCATTCAGATACCCTATGTGTTTTGATTGGTGTATTTAGTCTATTTACATTCACAGTGATTACCAAAAAGATATGAATTTAGTGCCACTCAGTTCCCTGTAGAGTTGGTGTTTCTGATGATGATCTTTGTCCCTCTCTAGTCTTTTTTGCTTTGTTGCTTTGGTCTTTTCCCCGCCTCCACTCAGAGTCCCCCTTAAAATTTCTTACAGGTTGGTTTGGTGGTCATGAACTCCTTTAGTTTTTGTTTGTCTGGAAAACTATTTCTCCTTCTGTTATGAATGATAACCTCACTGGATAAAGAATTCTTGGCTGCATATTTTTCCCATTCAGCATGTTGAATATTTCTTGTCATTCCCTTCTGGCCTGCCAAGTTTCCATAGACAGGTCTTCTGCTAACATTATATGTTTACCTTTGTAGGTTAAGCATATTTTTGTCCTTAGCTGCTTTCAGCATTATCTCTTTATCTTATCTTTGTATTTTGCAAGTTTGATATGTTATGGTGTTGACCTGTTTTTGTTGATTTTGACGGGAGTTTTCTGTGCCTCTTGGACTTGAATGCCTGTTTCCTTCCCATTTCATGGTAGTTCTCAGCTATAATTAGTTCAAATAAACCTTCAGATCCCTTTTCCTCCTCTTCTTTTGAGATGCCTATGATACAGATATGGCTTCACTTTATGGAATCATTTAGTTCCCTAAGTCCACCCTCGTGTCCTGATAGTTTTCTTTCCCTCTTCTTTTCAGCTTTATAACTTTCCATAATTTAATCCTCTATATGACCTATTTTCTCCTCTGCTTCTTCAGTTCTTGCTTTGACTATATCCAATTTTGCATCTCAGTTATAGCATTTTTTATTTCAGCCTGACTAGTTTTTAGGTCTTTTATCTCTGCAGCAAGGGTTTCTCTTATGTCTGCTCTGCTTTTTTCAAGCCCAGCTAGTAGCCATAGGACTGTTGTTCTAAATTCTTGTTTGGATATATTGCTTATATCTGTTTTGTGCAAATCCCTAGCTGTGTTTTCTTTACCTTTCTTATGGGAAGAATTCCTCCATCTTGTCATTTTGGCTCAGTTTCTGTCTTTAGTGTGTTTTGAAATCTTGTTGTGTTTCCTGCAACTGAGAGTATTACTACATTAAAAAGGGGTCATACACTGTCAGGGGCCTGGCACTTCAGGAGGTGTCTCTGGTGTGTGCTGTGTGGACTCTGCTGTTGCATTTTGGCTGCTCTTTTCCACTGGTCAGTCCTCTGCAGAGCTCCTCCTTGCTTGCAGTGTGGAGGTTTTGGATCTTTAATTAGGTGTGGTTTGATTTGTTTGTTGAAAGAAGCCTCGGAAAAGAATAAAGGGGGGGAAAGCCTGACCAAAAAAAAAAAAAAAAAGAGAAAAGGAACAACAAAAAAAGGCAATATAAAAACTATAAGCCTGATTCCAAGGAAAAAGAAGAAAAAAGAAAGAAAAAGAAGCCTGATTTACCCCCACCCCACCCCCCAAAAAAGAAAAGGAAATGAAAAAACAAGCAAACAAAAGCTATAAGTCTGATTCCAAAGAAAAAGGGAGAAGAAGCTAAGTCTGGCCCTTTCCCCCCCAGAACTGTAGGTGATACTTTGGTGGTTTTTTGGTTTGTTTGTTTTTGTTTTTGTTTTTTTTTAAATAGTTTATTGTCAGATTGGTTCCCATATAACACCCAGTGCTTCTCCCCACAAGTGCCCCCCACCATGACCATCACCCCCTCCCCCCTCTTCAGTCCATGGTTGTCTCTAGTATTCAGTAGTCTCCCTTGATCTGTGTCCCTCACTCTCCCCCGCTCTCTTTCCTCCTTCCTCTCCCCATGGTCCCCTGCCAGGTCTCTCCTATTAGACCTATGA
>NC_043709.1:79002120-79077898 GCF_006229205.1 Suricata suricatta
CGGCTGCACCAGTTTACATTGCCACCAACAGTGTAGGAGGGTGCCTGTTTCTCCACATCCTCGCCAGCATCTATAGACTCTTGATTTGTTCATTTTAGCGACTCTGACCGGTGTGAGATGGTATCTCAGTGTGGCTTTGATTTGTATTTCCCTGATGCTGAGTGACGCTGAGTATCGTTTCATGTGCCTGTTGGCCATCTGGATGTCCTCTTTGGAGAAGTGTCTAATCAGGTCTTCTGCCCATTTCTTCACTGGATCATTCATTTTTCGTGTATGGAGTTTAGTGAGCTCTTTGTGTATTTTGGATACTAGCCCTTTATCTGATATGCCATTTGCCACTATCTTTTCCCATTCTGTGATCAGTACATTTGCTGTGCTGTGCTTATCTTTCGGAGGAGCGGCCACTGGGCTGGCTCAGAGTCAAATGAGCAGTTGGGAGGCACTGGGTGGCGGGGTTGGTGTAAGTGCGTCCCACCTCCTCTGGGGGCCTCTATGTTGCTTTCTGAAGTTCCCCTGTGTTAAGGGAGAAATAGTACCACCCCACTGTCTTGTCCCTAGACAGGGGACCTCACAACCCTGCTGTTCCAGGGCGCTCTCACAGAATAATGGGGACAGTCAGTGTGGGGACAGCTCTTCTGTGTTTTACCTTTGGTGCATGGCTGGGATTCAAAACTTGAAATCTTAAAGGACCTGGCACCCCAGACCTGCCCACCCCCTCCGGAGTAGATCGTCTCCATGCATGATTGATGTCCTTTGTCCCAGTACTACACCTGTGCAGTGCACGGAATCTATATAGTGGTACCACAAAAAGTAGCAACCAGGTTACCAGCCCTCTCTGCACCCCTCTTCCCCTGCTGATGAAAGGTATTTTATTGGTGGCTGCAGGGTCTTTTGTCCTTGGAAAGGAAATATACCCTCTTCCAAATGCACTGCAGGAAGGGGAATATTCTCTCTCAGTGTCACCCCGAGGTCCCTACACCACGCTATGCACTCTGTGACCAGTGCCCTCTTTCTTTCTCTCCGGGGGGGTGTGCCACAGCTTCTCTCCAGAGGAAGTCACACACTTCCAAAGTCTGAGTGTGAGCTCTACACACTGTTTGCAAAAAAACCTGTGGTGCTCAGTATGTCTTGCCTCCCAGTTCGTGGTCCAGAGAGGTTTTCCTCTTGTGTGAACTTGATGCCATGCTCTCTCAATCCCTCCCTCTTTCTCTCCCTTTTGTATCTCTGTTAAAAGAGTTCCTTCCCCTCTCTGTGGCATGGCCTTTCTTTTCTTTCCCCCATTCACTTCCATGCAACTCACCACACATCTTCCTCTACCAGTGGAGATCCTTCTGCCAGTCTTCAGATCAATCTCCTGGGTGCTCTGAACACCCAGCTGTGTTTGAGGGACAAGGGAAGCCCAGGGGCCCCTTACTCCTGCACCTTCTTAAGTCCTCCCCCAAATTTTGACTTTATAACTGGAAATTTGTGCCTTTTTATCCCCTTCACCTATTTCACCCATCCTTAATCCCTGTCCCCTTTGACCATCACTAATTTGTTCTCTGTATTTGTGAGTCTATTTCTGTTTTGTTCTTTTTTTTTTTTTAATTCCACAGGTAAGTTAAATCATAGTGTATATTTCTCTTTCTTCAACTTACTTCAGTTAGCATCATGCCCTCTAGGTCCATCTATGTTGTCATGAATGACAAGAATTCATTCTTTTTCATAGCTGAATACTATCCTATCCTATCATGTATATATATCACGTTATCTTTATCCATTCATCTACGGATGAACACCATGGTTGCTTCCACGTCTTGTCTATTGTAAATAATGCTGCAGTAAACATAGAGGTGCCTATGTCTTTTTGAATTAGTGTTTTCATTTCTACTGGGTAAATACCTAGCAGTGGAATTACTGTATCTATCTTTTTTTAAAAAATAAATGGACTCCTATCACATTGATTAGTCTTGCTTTTTTTTTATTTTTAAGAGGGTTTACTTATTTTTGAGAGAGAGAGAGAGACAGAGAGAGCACAAGCAGATGAGGGACAGAGAGAGAGGGAGCCAGAATCTGAAGCAGGCTCCAGACTCTGAGCTGTCAACACAGAGCCTGATGCGGGGCTTGAACTCATGAACTGGGAGATCATGACCTGAGCTGAAGTTGGAGGCTTACCAGACTGAGCCACCCAGGTGCCCCTACTGTATCTATTTTTAATTGTCTGAGGAACCTTCATGCTGTTTTCCACAGAGGCTGTATCAGTTAACATTCTGACCAATAGTACACAAGGTTCCCTTTTCTCACACCCTTGATATTCGTCATTCTTACTAGTGTGAGGTGGTGTCTTACTGTGGTTTTGATTTGTATTTCCTGATGATTAGTGAAGTTGAGTACTTTCTAATGTATGTGTTGGCCACCTGTATGTCTTTGGGAAAATGTCTATTCAGATATTCTGCCCATTTTTTATTGGATTGTTTGTGATTTTATTGTTTGCTATTAAGTTGTCTGTGCTCTTCATATACTTTGGATATTAATCCCTTATCAGATATGTGATTTGCAAATATTTTCTCCCATTTAATGGGCTTTGTTGGTGGTTTCCTTGCTGTGAAGAAGCTTTTTCAGAATGAGGTTTATTAGACTCAAATTTGTAAACTATTTCAAATTGATTTTTGTGAGTTAGTGTAAGATGGGCTCCAATTTCACTCTTTTGCGTGTGGCCGTCCAGTTTTTCTCATACCAGATATTGAAGAGACTGCCCTTTCCTCATTGTATATTCTTGGCTCTTTTTTTTTGTGACTTAATTGACTATATATCCATGAATTTATGCCTGGGTTTTCTGTTCTGTTGATTTATGAGTCTTTTTTTAGGCCAATACCTTACTATTTGATTATGTAGTTTTGAAGTTGGCAAGCATGATGTCCCCAACTTTGCTCTTCTTACTCAATATTGCTCTGGCTAGTTAAGATCTTTTGTGGTTCCATATAAATTTTAGGATTTCTTCCTCTATTCCTGTGAAAAATGCCATTGGAATTCTGATAAGGATTCTGTTATTTTTTAGAAAGACTTTTAAACGTTTATTTCTGTATTTATTTTTAGAGGGGGGGAGAGAGAGAGAGAGAGAGAAAGTGCACATGAGAGGGAGAGGGAGAGGGTGCAATTGTAATTGGGATTGTTTTCTTAATTTGTCTTTCTGCTAGTTTATTATTAGTGTACAGAAATGCAACAGATTTCTGTGCATTGATTTTGTGTCCTGCAACTTGACTGACTTCATTTATCTGTTCATGTGTCTGTTCTACTATTTTCTTAATGGAAACTTTAGGATTCTTTCCATATAGTATCACATCATCTGCAAACTGACAATTTTACTTTTTCCTTATCAGTTTGGATGACATTTATTCCTTTATCTTGTGTGATGGCTGTGGCTAGGACTTCCAGTACTATGTGCATAAAAGTGGTGAGAGTGGACATCCTTATCTCGTTCCCCTTCTTAGGGGAAAAGTTCTCAGTTTTTCACTATTACGATGTTAGCTATGTTTTTCACATACAGCTTTTATCATGCTGAGGTTATGTTCCCTCTAAGGGTTTTTATCACAAATGGATATTGCACTTTGTCAAAGGATTTTTTTTCTTTTGCATCTATTAAAATGATCACATAGTTTTTATTCTTTCTCTTGTTGATGTGATGTATCACGTTGATTGATTTGTAAATATTGAACCACATTTTCATTCCAGGAATAAATTCCACTTTATCATGGTAAATGGTTTTTTTAAATGTATTATTGGATTTGTTTTGCTAACGTTTTGCTGAAGAGTTTTTTTAAGTTTATTTATTTATTTTGAGAGAGAGAACAAGAGAGGGAGCAGATGCGTGAGCCGGGGGGGGGGGGGGGGGGGGGGGGGGGAGATTTCCAAGCAGGCTCTGCATGCTGTCAGCTCAAAGCCTGATGTGGGGCTCAAACCCATAAACCATGAGATCATGACACTAGCCAAAATCAAGAATCAGTCACTTAGCCAACTGAGCCACCCAGGCAGCCCTTTGCTGAGGATTTTTACATTTGTATATCAGAGACATAGGCTTGGAGTCTACTCTTTTATTTACTTATTTATTTATTTATTTTGTAGTGTCTTTATCTGGTTTTGATACAGGGTAATGCTGGCCTCACAGAATGAATTTGGAGACTTTCCTTCCTCTTCTATTTTTTAGAGTAGTTTGAGAAGAATAGGTATTAACTCTTCTTTAAATATTTGCTAGAATTGACCTGTGAAGCTCTCCGGTTCTGAACTTTTGTTTAATGGGAGATTTTTGATTAGTGATCCAATTTCTTTGCTGGTAATTAGTCTGTTCAAATTTTCTATTTCTTCCTGATTTGGTTTTTTGACATATGTTTCTAGGAATTTATCTATTTCTTCTAGGTTATCCAATTTTTTTGGCATGTAATTTTTATCATATTCTTTTATAATCCTTTCTATTTCTATGCTATTTTTTTTCATTTCTGGTTTGTTTATTAGAGTCTCTCTCTCTTTCTCTCTTTTTGATCAGCCTGGCTAATTTTGTTGATCTTTTCAAAAAACCAGCTTCTGGTGTTGTCGATCTGTTCTGTTTATTTCTATTTTATTTCTGCTCTACCCTTTATTATTTCCTTTCTTCTACTGGTTTGGGGTTTTGTTTGTTATTTTTTTCCCTAGCTCCTTTGGGTATAAGGTTAGGTTCTTTGAGATTTTTCTTGCACCTTGAGGTAGCCCTGTATTGCTATAAAATCTTCTCTTAGAGCAACTATTGCTGCATTCCAAAGATTCTGGATCATTGTGTTTTCATTTGCATTTGTCTCCGTGTATTTTTTTAAATTTCCACTTTGATTTCTTGGTTGACGCACTTATTGTTTAGTAACATGTTATTTAACTCCATATATTTCGGTTCTTTCCAGACTTTTCCTGTGGTTAATTCCTAGTTTAACAGCATTGTGGTTGCTAGGAAAAGATGCATGGTACAACTTCCATCTTTTCCAAGGAGCTGTGACTTGTTTCATGGCCTACGTGTGACCTAACTAGGAGAAACTGCCATGTTCACTTGAAAAGAAGATGTATTTTGGAATGTTCTGGATATATTTGCTAGATTCATCTGGCCCAATATGTCATTCAAAGCCATTGTTTCCTTATTGATTTAATATTTGGTTGATTTATCCATTGATGTGAATGAGGTACTTAAGTCCTCTACTATTAATTGTATTAGTATCAATGATTTCTCTTAAGTTTATGTATTTTTATATGTAAATACATAAATGTATGTATTTGTATATGTAAATATACAAATGTATTTTGTGTACATGTATTTTACTTTATGTATTTTGGTGTTCACATGTTAGATGCATGAATATTTACAATGTTATATCTTCTTGGTTGGACTATTTCCTTTATTGTTAGGTAGTGTCCTTCTTTGTTACTAGTCTTTGTTTGAAAGTCTGTTTTGTCCAGTATAAGTATTGCTACCCCACCTTTGTTTTCACTTCTATATGCATGGTAAGTGCTCCCTACACCTCCCCTTGATTCTGCATGTGTCTTTCGGTCTGAAATGAGTCTCTTGTGGGCGGCATATAGATAGGTTTTTTTGTTTTTTGTTTTTTTTTAACCAATCTGTATTCTGCTGTCTTTTGATTAGTATATTCAGTCCATTTATATTCAAAGTAATTATTAAAGGTATGTACTTACTGCCATTTTGTTACTTGTTTGATGCTTGTTTTGTGGTTCTCTATTCTCTTGTTCTCTTTTGTGGTTTGCTGGCTTCTTTAGTGATATGCTTGGATTCCTTTCTCATTATTTTTTGCATATCTGATTACCAGTTTTTGATTTGCGGTTACCATTGGGTTTATATATAATATCTTATGCACATAACAGTCTATATTAAGTTGATGACTGTTTAAATTTGAACCCATTCTAAAAGTACTAAATTTTTACTACTCCTGCCACGTTTTATGTACATGATGTCATACTTTACATCATTCTATTTTGTGAACCCTGTGACCTATTTAAAAAATTTTTTCTTAATGTTTATTTAATTTTGAGAGAAAATGACAGAGCAGGAGTGGGGGAGGAGTAGAGAGACACACACAGAATCCGAAGCATGCTCCAGGCTCTGAGCTGTCAGCACAGAGCCTGATGCAGGGTTTGAACCCACAAACTATGAGATCATGACATGGGCCAAAGTCCGCTGCTTAACTGACTGAGCCACCCAGGCACCCCTCTGTGACTGATTTTTATTTTTTATTTAAAAAAAAATTTCCCTTTTTATTTAAATTTAAGTATTAGTTAACATATAGTGCAATATTGGTCTCGGTAGTAGAGTTCAGTGATTTATCACGTACATATGATAGCCAGTGCTCATCATGACATGTGTCCTCCTTAGTACCCATCACCCATCTAGCCCATCTCCCACCCACATCTCTCCATCAACCCGCAGCTTGTTCTCTACTATTAAGAGTCTCTTGTGGTTTGTTTACCTCTCTTCTTGTCCTACCCCCTTCCCATATGCTCATCTGTTTTGTTTCTTAAATCCCACATATGAGTGAAATAATATGGTATTTGTCTTTTTATGATTGACTTATTTTGCTTAGCATAATATGTTCTAGTTCCATCCACGTCATGGCAAAATGGCAAGATTTCATTCTTTTTGATGGCCGAGTTATATTCCATTGTTTGTATATATCACATATTCTTTATTCACCAGTCAATGAACATTTGGGCTTTCCATAGTTCAGCTATTGTTGATAATGCTGCTATAAACATTGGGATACAGGTGCCCCTTTGAATCTGTATTTTTGTGTCCTTTGAGAAAATACGTAATAGTGCAATTGCTGGATAGTAGGGTAGTCCTATTTTTAGTTTCTTTCTTTTTTTTTTACATTTATTTATTTTTGAGAGACAGAGAGAGACAGAGTGTGAACAGGGGAGGGGCAGAGAGAGAAAGAGACACAGAATCTGAAGCAGGCTACAGGCTCTGAGCTAGTGGTCTGCACAGAGACTGACACGGGGCTCAAACCCACGAACGGCGAGATCATGACCTGAGCTGAAGTCAGACAGACGCTCAATCGACTGAGCCACTCAGGCGCCCCTTATTTTTAGTTTCTTGAGGAACCTCTATACTGTTCTCCAGAGCGGCTGCACCCGTTTGCATTCCCACCAACACTGCAAGAGGGTTCCTCTTTGTCCACATCCTTGCCAACACCTGTTGTTTCTGTGTTGTTAATGTTAGCTGTTTTGACAGGTGAGAGGTAGTATCTCATTGTGATTTTGATTTGTATTTCCCTGATGATGAGTGATGTTGAGCATCTTTTCATCCTTGACTGAGTTTTATAGATAGACTTAATTTTATTGCTTTGGTTCTTCCTACTTTTCTTACTCTTGCTTGTGGTCTTTCCTTTCCACTCAGAGTCCCCTTGAATGTTTCTTCTAAGCCTGGTTTAGCATGATGAATTCCTTTAAGTTTCATTTGGGAAGCTATTGATCTCTCCTCTATTCTGGATGGTATGCTTCCTGGATAGAGGATTCTTGCTTCACAGAATTAGTTTTCTTTCAGCATTCTGAATACATGGTGCCACTTCCTTGTGGCCGGCAAAGTTTCTACTGAAGAACCTGGTGGTAGTCTTACGGGGCCTTCCTTGTATGTAACAAGGTGTTTGTCTCACTGCTTCTAAGATTCTCCCCTTTAACTTTTCACAATTTAGTTATAAGTTGTGTTTTTTGTTGTTAAGTAGAACATAAATAATACATTTAAGGATCTGTACTCAGACCATGAAAAGGGGAAGGAGAAAAGAGAAAAAGAGAAAACAGAAAATAGAGGTAATAACCATTACTATGTGATATATGTGATAAATAACAGGCTATCACATTCAAGCATGCAATTTTCCTTTGCTAGTCCAGCAGTACGTCTTTTTTTTTTTTTTTTTTTTTTTTTAGCAATACAAGTCTTAACGTGAAGTTGACTGATGTCCTTGCATTTCAGAATTTAGTTGCATGCTTACAGGGAATTAGAGTTCCTGCCAGATGTCTGACTCTGAGTGGAGTTACTATGGCTAAAATCACTTTTAGTCCAAGATGACAGATCTTCATGTCCTAGTGCTTAACTTTTTTACCAGGGTGACCTTTCCATTTCTCAGCAATAGAACTTTTCACCAAGACTAATCTGGGAGCATCATTTACCATAATAAGCCATATTGATATACTGCCTATGAATATTAATGACATAGGCAGCCAGAATTGGTGTGAAGGTTAATGGCATGCTTGGAATGTTTACTAGAGAAGTCTTTATAATCTCCTTCACCTCAACTACTATAGTCATACCATGGCATTTGGTCTCTCTTAAATTTAGCCTGAATGACATAATTTTTTTGAAACTTGATGTTCCGTGTAGCCCAATAGGGTACATTTTCAGCATTCACTGCTTGCCCCTCTACGGTTTCCATATCTAGGATCCATAGGAAAATTCACCCTGACCACAGCGATGATGGCCTTGTGAAAAATGCACATACACGGGTCATAAATGGCAGCTCCTTGCAGGCTTGGCCCTCAGACCACAAGAGGCGGTACTTGCTGAAGATGGGCCTACATCCCTCTGGGCTTACTTGCACATAGACTAGCAGAACAAAATGGGCTCTTGTTGGACGTAATGGTGCAGATAAATGCACACATGGCACAGGGTAAGAGATGATCAGGGGTCTAGGGAGTGCCCAGCAGATCTTCAAACCGCTCAATGGCCAGATGGCATCAGTCTGGTACTGTGGTGCAGGTGGTTGGACATCTAGTCATATTAGGCCAGGGACCTGTGCGGAGGGATGCAGCAGGCTCACAGGCTGGAGGCCAGCCCCAGGGATCCGCAGTAGGCAGAGCACAGTCAGGGCCAGCAGCCCGGCTGAGCCCACAGTCGCTTCCCTCCTGGGCTCAGGCAGACTATGACTGCGGCAGGATGGGGCAGGGCACAACAGTGTCAAGGACTCCGAGAGGTTTGCTTCACTGTCTCCTCTCCTGCACTGTAGACTTGGTCTGTCCATGAGAGGAGGCGAATTCAAGATTTTCCTCTATCACCATTTTGAGCTGGAGTAAATGAGATTTTTTAAAGAGTTCTATTAAGTTATGCCTCTATAATCTAGGCTTCTCATTTTAGTGTTGTATTTTGGGGGGGGAGGACCAACCAACCACCATAATATATTTACTCCCAGGGTAAATGGGACTGATTTCCTCCTGGACAGGAATAAATATGGAAAACACTACCTAAATGTGAGCTTAAGAACTAGGACTAAGAAAATGCATCCTAAGCATTTTCAGTGGAAATCTCACAGCTGGACAAGAACTTAAGACAACTCTTTATGGATCCCTAACCACACTCTTGAGCAATAGGCAGGGTTCTCCAAAACAACCAGTGTCTGGGTGTTAAACAAAAAAGGTGACCAATGTTAAAAACATATCACACAATTTGCTACTCCTCACTACCGTCTCATCCACCCCCCAAAAAATCCCAAAATAAGACTCCACACTCACATAGCTAAACCTACAATTCTCAGAAATCATCAACTATGATAAACTACAAGTTTTCCATTGTTCTTTCTGCGTATGTTTCAATTCTTTCCATTGGCCCTAGACCGTTAGGCAGCAGGCTGTTTTTGACATCACTTCCCTTTCAAGGGTGCCTTTAAATCCAACTTTGGGCATGTAACGAATACCCGGCTAATCTGTATATATCTGTGACCACAAGAAAATCTATGTGAACCAAGTTGATCCAAAGGCCTAAGCAATGGCCATTCTTGTCTGACTTACTAGGAAATAGAGAAGTTCTCTTTCCATTGAGATTGCCAGGTAGAAAAACAACATGTGCTGGGAGCTTCTGAGTGCCATTATGGAGAAGAAGGTGGTTACAGCCGTTAGCCTGCCTTCAGGAACACACACATATATATACAGAAGGTAATGTAGTTCAATATACCTCTCTGACCAGTGGCTTGAGAAGAATGGATTTTCTTGTTTGTTTCCATTTTTTTTATTGTGTGTGTGTGTGTGTGTGTGTGTCTGTGTGTGTATGTATGTGTATATGAGCGAGAGAGAGAGAAGAGAAGAGAGAGAATACAAGCAGGGCAGTCAGGTGGAGGGGGAGAGAGAGGACAATCCCTAGCTCAGAGCCTAGCTCAGCACAGAGCCCGACATAGGACTTGATCTCACAACGCTGGAATCATGACTTGAGCCAAGATCAAGAGTTGGATGCTCAACTGACTGAGCCACCCCAGGTGCCCCTATGTTTCCACTTCAGAAAGTACTTAAGGATATTCCTTTTTTGGAAGAGGTCTAATATACTAAGTTAAAAAATAACTTCAAATTAGTAATTATTAAAAAATATAGTTTAATTTCACTCCTTTCGTTACTTACCACAAGATTGTAAAAATACTAATATATAGATAAAGGCAAGTAAACTGGAAAAGAGCTAAAAATTGTGTAAATGACAAAGCTAAGCACAGGGATGTAGAAGCAGTGATACATATTTCATATACACTCAAGTGAATTCACAAAGCATATTCCAGGTTCCTGGAGCCACATCTGGAAAGCTCCTTAAACCAACGTTCTCATATGGGAAGCATCTTCCCAGATGTCTCTTAAAAAGCATTTCTCATAAAACAGCCCACACTAGAGACATAGTCCTAATCCAAACACAAGTCATACATGCCTCTCCTAGGCCCCATGGAACTTGAAAAATTAATGAAAACTAAGCACTATAGAAATGGAAAAGTGACACCTAGTGGCCACTTGGCAGTTTTCCATATGGCTTCCCTGCCTTGCCCATAACTGTGCTTGGTAAATCCGAATTTCCAATTCCGGAGCCAAACAATGACCTACCTGAGTGGTAGATACCTCTTTACAGCAGGAGCTGAAATGGTCCTACTAAACATGGTCCAATAACTAGGTAGTGGTTATTTAATTTACTGTGCCCAGACTCTACAGAAATTCCTCAAGGCAATGACTAGAAATTCCTCAAGGCAATGACTAATAAATATAGTCCTTTCCCATTAAGAGACTGTAATGAAATACCTTAATCCCACTTATTTACCAAAAGCCTATTTATTTTCCTTTCAATTTATCAATGAATTTTCAAATTTAGTGACTACCATAGGGTGTTAACTACATCCTGAGTATTATTTGATTTCAGGCTATCATCATCTAATAAAATATCTGATAACATTTTCAGGTTTACTGATTTCAAAAAAGTTTTAAACTTGATACATGGATAGAGGTTTAGTTATTTGATTGTACTAAATTAAGGATCAAGAAACAATTGCTCTTTAAAGCATAGCATTTAGACATAAATATCATAGTTAAGGCATAACCTTTGGTTTACTTCAATATTGACTTAATAAAATGTTTTAGAGCAGTACTGTCCAAAAGAAATATAGTGTATGCCATATGTGTAATTTAAGACTTTCTAGTAGCGACAATAAAAAAGTAAAAAGTAAAATGTTAATGTTTTATATAATTCAGTATATCCAAAATACGTGTCTAAGTGATCAATATAAAACTGCTTTTTAAAAGATGTTTTTTACATTTTATGTTTGAGAGAGCCCAAGCAGGGGAGGGGTAGAAAGAGACGGGTAAAAGAGGATCCCAAGCAGGCTGTCAGTGTGGAGCCCTACATGGGGCTCGAACTCCTAAACCATGAGATCATGACCTGAGCCAAAATCAAGAGTCAGATGCTTAACTGGTTGAGTCACCCAGGTGCCCCTTTATATATTATTTTTAAATTTTTATTTATTTTTAGTAAGTTCTACATCCAACGTGGGTCTTGAACTCAACCCCGAGATCAAGAGTCACATGCTCTGCTGACTCATTCAGCCAGGCACCCCGTTATAAAACTGTCAATGTGACACTTTGTATTCCCCTTTTTTTATACTAAGTGCATGAAGTCTGGTATGGGTTTTTACATTTACAGCCTATCTCAATTTGCAGTAGCTACATTTCAAGTGCTCAATAGCCACACATGGCCTGTGTCTATCATACTGGACTGCACGCTTCTAGAATCTGACCCAAATGCTCAAGGCCTGTGGATTAGCATCACAGAACCAGAACTGGAGGTAAACGTAGAGATCAAGCCTGTTGTTACAGATGAGGAGTCTGAGGTACAGAGTATTTAAATGGCTTATGTGAGGTCACACAGCTTAACTTAGGCTGCCAGAAGGCGTCTCCAGTTCTAGACTCTTGTTCCACTCCACTCCATTATTGTAGGTAATTCTTGGACTTAGAGAAAAAAATCAGAGTACTCTTTCTATGATTTCATTCAACATACAGATGTTTGAAATTACAGGAAATGCAAGAAATTAACGCATAGGAAAAGGCAGTTATAGGGCAAACCATAAAAATATCACTCCTAACAACAGTTCAACATAAATGCAACACACTTTAGAGAAAATATTAATCTTGGGAGAGCTACAGTTATCATATGCTGTGTGGCTGGATTCTGGATCCCAGGACAAGACCTACAGAAAAATACTAGAGTGGGTTATTAAAGGATCAAGCATTCTATTGGCTATCTGCCCACTGTTCTATGGAATAACCCTTCCTCTTGCAGAGAGAAAAAACTGCTACTATGCCAGGCAGCAATGGCCTGCTGTTGTACCCAAGTTTGTAAAATCACCCCAAAACAAATACCAGAGACTGCTAGGGAGACCGAGTCACGCCTGCAAAAGCAAAGGGCCTTTATTACGAGCTTAAGCTCAGGCTCACAGTCTCCAGCAGACCTGCTGGCCACGTGGAGAGATCCCCGAACAAAGGCAGAGCAGGGTCTTAAAGCCTTTGGGAGGGGGAGTTACAGGAAATGATGACAGTGTACAGTGATCCAATCCCTGCCCTCCCATCAATACTGGCAGTTGTGGGAGCCAATCACAATAGTTGGAGTATTGACCAATCAGAGTGGGCCCAGGATGCCCCACGTGGGGTATGACTAGGCCCACCTCTAGAAAGGTCAAAGGTATCTGCCTGCCTCTCCCAATTGGGCACCGCAGGAGTTGTCCCTCCTTAAGGTGCGCCCTTTCAGGAGAAGCCGGCGCCTTCCCCTTTAAGTACAGGGGAAGGCTGGATCAAACCTGCTGCCGCTGGGGGACCCGGGACCCCCCCCCCCGGGACCCCCACGCATTTCCACCACAGCAGTGCGCTGTGACCAGCTCCAGGAAGGCTGGGAAGGCCCAGTGGGGAGGGCCGGATCGGACCTGCGTCCTTACACTGCCTCTAGAAACTTGGCCTTTCAGATCCAAGCGTCATAAAGTCCCTCCACTTTCAAGGCCATCCAGCCTTAGGGACCCATCTGGTTCTCACTGGCTGAGTTCCACTGTGGAGGCCATGCCCAACCTGCAACAGTTTAGCCCTCTAAAATGTTATGTTGGTAAGGCCTCTGCTTTAAAGAATAGCAGCTCATTCCTGCTTCTTCAGATGTAACCATCATGCTCAGGCTGCTGCAAACCAATCTCCCACATCTCATAGGATTTCTTTGGCTTATTCTAAACCTGATCTCGAGTTCCATAACCAGGAGTGGAGCTGGCCTTCCAGTATTGCTAAACACTATCTGCTGCAGGACATGGCGATACACCCTTGCCCATGTAGCCGCTGCAGCTGTCCCGCTTGAAGGGAACACGTGCTTTGGCCTTTTGCCTGTTGGTGTTTTTGCGGTTAACATGTCTGACAAAAATTCTAACCTATTACATACAGCCTAAAGAAATACACAAGGTCAAAATAATGCTTTGTTTTGGCGAGAGGCTCTGAGGGAGATCTGCTGGAAGGTATAGCACCACCTAGAGGAAGAGAGCGGCATTGGCTCCCCTACATCAGCCTCAGGCTTCTCCACTGGTTTCCTAACCTACCTTACCTGAATCTGTGGGGCACCAAAGAAAATATATGGAAACCTACTTGGTAAACTAGAAAGAGCAATTAAAATATAAGGTATAAGGAACGTATTATCTTCAAAAAGGTAGATATACATATATTATTCCTGTACTCAGTTTAAGCCACCTCTCAGTTACTAATTTTAAAAAAAGACATCAAAATTTGCAATTATAGCTAAAAATTGGTTTTTAAATTCTTTCTCATTACCTCATAGTTTCAAAATAATACCTAGCGTTTATGTAACTACCTTTGGGTATAAACAACAGTAACTGTAATTGCCTAATCTGGAAGACCACGAATAGTCCCTGGGTCAGTTAACTGATCATTTAACCAGCAAGACCAGTGCTTTCCCAAATGTATATAAAGAAACTGGTTTTACACTCATTAAACATTTCAAAAATATGAATTTAATTGCGACTTGACACAAGACACTTATCCTGCCTGGGCTTGTTTTTCCCTCCATGGCTAATCCTTCACTAAGCACATTTTCTGCATCAAAAACTGGCTTTATATGTAATGAAAATCTTGATTGGTTATATTAACAGTAATTCTTACATGCAAAGGTTAATTACCAAGATGTAGGTCTAAGGTCTTCTATAAGCAAAGCTGAAACTCTCCCAGCTTTTTTCCCCTGAGTTTTAAATAAATCATCTCATTTAATGTCTATTGCAAGTGCTTAACTAAGTAAGCATAACTATCCTGTATCCAAGTCTACAACGACTGAATACCATATTCATTATGACTACCAATGATATCACCTCTTAAATGTTCAAGTGCTCAGTTTTCTTAAAATGTTTAAGCCCTATTCTCAACTAAGAAAATATACAAGAAATGGAGATGTTCTAATTTACATAAATCTGCTATTATAAATCAACTATAAATGAATCTTAGACACAATATATTAAATTCCCCAAACTTAAAAGTTGCATCAAAAAGATAAAAAAAACAAGATGTATGTGATATTCTTGGTTAGAAATATTTTAGCAAAAATACAGCAATGAGTGGGTTTTAGGCCATTTCACGGAGTCAAGGGGTCTAGGGAAACGCTGCGCCATTCTTTGTGAAGGGAAACCTCACATTTCCCCATACTGCTGTGAAAAGTGCAAATCTATAAAAACTGGTAGACCATTAATAGGAAGAAAAGATAAGAACAGTATCAATACAGAGTAGATGATTATTCAGGGTTTTTTTTGTAAGTGAAATGCTTTATCACATTCCTAATTTTTAGAGTTAAAAAATCAAATGCTAGAGTGTCCAGTGGATATCACTAAAGTCCCCAGGGTCTCCCAGGCCCCCTTCTGCTTCAAAGTAATTCATGAAGGCAGCCATGGCTGTGTCGTCATTGTCACACAGGGCATCAAAATCCAGCTGGGCACCTTCGCCTATCAAATTAAAATACAGATTCATGTAAGTACATTTAGAGGTTAAAAGATGAGTATCATTAAAAATGGCAAAGCAAGCAAAAAGAGATAATCAAGAAACAGAGTCTTAATTATAGAGAACAAATCGCTGGTTACCTGAGGGGAAGTGGGTAAGGGATGGGTGAAGTGTGATGGAGATTAAGGAAGGCACGTATTGTGATGAGCACAGGTGTTGTATGGACGTGTTGAGTCACTAGACTGTACACCTGAAGCTAATAGAACAATGTTAACTTGAAATAAAAACTAAAAAGGCTAGAATACTATACAATGTAATTTTGAGGCAATGCCTATGTCTTAAATTGCAGAAGGCTGATATATTTTTAAATGGGTCACTTATTTTTATAACAATGTGCTGTCCCAGAAATTGCACTTAATTCACTTGATGCACATAAGTGAGCTAGTCTATGAGTTTTCTGATAGAAAATGACCATAGTATAGACAGTTGGAAGCTAGGCGCCAGCACTTACGCATGTGTCTGTGTAGAGCCTGGAAGGATAGATGTAACTTTAATCTGCCTTGTGAAAACACTGTATTCGTTTAATCGGAATGAAAAGATGGATACAAAAGCATCCTCTTCCAAAATCTGAAAATATTATAGAAAGGGAAATGCCCAGACTTTTTATTTAAAAAAGGAAATAAGAAACCACGGAAATGAGTTTTAAGTTAGATATAAGGAAAAGGTTCTAGAAATTATAGGATAACACACAACTACAGATTAACCAAAGTTTTCTAGGAATCTTTCAAATTACAATAGAATTTGAGATGATTAATATGTGGCTCTGTGTGAAGCTGAAGTCCAGTTTCTTTCAAGTTCTTTGACTCTCTTTAATATACTTTTTTAGCAGATCAATGTTAGTTATGTATGGTATAAACTGTTTATTTGACTTGAGTCTGCATAAACATGGTTAAAATGAATAATTACATCTTAAACCACTTTGTGATTGGTATCATTTAAAAGTTCTCATTCTCGGCAATGGACATTTCCCCCCTAGATATAAGTACTTTAGTTTTATTCGAATGGTATGTGTTAATAATACCTATTACTGATTCAGTTGATAACTGATTTTGCAATGACAGGTGCATTAGGTAGCATACACCTTAAAGCCAAGAGTATGACTTATTGTATTTGGGATTTGGAAGGAAAAAATCTTAGTCTTAAAATCTTAGTTTTAACTATTTGCTTCTCTAGAAGTCTCCTAGGTTTGAAAACATAATGATTAAGAAAGTGTTAGGAAAACTAAGATGGTGAGCAGTTGCCAAAGCAAACCTACCAAGAAGTGGCTCGTGACTATGGAGAGGAACAGCACTCTGGCTTTGCCTTGTAGCCTCTGGCTCCCTTATTTCAGAAGCATTTCCTGGAATCAACTTATTTGACATCTGAAAAGACAGGATAATAAATAGTAAGGTTCCCACTTGAATGAAATAAAGACCTCTTAGCAAGGGTCAGACGTGGGCTTGTTGACAGCGCCATCACTGCCATCATCAGTACGACCGCCTCTCCTGTCATGTCTCCAATGTTGGTGAGGGAGGTCGCCAATCTGAGGGCTAAAGCTAGCGCAAAGTGTCGGGGCCATCGTTCTAACCCATCCACTTGACTCCAAAGTCCAAATTCTTTATAACCATAACTTAATGTACATACTATAAGGACAAGTTTTGGACTAAGAAGGAAAAGTTTGGTTTTTTTTTTTTAAGAAAATGGTCATAAAACTGTATCTCACATGAAACTACAATGGGAAATAGTGCTTTGGAGTGGGAAATGGATTAAACTAGAGGCTTTTACCAACAAGTTATCATGTTGTTGCACAGTCAAAAGCCAAACAATTGAATGTATTTTTAAAAATGTTTATTTACTTTTTTGGGGGGAGAGAGGGAGAGAAAGACAGTGAGTGAGCAGAGAGAGGAAGACAGACTCTGAAGCAGGATCCAGGCTTTGAGCTGTTAGCACAGAGCCTGACGAGGGGCTCGAACTCGCAAATCATGAGATCATGACCTGAGCCAAAGTCAGACGCCCAACCAACTGAGCCACCCAGGTGCCCCACAATTTAATATTTAATGTAGCTCATCAACATACATCATTGACCAATATAATACCACTGACAACTTATTAGCCTGGCAATTGCCCTCGGATCACATCTCCTTTTCTATTCTGCTAAAGTAACCACTGTCTTGGGTTTTAGATTGATCATTTTCTTGTTACTTTTATAATTTTAGCATCTATATAAATACCCTTAAGCAATGTATTGTTCCTTAAACCTTATTTGGAACACTCCATAAATGCAGTAATGCTCGGTGGAAAAAAAATACTTTACCTACACTGTTTTACTACATTGATGAATTTGATCTATGAAATGTCTATATAATGCACATTACGTGGAGACCATGTTGGAATGCTGTAACTCCCTGCTTCTAGCCTATGGTCTGGCACAAAATGGGTACCTAATAAACATTTGCTAAATGTAGGAGTAAAACTTAAGTATGAGACCAAAAGACTTAGGACATGTGTATAAAAAGATTTTTTCAATTTCCTTTCAGTCCCTGGTCAGATTTCTCTTTTCTATTATATTTTTATGCCACTTGGTTTTATAGCCCTACTTTAGACCTTTTTGTTGTCTGGGTGCATTAGAATTATACTGTAGATGGCTTCACCAGCTATTCAGCACTGATTAACCAATTTTATAACAGTAACAATGCATTTCAAATAGCTAGTGTTTGTTAAATTGAATTAAATGGTATGTAATACTTGTAGCTTATAGTCAATTTTTTTCTACACCATAAGGAATACATTTAACCCACTGAATTAGAACCCATTAAAATAATAACAATAGCTACCATATAGTGACCACATGTTTACCAGGCACTGTTAAGTTTTTGTTTTTATATTAAATCAAGAGTTTGATGCTATTATTATCTCTACTTAACAGATGAGGAAATTGTGGCCCAGAGTTTAAACAAGCCTGTGGTTGCCCAGCAATAGGTGTCTGAGTCACAGACAGTACATGTCCAGTAACTTTGCTGTCCACCACTATTGTATGTTGCCCCTTAAAATCTGTGGAAAGAGTTTATTTTTACAGGACGATATCTTTTCTCAAAAGAAATAATTAAGAATGAACAAATTTCATCCACTTATTTCATGAATATTAACACTTACCATACTTAATTTCTTGCAGTTTATAGCGTGAGAATCTTTCATTAAATCTTCTGGCCTTGAGTCCTCAAGGGAGGAAGGAGACTGTAACCTTTAAAAAGTGACACATAAAATTTTTCTCTATGTATACAGTAATTCTCTCCTCCAAACACATAATCTACTGATAAAAATACAGTGAGAACGAGGAGACTGAATATCACGAAAGTTTTCACAATTAGACTAACTTGTTGAGTCCCATACTTTCTTTTTACTATGGACAGCTGAAAAACACCCTGTGGTAAACAGAAACCTAAAACTCTGAGGTAAGAGCTCTTAGGTAATTCATGTTTCCTGTCTTAATATAGCATGTGGCAAAGCTAGAAGAGCAACACAGTCAAAATAGACATTCACATCAAGAATCCGTTCCTTATCAGTTCCTTATAAACAACAGAACTGAGAGTAAAAGATTTCCTCACATCCTGCAACCTTTTTTTTTTAAGTGAAAAATGGTCACATTTGTACTATAATAAGTCATCCCCCAGTACAAAATCAATGAAACATAAAACATAAAATCATACGCTTTAATCATAAATCTCTTAAGACAATATGACAATATTAGTCTCTTCGAAACTTTGATGGTATCATATAAAATTAAGTGCTCAATTATGTGAAATTCATAATGGCATTAACATAACTTTTTCTTTATGTATTCTTATGATAAGAAATTATAGAGGAAGAAATTAAAATAGAGGAATGAAGTGAATTAGTTATGAAGCACAAGTGAAAAAAATCAATAACCTGTCTTGTGGATTTTTCATAGGACAACCCATTTAAATAGCTTTGCTGGTTTCTCATTCTGTGGTTCATTGTTTAAAACCACCACCTGCTCAATTAGCCTTGGTTTAAAGATGCGCCCCCAGCCCCCATGCCCTTCAGTGCCGCATTAACCTAAAATACTGCTTCATGTTAGTCACCTGGGCACAAACCTGCCCTCCTTAAGTCTCCCCACCACTTGACTTCACCTTGGTTAAAACTCCACTGCTCAGCAACCCAACTTCTCTCACTCTTCGTTATGCTGAAACCACTATGCTTTCTCCCACCTATCTCCAAATATTGGCTGAGGTGCCCCTACGTATAAACACCCTCTTCACCCCTTCCTAGATATTCTAATGGTATTCGGCTCTCAGTGTGAGGCTCAAGTTCCACTTCTCTTAAAGTGCCCTTCTAGCATATATGGCCAAACGATTTTCGAAAAGGCTGTCAAGACCATTGAATGGAGGAGAGGACAGTCTTCAACCGATAACATGGGAAAACTGGATAGCCACATGAAGAAGAAAGTTGGACTCTACCCAATACCATATACAAAATTAACTCAAAATGAACATAACATCTAAACATAAGACCTAAAATTATAAAACTCTTAGCAGAAAGCAGGTGAAAAGCTTTATGAAATTGGATTTGGTGATCATTTCTTAGATGGTGCTGACAACTCAGAGCCTGGAGCCTGCTTCAGATTTTGTGATTCCCTCTCTCCCTTCCTCCCCTCTCTGCTCATGCTCTTGCGCTCACACTCTCTCTCTCTCAAAAATAAAGAGTTAAAAAGTAAATAAATAAATGTGTATTCTGCTGTTGGGGGATGGGACATTCTCTATATATTTTTTATGTCCATCTGGTCTAATGTGTCATTTAGAGTCACTGTTTCTTCATTCATTGATGTAAGTGAAGTGTTAATGTTCCCTACTATTATGGCATTACTGTCAATGTCCCCTTTATGCCTGTTAATATTTTCTTTATATACTTAGATGCTCCTATGTTGAACCTATAGATACTTACAATTGTTATATCCTCTTGTTGGATTGATCCCTTTATTATTAGGTAATGCCCTTCTTTGTTGCTATGGTCTTTGTTTTAAAGTCTGTTTTGTCTAATAGAAGCATTGCTCTCCCAGCTCCTTTTTTTTCTGCCTCTGTTTGGATGGAATATATTTCTCCATCCCTTCACTTTCAGTTTGTATGTTTTTAGCTCTGAAGTAAATTTCTTGTAGGCAGCATATAGGTAGTTCTAATCTTTTATCTATTGAATCACCTTATGTCTTTTGATTGGAGCATTTACATTGAATTATTATTTTAAATGTTTATTTATTTTTGAGAGAAAGAGAGTATGCAGGGGAGGGATAGAGAGAGGGGGTCAGAGGATCCAAAGTGGGCTGTGCTGACAGCAAAGAGTCTGATGTAGGGCTCAAACTCATGAACTACGAGATCATGTCCTGAGCCAAAGTTAGACACTTAACCAAATGAGCCACCCAGGCATGCCTACATTTAAAGTAATTATTGATAAACATGTACTTATTGCAATTTTACACCTTTCTTTCTGGTTGTTGTAGTTCTCTGTTCCTTTCTTCTTGGTCTCTTCCTTGTGATTTGACGACTTTCTTTAGTGTTGTGCTTGGATTCCGTTGTTTTAATTTTTTTGCATATCTATTATACATTTTTGGCTTATAGTTACTATGAGTTTCACATATAACATCCAATGTATACTATATTAAGTTGATGGTCTGTTTGAAATTCTAATTTTTTAAATGTATGTTTATTTTTGAGAGAGAGAGGAAGAGCAAGGGGAGCAGGGGCAGAGAGAAAGGGAGACAGAGAATCTGAAGCAGGCTCTGCACTGTTAGCACAGAGCTGAATATGGGGCTTGAACTTATGAACCATGAGATCACGACCTGAGCCAAAGTTGGACACTTAACTGACTGAGCCACACAGGCATTCCTTAAGTTTGGCATCCTAAAAGCACTACATTTTTACTCCCACCTTTCATATTTTATGTATAGGATATCACATTTTATACCTTTTAATTTTTGCATCCCTTTAATTTTTGTTGATATTATTGATTTTCTTAATTTTGTTCTTTAACCATTATACTAGCTTTATAAATAGTTGACCTACTACCTTTACTGTGTATATTTTTTAACCAGTTAAATTTTTTCCTTTCATAGTTTTCTTCTTCTTCTATCCTTTTCTGATTAAAAATTTCTCTTTAACATTTCACATAAGGCCAGTTTAATGGTGGTGAAATCCTTTATCTCTCTTCAATTCTGTGTGTGTGTGTGTGTGTGTGTGTGTGTGTGTGTGTGTATTTATTTTATTTTTGAGAGAGAGAGAGACAGACAGACAGACAGATAGACAGATTGTCAGTTGGAGAAGGGCAGAGAGAGAGGGAGACACAGAATCCAAAACAGGCTCCAGATTCTGAGTTGTCAGCACAGAGCCCAACATGAGAACATTAACCATGAGATCATGACCTGAGCTGAATTTGGACACTCAAGTGACTGAGTCATTCACATTCCCCTCTCCTCAATTCTTAATGATGATCTTGCTGGGTAGAATATTCTTTTTTTCCCCCTTAAATGTCTGTTTATTTATTTTGAGAGAGAAAGAGGGAGTAGGGCTTTCAGAAGAACGCTGGTGCAATTTTGATGGGGATGGCATTGAACGTGTAGATCGCTTTGGGTAATAATGACATTTTCACAATGTTTATTCTTCCAATCCATGAGCATGGAACGTTTTTCCATTTTTTTGTGTCTTCTTAAATTTCTTTTGTAAGTTTTCTATAGTTTTCAGCACACAGATCTTTTATATTTTTGGTTAGGTTTATTCCTAGGTATATTATGTTTTTTTTGTGCAATTGTGAGTGGGACCAATTTCTTGATTTCTCTTTCTGTTGCTTCATTATTGGTGTATAAAAACGCAACCAATTTCTGTACATTGATTTTGTACCCTGTGACTTTGCTGAATTCTTGGATCAGTTCTAGTAGGCTTCTAGTGGAGTCTGTCAGGTTTTCCATGTAGAGTATCATGTCATCTGCAAAAAGTGAAAGTTTGACCTCTATTTTGCCAATTCTGATCCCTTTTATTTCCTTTTGTTGTCTGATTGCTGATGCTAAGACTTCTAGCACTATGTTAAACAACAGTGGTGAGAGTGGACATGTTCCTGATCTCAGAGGGAAAGCTCTCAGCTTTTCCCCATTGTAGATGATATTAGCTGTGGGCTTTTCATAAATGGCTTTTATGATGTTCAAGTAAGTTCCTTCTATCCCGACTTTCCCGAGGGTTGTTATTATGAAAGGATGCTGTATTTTGTCAAATGCTTTTTCTGCATCTAATGACAGGATCGTATGGTTTTCATGTTTTCTTTTGTTAATGTGATGTATCACATTGATGGATTTGTGAATACTGAACCAGCCCTGTAACCCAGGAATGAATCCCACTTGATCATGGTGGATAATTCTTTTTATATGCTGTTGAATTCAATTTGCTAGTATCTTGTTAAGTAGTTTTGCATCTGTATTCATCAAGGATATTGGCCTGTAGTTCTCTTTTTTTGCTGGGTTTCTGTCTGGTTTAGAAACCAAAGTGATGCTGGCTTCATAGAATGAGTCCAGAAGTTTTCCTTCTATCTCTCCTTTTTGGAATAGCTTGAGAAGAATGGGTATTATCTCTGCTTTAAATGTCTGGTAGAATTCCCCAGGGAAGCCATTTGGCCCAGGGCTCTTATTAGTTGGGAGATTTTTGGACATTGATTAAATTTCTTCACTGGTTATGGGTCTGTTTAGATTTTTCTATCTCTTCCTGTTTGAATTTTGGTAGTGCATGTGTGTTTAGGAATTTGTCCATTTCTTCTAGGTGGTACAATTTGTTGGCATATAATTTTTCATAGTATTCCCTGATGATTGCTTATATTTCTGAGGAATTGGTTGTAATAGATCCATTTTCATTTGTGATTTTGTCTATTTGGGTGCTCTCTCTTTTCTTTTTGAGAATCCTGGCTAGAGGTTTATCAATTTTGTTTGTTTTTTCAAAAAACCAGCTCTTGGTTTCATTGATCTGCTCAACTGTTTGTTTGGTTTTTTTTTTGGATTCTATTTTATTTCTGCCCTGATCTTTATTATTTCTCCTATTCTGCTGGATTTGAGGTGCTCTTGCTGCTCTGCTCCTAGTTCCTTTAGGTGCACTGTTCGATTCTGTATTTGTCCTTTTTCTAGTTTCTTGAAATAGGCCTGGATTGCAATATACTTTCCTCTTAGGACTGCCTTTGCTGCATCCCAAAGAGTTTGGATCATTGTATTTTTGTTTTCATTTGTTTCCACATATTTTTAAATTTCTTCTCTAATTGCCTCATTGGCCCATTCATTCTTTAGTAGGGTATCTTTAACCTCCATGTTTTTGGAGGTTTTCCAGACTTTTTCCTGTGGTTAATTTCAAGTTTTATAGCATTGTGACCTGAAAGTGTGCATGGTATGATCTCAATTCTTCTGTATTTATTAAGGGCTGCTTTATGACCCAGTATGTGGTCTATCTTGGAGAATGTACTATGTGAACTTGAGAAGAAAGTGAATTCCATAGCCTCAGGATATAAAGTTCTAAATACATCTGTCAAATCCATCTGTTCCAATGTGTCATTCAGGTCCACTGTTTCTTTAATGATTTTCTGTCTGGTTGATCTATCCATTGCTGTCAGTGGAGTATTAAAATACCCTGCAATTAGTACATTCTTATCAGTAAGATTGTTTCTGTTTGTGATTGTTTTATGTATTTCGGTACTTTCAAATTCAGTGCATAGACATTTATAATTGTTAGCTCTTCCTGATGGCTTAAACCTGTAATTATTATATAATGCCCTTCTTCATCTCTTATTACTGCCTTTACTTTAAAGTCTGGTTTGTACAATATAAATATGGCTACTCTGGCTTTCTTTTGATTTCCAGTTGCATGATAGATATTTCTCTATCCCCTTATTTTCAATCTGAACATATCCTCAGGTCTAAAATCAGTCTCTTGTAGACAGCAAATAGATCAAGTTTGCTTTTTATTCATTCTGCTACCCTGTGTCTTTTGATTGAAGCATTTAGTCCATTTACATTCAGTGTTACTATTGAAAAATATGGTTTTAGAGTCATTGTGTTCTCTGTAGTGTTCATGCTTGTAATGGTGTCTCTGGTACTTTGTATTCCTTGGGGCATTTCCTCACAGAGTCCCCCTTAGGATTTCTTGTAGTGCTGGTTTAGTGGTGATGAATTCCTTCAATTTTTGTTTGGGAAAACCTTTATTTCTCCTTCTATTCTGAATGATGGGCTTGTTGGATAAAGGATTCTTGGCTGCATATTTTCTCTGTTCATCACATTGATGGGTTTTCTGCCATTCCTTTCTGGCCTACCAAGTTTCAGTACATAGGTCTGCTACTACTCTGATATGTCTTTCTTTGTATGTTAGGACCCTTTTATCCCTACCGGCTTTCAGAATTCTCTTTATCCTTATATTTTTCCAGTTTCACTATGATATGTCATGCAGAAGATCAATTCAAGTTATGTCTGAGGGGAGCTCTCTGTGCCTCTTGGATTCCAATGTCTGTTTCCTTCCCCATATTGGGGAAAGTCTCAGGTATAATTTGTTCAAGTACCCCTTCCCCCCCCCCCATTCAGCACCTTTCTCTCTTTCTTCTTTTCTTCAGGAATTCTTATGATATGGATATTGTTCTGGTTGATTGTATTGGCCATTTCTCGAATTCTCCTTTCATGCTCCTAAATCAATTTACCTTTTTCTCAGCAGCTTCTTTTTCTGTAATTGTGTCTTCTAATTCACCTATTCTCCTCTCTATTTCTTCAATCCATGCAGTGGCCACCTCCATTTTATTCACCTCATTTATAGCATTTTTTAATTCATCACAACTATTTTTAAGGTCCATAGTCTTTGTAGCAATAGTTTCCCTGTCTTCCATGCCTTTTTCAAGCCCAGTGATTAATTTTATGCCAATTGTTCTAAATTCTTGCTCAGTTATGTTGCTTATATATGTTTTGACCAATTCTGTAGCTGTGATTTCTTCCTGGAATTTCTTTAGAGGAGAGTTTTTCCATTTTATCATTTTGGCTAGCTTTCTGTCTCTTGTAAGTTTTAAAAGCTTGTTATGTGCTCTGCACTGAGTTCTGCTATGTTAAAGGAGGCTCATTGACTGTCCACAGTTGTCTGTTCAGAAAGTGTTCTTTTAATGGTGTCCCTTGATCTTTCTTGTTGTGACTTTGGTTATTTTATTTTATTTCTCTTTTTGTAGTGCTATGTGGGACTCTCCACCATGTATACTTTGGCTTATTTCTTGAGGTAGCCCTGAAAAGGAAAACAGACAAACACCCAGGGAACAAAAGCATGCAAACGCACAAATCAAACAAACAAGCAAACAAAAAGAGGGGGGAAAGGAGGAACAAAAACAACAAAAGACAAAGGACAGTCTAACAGCATAAAACCAGAAATCCCAGCTTCAAATAAAGAACAGGGTGGAGGCAGTGCTGATGGAAGAGCATATTCAAAGAGAGAAATGACAGGGGTGGGAGAAAAAGTGAAATTGAACATTGACCAGGCAGAGAGACTAAAAGGCTTAATTCAGAGAGAAAAAGAGGAGAATATGGTAGGGGGCAAGGAGAAAGAAACAAAGATAATGCTACCCAAAGAAACTATATAGTCTGATTATTCCAGAGAGAGAAAGAAAGGAAGGTAACAACAAAGGTGTAGAATATGCATCAAGAGAATGGATTAAATGTGACTGTTTAAGCAAACCAATGACCAAAGTGCCCAGTCCAGTGGAGAGGAGAGATAAGAATGAGATAAGGGAAAATATATCTGAATACCAAGAATTGGTCTAGAGTTAATCACGGCAATGCATCAATGTTGGTCTTGCCCCAGGCTCTGGTATTAAAAAAAAAAAAAAAAAAAGGCAGCTCTCCAGCGAGCACGGGCATGGTTTGGTGCAGGAAGGTCTTGTCTCCACTGTGGGTCCCTGGGCAGCTCCCTGAGGCCCCACCTGGGTGGTTGTGGGTAGAAAAATGGTGGTGCCCCAGGCCTTCTTAAACCAAGCATTGTGCATCACTTTTTTGGGTTTGATCTCCCTGTGCCATGGGCGTAGCCAAGGTTGGCCCATTTTATGTCCCAAGCCCTGCCTCATTTCCAGATCTTAGTCCTCACACTTTAATGATATCACAGAAAATGTAATCTCACAGGCCAGGCTGCTTCCTAGCCGGATGCATAGGGGGAGTAGGGGAGCAGTGTCTCCTGGAGAAACCTGGAATCTCTCTCTGAATGCCCTGCGGTTAGAAATGGGATGATCAGATCCCTCTCCATCCTGGACCAAGGTTTTTCTCTCCCTCAGAGACATTTCTATGAGCAGTTTCAGCCGCTCTTTCTCTTCCCCTCCTTTCTCCACGTAGGGGGTTCCCTCCCCTCCGTGCCTCCGGATCCCGGGTCATTTTTATCTTCCCCAGTTCACAATCACACACCTATGAGGCTGTCTTCGTAGTGGATTCTGTCTCTTTTCCTCCCAAATTCTTGAGGTTCAGTCTCCAATGGCTTCAGTCCCTCTTTGTTTGAGAGATGTAGGTGGGCAAAAAGTAGGAGCTCTCTACTTCTCCGCCATCTTGCCCCTCCTTTTCCTTATGATTTTTCTGAATATTTTTTTCTCTAGCATATTTCACTATAAGAATACATCTTACATACAAAATATGTGTTAATTGACCATTTATGTTATTGGTAAGGCTTCTAGTCAACAGTGGGCTATTAGCAGTTGGGTTTTGGATGAGTCAGAAGTGCAGATGTTTGCAGATGCAGATGTTTGATACTCCCAACCCCCATGTTCAAGGGTCAGCTGTATATATTTTTCACTGTGAATGGGGGTGAGCAATTGTTAAAAGTTCTTCGCCATTTATAATTTTCCTATTCTACTCTCCAACTTCTTTATTATTTTATTCTCCAAGCTCTTTTCAAAAATTGGCTAATAACTTTATTTAAACCCTATATAAAGTTTAATATAAATAAAGGTTAATAAAGGTATAAAGTTTAAATGAAGTTTAATAATGTATTCCTTATACTATAAAACTTCTATAGTAAGATGTTTTAAATCAATTTTATCACATGAAACATATTTTCTGCAACTTATTATTTATCTTTTACCTTTGTCAGAATGGTTATTATGCTTGAGTTTTGAGTTTTTATATAACTAACTTTTTTCTTTATGAATTCTAGATATTTTGGTGATGTTTAGAAAGGAGTTTCTAAACTAAGATTATAAAAATCCATAACTCTGTTTTTGAAATACTTCTTATAGTTTTTATTGTTTTAAGTTTATTTCTTTATTTGGTGGGGAGAGAGGCTGGGAGAGGGAGGGAGGGAGAGAATCCCAAGAAGGCTCTGCAAAGCAGAACTCTGACATGGGGCTCAATCTCATGAACCATGAGATCATGACCTGAGGCAAAACCAGGAGTCAGACGCTTAATCAACAGAGCTACCCACATTCCCCAAAATACTTCTATAGTTTTTAAAACTTACTTTGAACTCTTTGTTTTATCTGACATTTATTTTATCGTAAAGAATAAAGCTTGTGTTTAGCTCCCCCCGCAATGGTTATAGAGTTATTATAGTGCTCTTAATTGTTTAATCCATTTCCCTTACTGATTTGAAATAAATTCCCATATATCTTTGAGTCTATTTCTGGACTCTATTCTTTCCGATTTATCTATTTGTGGGTTGTACTGAAATGTTTTAGTGACTATGGTTTTATAATATATTTTAATATCTGTTAGGGCTAGTCTCATTCTATTACTTTTGGTTTTCAGAATTTTCCTAGGTATCTTAGTATGGTTAGTATCATTTGTTGGATTACTTTTTTTAATTTTAAAAAAATGTTTTATTTATTTTTAGAGAGAGAGAGACAGAGAATGAAGCAGGGCAGGGGCAGAGAGAAAGGGAGACACAGAAGCTGAAGCAGGGTACAGGTTCTGAGCTGTCAGCACAGAGCCCAATGTGGGGCCCAAACCCATAAACCATGAGATCATGAGCTGAGCTGAAGTCAGCTGCTCAACCGACTGAACCACCCAGACACCCCCATTTGTTGGATTCTAGAAAGCATATGCAAGATACTATTTTGCATAAGGTTAGCTTAACCAACATTATCATCCTTACAGTAGTGAGTCATCTCATTGAAAAGAACTTCTATCTGGAAAGTTATTCAAGTCATCTTTTGTGAAACTTTGTAGAATTAAAAATTTGTTTACATATAGCTCTGTATGCTTGTAAAGTTCATATCTAAATATTATATTTTTTAATGTTTATTTTTTATTTTTGAAAGAGAGAGCATGAGAGACAGAGCATGAGTTGGGGGAGGGGCAGGGAGAGAGGGAGACATAGAATCCAAAGCAGACTCCAGGCTCTGAGCTGTCAGCATAGAGCCTGACACGGGGCTCTAACCAATAAACCATGATATCATGACCTGAGCTGAAGTCAGCCACTTAATTGACTGAGCCACCCAGTTGCCCCATAAATATTTATTAACTTTTTTTGTTGCTACTATAAAAATGATCTTCTCTTCCATTATGTTATTAGTTTTTGTTTGCATATAGGAAACTTACTGATTTTTTTTACTATTGGTTTTACAAGTATAATAATTTCACTTGCGAAGATATTTGCAGAAATAAAACATTACCTTTGTAAGTCCAGGACTTCATTTACAATATCTGTTCCAATACTACCAGCGCCAAGTACTTTTCCAGTTGACATTCCGGGTACACTAATATAAGATGGTTTAGAAGATTCTAAATAATATCAATAGGGAAAATCCAATTGAAGACTTTTTAAAAGCATATGTAACTTTGGTTGATATTTTATCTCAATTCAAATGTATTTCCCATTTCTGTCTTTAAAGGAAATAGACTAGCTACATCCTAAAATGTTAGAAACATGTATGCTTGCATTATAAACATAACTCACAATGGTTTAAGATGTGTAAGAAGAATGATAGGAGTCAAATATGTAGAACATCATTGAGGGTATAATCATGACCTGTAACCCTTAAGCAGAGAGAGTTCCTTCCCATTTTAATCTCTACACTAAGGCCAGAGCAATACTGCTTTATTTTTAATATTCCTTCATATTTCTGTTTTTATTTATACAAGTCATAGAATAAAATATTCCTGTGGTGAAAAACTAGGAAAAGCAAAAACTCACCCTTAATGCTTTTCATTAATTTGCTCAACAGATATGTCTTGAGTGTCACAAACTACAAGGAACTATGCTATCTGCTAGGAATAGATAATGAGCAAATACCATTCCTACTCTTGAAGAACTGGATCTAGTAGCAGGCCAAATAAACAGACAACTAATTGCAAAACGGTGTAAAATTATAATGGAAGTATGATCAGAGTATTGTAGAAATTCTAAAAAGGATAACTTTAGCCCTAGAAGTCTTTGCAATATTACCTTGAAATTTTTCCCTCTCCAAGACAGAAAAAGATGGTGACAATAACAACACTCCTCATACTAAATCTGTCATTTAAAACCAAGCTTACCTTGTGATGATTGAGAGCTGCAAGGAAGTAACGATGCTTCTCTAATCTCACTATGTCTCCTAGAATGAAGAAACACCATCGGTGACTTTTTTTAGGTGAAGGAAATTGTTAAATAAACAGAGCTTGAATGTAATGACTTAATAAATTCTTGACCTTTTTGTTTTATATATACATGTTGTTAACGTCATGACTAGAGATCAAAGTTATTTATGTGCTAAGTACCAGGACACTTGCTGAATGCCCTATCACCTTATAAGGTACATTTTCTCAGTTACAGATTTTCAGTTTGTATACTAATGATAAGAAGGCAAGGATTATAGGAATGAATACCAGGGGATAGTATTGGAATGCCAAGCTTTGGGGACCTTTTAGAAAATGAAATATAGTAGATCAGGAAATAGAATTGGGTTGATGTTACAGCAATTACAATGAAAAATTTACCAAAAAATAATCATACTTAAAATGGGCTGTGTTGGGGCACCTGGGTGGCTCAGTCGGTAAAGCCTCCTCCAGCTTCAGCTCAGGTCATGATCTCATGGTTCATGGGTTCGAGCCCCGTGTCAGGCTCTGTGCTGACAGCTCAGAGCCTGGAGTCTGCCTCAGATTCTGTGTCTCCCTCTTTCTCTGACCCTCCCCTGCTTGCACTGTCTCTCTCTGTCTCTCAAAAATAAATAAAAACATTAAAAAATTTTTAAAAATAAAATAAAATGGGCTGTGCTATCCTATTAAGCAAATCAGGGAAAGTTGGCTCTTCCTTTAAGTTAGCCGACACAGCCATAGCCAGGGTTTGGCAAGTAGTGCTTAGGCTGGATTTGCGCTTATCCCTCAGCTAAATATTCCTACACAATCACATGTGGCACCCCATGCTTAGAAGATGTCTATAAAAATGATCTGTGGGACAAAAAATATTCTTACAACGATAGATAGTTTAAAGCTACAACCACATCATTTATTGGAGGGTCAATACAAGGCCATGAAGGATAGGAAGGAAGTGCTTGAATGAATTTACTATCACATTATATAGCAATCCAAAAAATAAGAATGCATTCCAAAAGGGAAAACTTTCAGCTTCATTCTGAGAAGTAACGCCAGTAAACAGTGAATAAATTATAAAATGTATTCAAGTTATAAAGCCAGATGATCATACAACTTTAATGATTTAGCAAGACAAGAGAAGACATGACACTTATTTGAAATTAACACAAAGGTCTTAACATAAAAATTACTTACAAAACTAAATTGTTGACAGACACAATATATTCCAGTTCTTTGGTCCAAGGATTTGTGAAACTAAACCACTGGCTTTTTAAAGTTACAAAAGAGCCATCTTTCTTTCTGAACTTGTAGGAATCTGTAAAGATTTTCTCCTTACTCTGTAGAACTTAATGAGAAAAGATAATCATCAGCATAATGGTTTGCCACTAGATAAATCTATCCCTTGAGGATTAATTCAAGTTTCAGATTTCACAGGAATGAAACATGAGTTGAAGCTATAATTAAAAAGTACCAAAAAATTACCCACTCAATGCGTACCTGCTTTATGCTTGTCAGTCAAATTACTGTGGTCATCTTGATGAAAATATTCATAACAAGAAGTTCCCAAAAGTTCCTGAGGCAGGTATCCTAAAATTGCTGTAGCCCTGGTTTTAAAATTGAAAATAAACTTCAGATTGGTGAATGCATTCCCATCCACGGTACTATAGGTCCATACACAGTCACGACAGTAGGAACATGACAAGGGGATGAGTAAGCCATATGCATCACCGGGCCCCTCTGGCTGCCCTAGACCCAGGCCAGATAGACATCCCCTTCCCCACCAATCCAGGGTAGACTCTTTTTACCATTCACCAATAAACCTGTGGCCACAGACCATGCCCCGCTTCTGCACCACTGGCTCAGAAATATTCCAAGTTTACTTTTTGGCCTGAACAAAATTACAGACATATCTGCATCCTTTACATTTAAACTTTACTTCCTGTTCTGAAGTCTTAAAAATCCAGCAGTACTACTAAGGCACATCTTTAATATCCTTAAGTATCCCATTGAATGCTAATTATTATGGCAATAAATAAACGTTCACCTTTGGTCTACATAAACAAATTTCCCATTCATTGCAAACCGGGTTATAAATTCAGTTGGTTTCACTTTAATCTCTCCATTGTTCTGTGGGACAACATATGGATGCAATCTTCCAATGGCAACAAGGCAGGTAAAATTACTACTGTCTTTCTTACTGTCCTTTTCTTCTTCCATTCCAACAATATTTGGAGGCCAGCTTCTCAAGTAACCAGTGCAGTGGATAGTACAGAATTTTCTATGATCTAATTCAAAGGTTTAAAAACAAGAACATTTGCGTTGTTATGAATAAGCCCTTAAATTTCTTTGACATTTGTAGTTATAATTGTGCTATAAAATATTCTTGATGCTAAAATACGAAAAAGAAAAGATATTCCATTGAAAAGAAATCACATTTAATAACCTTATTCTTAATGGGTTATTTTCCTCATAAACTAAATTATATATATTATAATAAAAAGTTAAAGGATTGCTTTAATTTAGGTCTAAATTAATATTGCTTAATATAGGCCTATAGCAAAATATATATCCAAGTCAGTTTTCTAAATTATAGCAATTCATATCTGTTAGAAAAAGTTAAACTTCAAGCTCTCTTGCTCTTAGTCACAAAGGTACTATTTTTAGCTTTACTAACTTTTTGGTATAATTCATATTCAAAGATTTATAAAGGACAGTTAATTATGCATACATTCTTAAGTTTCTTATGTTAGCACTTATACTGAGTGATAGATATCCATGGTTATAATAGATTATAAAAAATATTTAGAGAACATTTGGAGAAATTCATAAAAGGTATAAAAATAAAATTTGATTTAAATTTCACTTTTCAGAAAATCCTCAAACAATTAATGCATAGGAAAAGGCTTGTTAAACAGCCTCAATCAAAATAATAACTGGAGGGGGCACCTGGGTAGCTCAGTCAGTTAAGTGGCTGACTTTGGCTCAGGTCATGATCTCATAGTATGTGCCCTGCATAGGGCTCTGTGCTGACAGCTCAGAGCCTGAAGCCTGCTTCAGGTTCTGTATCTTCCCCTCTCTCTCTGCCCCTCCTTCACTCACACTCTGTCAAAAATAAATAAAAAACATAAAAAATAATTGGAAACAATCCATGTACTCAAATATCAGGAAATTCTTGTTTTAAATGTTTACTTAGAAAACAATTTTTTAAATGTTTATTTTTGAGAGAGAAACAGTATGCAAGCACGAGAGGGCAGAGAGAGAGGGAGACACAGAAATCAAAGTAGGTTCTGTGCTGACAGCTCAGAGCCTGACATGGGGCTTGAACCCGCGAACCACGAGACCATGGCCTGAGCTTGAAGTTGGACACCTAACTGACTGAGTCACCCAGGTGCCTCTTAAATGCTTGTTTTTTTGAGTGCGGGGGGCGGGGGGAGTGAGTGAGCACGTGCACTTGTGCAGGAGAGGGGCAGAGAAAGACAGGAAGACAGAGAATCTGAGGCAGGCTCTGGGCTGTTAGTGCAGAGCCCAGTACAGGGCTGGAACTTACAAACCACAAGATCATGACTTGAGCCAAAGTCCAAGGCTTAACCAACTGGGCTACCTACATGCTCCTCAAATATCAGGAAATTCTTAAAACAAGGAGATACGACACAGACATAAAAAATAGGCAGTATACAGAATATGGAAACTCACAAAAAAACCTTGACCTACAGGATAAAAAGGGGGATGGGGAGAAAGCCTGGTAAAAATTATTTAAATCAGTTGTTTGTGATAAGACTTAGAAAAGACTGGAACACTCACTGTTTTAAATCAGCACTATTTGGTAAGACTGTTATTACAACAAATCTTAAAAAATAATTTTTAACAGAATATGATGTGGGCTCTTATAAGACAGCAAGTAACAGGAATAGCAAAGACTCGGAGAACACTGTATGTGCCATGATGTTTTAAGTGCTTTAGATGTATAATTAATCTTTATATTAGCCCTGTTAGGTGTTCCTATATTACCATCATTGTCTCAAGAAACTGAGAATTAATGCCAAAGTCACAGCAGAAAAGGGTGGGGGTGTGAGTGCTGTGTCTTGGAAGGTGTTCAAACATGAGTTGTCTGGGTGATGGAGGGGAGGAATGTGTTTTGGTCAGAGGGAACAGCCAGAGCAAACCCAGAGCAAGGAGTGTCAGATGTGGCTGAGGGCGTGGTCTGTGAATGGGGAGTGGCTTGACCATAAAGCAGGGAACAGATAGGTTTAGCTCCTGTAAACGACGTATAGGACCTTGTACTCCTCACCCATCAGACATCACCTCCTCCATGGTTCACAGATGCCTTACATTATAAGTTTTCTATTCTCAAACCAGATTTAAAAAAAAAATTTTTTTAGTTTCAGGTGTACAACACAGTGATTCCCAAGTTTAAACATTATTCTATGCTCACAAGTGTAGCAACCATCTTTTACTATACAATGCTATTATAAGATCGTTGACTATATTCCTTATACTGTGTCTTCAATTCCCATGACTTATTTATTCCATAACTGGAAGCCTGTATTTTCCATTCCCTTTCATTCATTTTGTCTGATAAACTCAACCCTCTCTCCTCTGGCAACCATCAGTTGTGTTTACAGGTCTAATTCTGGGTTTTGTTTGTTCTTTTTTTTTTTTTAATTTTAGATTCCACATATGAACGAAATCATATGGTATTTGTCTTTCTCAGTGTGACTTATTTCACTTAGCATAATACCCTCTAGGTCCATCCATGTGGTCTCAAATGGTACAACCCCATCCTTTTTCATGGCTATGTAATATCCCATGGAAATAAAGGCAAAAATAAACTATTGGACTATATCAAACTAAAAAGGTTTTACCTAGTGAAGGAAACCCTCAGTAAAACAAAAAGGCAACCTACTGAATTAGATATTTGCAAAAGATATCCAATAATGGGTTAATATCCAAAATATGTTAAGAACTTACACAACTGAACACACACATACACCAAAACCCCAATTTAAAAATGGGCAAAAGGGGTGCCTGGGTGACTCAGTCGGTTAAGCGTTTGGCTTCAGCTCAGGTCATGATCTCACAGTTGGTAGGTTCGAGCCCCACATCAGGCTTTGTGCTGACAGCTAGCTCAGCCTAGAGCTTGCTTCAGAATCTGTCTCCCTCTCTCTCTGACCCTCCCCTGCTCTCACTGTCTCTCTCTGTCTCTCAAAAACAATAGAAAATAAAATAAAATAAAAATGGGCAAAAAATCTAAATAGATATTTTTCCAAAGAAGATATACAGTTGGCCAACAGACAGATGAAAAAATGCTCAGCATCACTAAGCATCAGGAAAATACAAATCAAAAGCACAATGCGATACCACCTCACATCTGTCCGAATAGCTAGAATCAAAAACATAAGAAATAACAAGTGTTGGCAAGGATAAGAAAAAGGAACCTCATACACTGTCAGTGGGAATGCAAACTGGTACAGTCACTGTAGAAAACAGTGTGTTTTTCAAAAACTTAAAAACAAACACCATTTGATCTAATAATTCACTTACCCAAGGGAAAAAATATTTATTTGAAAGGATATATGTGCCCCCATGTTCACTGCAGCATTATTTACAATAGCCAAGATATGGAAGCAACCTAAGTGTCCAGCAATTGATAAATGGATAAGGAAAACGTCACACACACACACATACACACAGGAATATTATGCAGCCAAACTACATCTTTATCACTTACTCTCCATTCTGCTTGTTGGCACCATAATTAACCCAAGTAATTAAAGAAGAAACCTGGGAGTCCTACCTAAGTACTTTCTTTACAACATCCAAGATACTGTAAAGAAATTAAAATTATGATAAATGGTAAAAACAAGGCTTTTATTAATATTAAAACTAGATAGTAATAATAAGTAAAAAAAAGTTTATAGACACTGAGTCTGGCATTTCTGATGACTGAAAATATTCTATTTGACTAAAAATATTCAATTAAAAATGTGGATTTAAAAAAGTGTCCCATTTGTATGGAATCTCATCACAGAGAACCTAGCATTTTACTTTAATTCTTCTCTAACAACAGGGTTGCTAACCAAATTTCCAATGTAATCTGTCTCACAGTCCTCACTGTGAATATTTATTCATGGATACATTTTCAGTTGGGATTATCTACTTCCATCCACTGTAATCCATTCAATCAATTGTCTAAGGTATTTTTTTAATCCCATAAAAAACCTCTTATTGGGGTCATGGGCCCCAATCCTTACCAAACTACTTACATCAGTTCCACAGGGTTGATTCAAGTATAAGCTATTCCATCATTTTTGAAGAGGGGGAAATTTTATATTAACCCAAATACTGTCTTCATTTATAGGACATCTTTTCAAAAATCCTTCATGAAATTTTTCTTCAGATTGAGGGCTAGGTCTCTCAACTTGATATCTTTCTGTCTTACACTGAATTCTCACAGAAGCAGAGCCTGAGGCTAGGATTCAGGTACCAGAAGCATATTTGAGAGGTGATCCCAGGAGCACCGGTAGGGAAGTAGGATGAGACAGGGAAGAGGAGGAAGCTAATAAAGGATGTATTTCTCCAGCAAGTTGCCACTTTGGAAAACCAACGTTATATCTGGGCAAGGGTATTTTGGGAAATAAAAATGTAGAGCAAGAGCCCCAGAGCTAAGTAATCTGAAGGAAAAGAGAGCTAGGAGGTTTATCCATCAGCTCCCTTTAGGCATTGGATGAGGGAGGCTCACAGGCAGCATTCATTCTCTAGCCCTTGAGCTCTGCCCCTAGCTAACATAAGCAGAATGTCTCTAAAGAAGAGAGAAGGTCTAGCAGAGTCTTACAGAGGTTGGACATCGGAAGCAAGGTGGCATGCCCTTGACGTGGTAGGTGCTAAGAGGCCAGGTCATGGTGTATTGACAGCATCTGCCACACTTGCACAAAGAGCCAATGGGATGCTGGGTGTACTACTGTATCATTGATGACCTTATTAAGACAAGTTTAAGAAACACCCGAGATATTTATTTGGTAGTAGTCATCCATCCTGCAGCAACCCTTCATTTCACAAGCAGAGATACATGAGTATCCCTGTCTTACAAGCTTTTTCAAAGTTTGAATCTATAACATTTATGTGAGAATTAGGCAGAAATAATGTTTTTAAGGTCAATCTTGCTTATTTAAAAAAAACTTTTTATTATGGAAAATCTCACATAAAATCAGAGAGAACATTATAATGAGACCTCACAACAGTGAGTCATAGTCAATCATGAGAAATGGCTTTTCCATACATCTTAAATTCAGTTTCAAAAATTACCATAAAAAGGCTACTTCTTAGTCTGTCTTTTAAATTTAAGTATAACTAGGGGCAACTGTGTGGCTCAGTTGGTTAAGCTTCTGACTCTTGACTTCGGTTGAGGTCATGTTCTCACGGTTCATGGGATTGAGCCCTGCACTGGGCTTTGCACTAATAGCAAGAAGCCTGCTTGGAATTCTCTCTCTCTCTCTCTCTCTCTCTCTCTCTCTCAAAATAAATAAGATTTAAAAAAATTTAAGTGTAACTGAAACATGGAGACAAGAGATCATTGGTTGCCAGGGGTGGGGGCAGTGGGGAGATGAAGAGGCAGAACACAGTGGATTTTAGTGCAGTGAGACTACTCTGTATATGATTTTTTTAACCTTTTTTTAAGTTTATTTATTTTGAGGGAAAGAGAGAGAGAGCATGGGGATGATAGAGAAGAGAGAATCTTAAGCAGGCTCTTGAGAGCCTGACATGGGGCTCAAACTCACAAACCCTAGATCATGACCTGAGCCTAAATCAAGAGTCAGATGCTTAACCACCGGAGCCACCCAGGCGTCCCTACTCTGTATGACACTGTAATGATGGATACATGTCATTATGTATTTGTCTAAACCCACAGAATGTACACCACCAAGAGTGAACCCCAAGGTAACTGTGGACTTTGGGTGATTATGATGATTATGTATCAGTATAGGTTCATCCTTGGTAACAAATATACTATTTTGGTGGAAGATGTTGGTAATGGGGGAGGTTATGCATGTGTGGGGGTAGGGCTATATGGGAAATCTTTGTTCCTCCCTCTCAACTTCATTGTAAACCTAAAACTCCTCTAAAAACAGTCTGAAAAGTAATTTAAAAACTTAAATGTAACTGATGTCATGGTAAACAAGAAGAAAAACACCTTTACTATGAGCTTTCCTCATTAATAGGAAGTGATTTTAAAACATAATCCCATGGGCTAATCATTACCAGAAAGAACATTTAGAAGCAACTATAAAATATAAAAATATATTTTAAAAATATTTTTATAAAGTAAAATTTTATTTTTATTGGATTTTGCATGTTTGTAAAATATAATTATTTCACTTGATGCTCTCCTTGGCTGAAGTAGAGTACAAAATGATCTCACATGTGGGAACCCACCCACGTGGCCAATCAGGGTTCAATTTTGCAGTTTTCTTATCCTGACCCAGCTATCTGTCTACATGTCTGTCTGCATGCAGTTGTCCTGAACCCAGGCACAGCAAGGCAAGGCCATACTGATTGTTAACACATGGTCTTACCATTCCGTAGGCCAAATTGGCTGTTTGCCTTTGGCACAGAGCTCTGGGATATTAAGTGACTATTTGGTTCAAGTGCTTGAGCAGATTAGAAAGTCTCTATTGAAAAGATATTTGACTCTGACTGCAGGCATCTGTGTGGCCCAGCTGACGTGGGAGTGAATATCCCCGTGTGTGGGCAGAAATACATTCCTACAACAAAAGCCAACCCCTTGCTGTGTGTCTGCTGCAGAAATCATCTAGAATGGACCTCTTTCATTAATAACCTTTTGGCATCTAGCTGGCTGCTTTCGTAGGTGGCATGGCATGGTAGAAAGAATACAGATTTTAACACCATGTTCATGAATCTGTCACTTTCTATGTGACTTTAGGCAAATTACATAATTTAAAGGCTTCAGTTTCCTCATGTGCAAGATAAGGGTGGTTTGCACAGGATTATTATTCAGATTAAATTAGGTATTTACTCAAAGTGGCATAGAGATTTTAAATAATTACTGCTTTTCTTGCTGAAGAAGGTAATTTGGTATTGTTCTCCTTTCTGAGCCACAAAGTATGGCGTCCACTTATTGAGTGTCTACCTGGAGGCAAGCGCAGCATTAGCCACATGTAATCCTAACTCCTCTAAAGTGGTATTATTCTTATACCCACTGGATCAGTCTGCTAGGGCTGTGATAACAAAATAACACAGCCTGGGTAGCTTAAACAAGAGAAATTTATTTTCTCACAGTTCTGGAGGCTAGAAGTCCAAGACAAAAGTATTGGCAGGTTTGGTTCTCTGAAACCTCTTTGGCTTATAGATGGCTCACTTCTTACTGTCCCCATGCGGCCCCTTCTGTGTGTGTGTGCCTCCCTGGTGTCTCTGCCTCTTCTTAGGTGGAAACCAGGCAAACTGGATTAGGGGTCCACTCTATAAGCTCATTTGACCTTCATTACCTCTTAAAAATCCTGATCTCTAACTACATTGTTCAAATATTGAGGAATTTGCTTCTAGCTGCATGGTTGTTAAACAGACCCTACTGAATTCAGACTTCAGGCCCCTTCCACTCTGTCCGGAAGCCTGTCTACCAGCATGGCTCTTCCAAGCTGCAGCCATTTCCTTTGACTCATCACAGAATTCAGCTGTGAATTAGTTCTAATTTAGCACTTGAAATAGATACATTTTTCCAGTAAGATTATCCAAATTTATTTAAAAAGAAAAAAACCTTCCCTGCCTCTTCTACACATTGCTACCTTATAATAATAATAAAAAAAATTCTAGTTAGAAACCATGTAGGAGGATTAAAGTTTGATCACTACATTCTTTAAAAAAATGCTGCTTGGATTTTTTTTTTAACCTATGGCTCTACACTCGTGTTTTTGCTTAAGATTTAATATTTTCAAATACTGTAATGGAACCATGCTTCAAAATACTGTAACGTACCATGCAGTACATGGAAAGCATCTTACGTTCCTTTTTATATCTTTGCAAAGGGTTAAGAGACTAGACAGAGAAAGTATCGTTCTTCCAAAATTAGGATCAGTAACTTACTTGGGCTCCCTTATCCAAGAAAAATCCTTCAAGAACATATATATTCAGTCATGTGCTGTCCCAGAATTCCATAAAAGCCAAAACAAAAAAAACCAAGGTGACAATAGAACTATAGATAAGGTAGAGTCCTACCACCAACATATGACTTGTAGTTCTGTATTTCTAGCCATATTTTAAAATACCTATTCAATAAACAGATATTTTCAACAAGACTCAGATTCCTTTGGTTCCCACTGCAGAGCCTTTCCAGATTGACTTCTCCCGAGAATTATGTTAAAATTCACGTCGTTTGCTATCTGAGTTAGCCGGGGCTCCCGTAACACAGTATCACAGCCTGGGTGGCTTGAGCAACCGACTGACTTCCTCACGATTCTGGAGGCGGGGATTTGGAGATCAGGATGACTGCATAGCTGAGTTCTGGTGAGTCCTGGCTTGTAGACAGCTACCACCTCACTGTGTGAGACAGTGAACTCTCTGCTGTCTCTTCCTACAAGGGCACTAATTTCATCAGGATGGCCCCCTCATGGCTGAAACTTCTTGGGGTCAAATCTTTTAAAATGTTTAGATAGCTTTTTGGGTGAAAAAAACATTATAATGTAGATTGATTCACTGGATTCTTCACTGTTCTTGTGGATCTGAGAGCAATTATGTGAACAATCAGGGAAAGAAAGCCAAGAGGACTTATGCTTTCAGTAAATGAGTGTCTACAATGTGTCAGGCATCATAGAAACAAATGAAACTCTCATTCTAGTGTGGGATGCAAATACAAAAATGTAATTTTGATACAGTGCAGCAAGTATCTTAGGATTATTATCGGTTACCTATCAGAAGTAGATACCTGGGACTTAACCCAACCAGAAAAAGAAGATTTCCTGGAAAGAAGTGGTGTCTGAGTTTTAAGGTTCTGGATCTGCCAACAGGCTTGCATTCTCCATTCCTTCCGGTAGCAGGCCTCATGCTGCTGCTGGTATTCTGTTTCAGAGATGGAAGGCTGGTAAACCTTCAGGGCTATCGGGGTAGGTGCCTGAGTCACAGGCTTGACAGGCTCAATCTTCTCTTCCCTATCGGCACCTTCTCAACTCAGGATTCAACTTTTGTTATGGTGAAGTATGTTATCAAACTGCCCTCTTAAATCTTTCATGTTACACTGATCATGCTGTGGAGTCGGCCTTGTTAGGGAACAGATTCTTTCAAATTTTTTTTTTTAACTTTATTTATTTTTTACATTTATTTATTTTTGAGAGACAGAGATAGAGCGTGAACAGAAGAGGGACAGAGAGGGAGGGAGACACAGAATCCGAAGTAGGCGCCAGGCTCTGAGCTAGTGATCAGCACAGAGCCCGATGTGGGGCTCAAACCCACGAACTGTGAGATCATCACCTGAGCCAAAGTAGGACGCTCAACTGACTGAGCCATCCAGGCAGCTCTCAAATGTTTCTTAAGGTTCTCCCTGCTGGTCTACATGTCTTGGCTCCCGTGTGGTGCTCATATGAGGTCCCACAGCAGGGAGTACACTCAGTGTCTAATTTGGTACTTCATGATCTACTGCAGTGATTGCAGTGATGGTAATGGCCACTTAGCTCTCACTGGACCTAATACAACACAGAACATTCTTCCTTACTATCAGGTTAGGGACCTATTAAAAATGCAGAGATGGGGGTGCCTGGGTGGCTCAGTCAGTCATAATCTCACAGTTAGTGAGATTCAAGCCCCACATCAGGATCTGTGCTGACAGCTCAGAGCCTGGAGCCTGTTTCGGGTTCTGTGTCTCCCTCTCTCTCTGCTCCTCCCCCACTCATGCTCTGTCTCTCTCTCAAAAATAAATAAAAACATTAAAAAATTTTTTTAATGCAGAGCTGTTCCTAGGAGCATCCCTGAGGCTCATGCATTATTTTTCGAATTGCTAAAGCAGTGGCCTTCGAACATTTATTTTGCATGCCATGAAAAAATTTTAAGCACTTTTCATGGCATGCATTTTATAAATCTACTCTTATACCAATATATTATGTGTATTATAAAACACAAAACTAAAATTAAAAATATGAGAGAAAAAAGATGAAAAACAATGTTTTCAGAACAAATTTCATTCCTGGTAAAACTTTTATTCTTGAAAAGTTACAGTATATCTTAGTTAATGAAGCAATATAATTATGCTTTATTATTTTTTAAAACCATGTTTCAACACATTGTGAAAGAATATATCCTAGTTAATGAGGCTACATAATTATGCTTTATTATTTTTTAAAACCATGTTTTAACACACTGTGAAAGAGTGATGTGAAGGTCTGGTTTTAAGTCTAACTTCTTATTCTATTTTTTTTTTCTTCATAGCACTTATTAGCCTCAGAAAAGTCTTTGTTTTGTTCATTGCTTTGGCCCCAGCATACGGAATAGTGTTTGGTCCACACTGTGTACTTAGTAAGGATTTATTGAAAAATAATTCTTTTTGAACACAATACCAGACAATGGTTTGTTATTGTGCATCCCTTCCCTGTCCCACATTCAGTGGCCTCATGTGGGTCAGAGTGACTAGCTACACCGCAGATATTGGCCAAGCTACATATCAGGGTTTGGTTTAGTTCGTTTCCCCTGATGGTCTAGACCTATGAAAATGATGGAGAAAATAGTAATAATGAAGATCAAACTTTAAAGTATGTTGTGCCTTTAATTGGTATATAATAAATAGCACAAAAATTGAGTAAGTAATCCTCTATTATTAAAAAACTATCATTTCAGCGAAGTTACTAATATTTAAAAATGAGTGACGTCTTGACAGCATGTCTTTATGATTTCACTTTCATCTTATTAATGTGAAGGAAAATGTCAAACATTCATATCAGAACTGCACTCAGAGAGCTGGTTGTTGAAGAGTGACCAGCACACTGGGTCCCTAGCCAATATGAGTCTCCAAAGTTGGCCTTGACCACCTCCCTTCCTTTCACTATCTCCTGTATCTAGGACCTACTCACACTGTTCTTTCCCAAGTATCCCCAAATGCCCAGTCTTTCCTTCCTGTTAGGAATTTCTTTCCAGAGATTTTTGCATAGCTGGCTCCTTCTCATTATTCAGGTTTCAGATATCAAATGTCACCCGAGAGAGACATTCTCTGAGTATTTTGAAGTAACTACCTTTTCCTAGTCCTTGTCCTCAACATTCCATTTTATTGATCTCATTGTACTTTCCACCACCTAAAATACTTGTTAATTTGCATGTTAACTGGCTGCCTCCTGTATCTATAATGTTCACTAGAGCAATGCCTTGTCTGCCTGTTTGCAGTGTATCCTTTGCATTTGGTGTGGTGCTTGGCACATAGTAGGTACTCAGTAATTATTGACTGACCAAAATCTATTCAATCAGAGACTACTATGTTTGGCAATGATATCACACTTCTCTCTACCACTTTTTTTTTCTTAGAGTAAACATGAATGGGGGAGAGAGGCATGGGCAGGAATGGGGAGGGGGAGGGGGAGAGAGAGAGAAAGAGAGAGAGAGATAAAGAGAGAGAGAGAGACAATCTTAAGCAGGCTCCATGCTCAGCAAAGAGCCTGATGTGGGGCTTGATCCCATAACTCTGGGATCATGGCCTGAGCTTAAATCAAGAGTTAGATGCTCAACTGACTGTGCTACCCAGGTGCCTCTCTACCACTTTTACTTAAGCATAGCAAATACACAGGGATTTTTTAAAACTAAGATTATGATAGAAGCTATGAGAAAAACAAGAGAGGAAGAATTTTCACCAACAAAATTTCAGCACCAGTCTTGGGCACTGCTGCCCAGGGTATCTGTTCTCTACTTTCCTTGCTCTCTTCTGCATCATCTCTTTCTTGAAAGAAGAGTCTAAAACTGGTTCTTAGAAAGAACAGAGAGGTTGAGGATCAAGCCTATGAGGCTGCAAAGTATAGAAGCAAAGAGTAAGACAGTAGAAGGTGAAATCAAGTTTTACAGAAGTAAAAGTATGGTTACAATGGGCACCAGCCATGCACCAAGGCCAAGACATGACTAACATACCAGCGTTAAGACCATTTGGAAACTCTTTTCTTCTCAGAAGAACAGATCAATTAATCTAAAAATCTTTTTTGTTTTTAATTGAAGTATAGCTGACAGATAATGTGACATTAGTTTTAGGTGTATAACATAGGGATTTGACAAGTCTATAAGTTATGTTCACCACAGCTACCATTCAGCACTATAACAATATTATTGACTATTTCCTATGCTGTACCTTTTACCCCCATGACTTACTCATTCCACAGCTGGAAGCCTGTATCTCCCACTTCACTTCTCTTCATCCATCCCCCGCCCTCCAACATCCACCTCTCGTCTGGCAACTATCAGCTTGTTCTCTGTATTGATGGGTCTGTTTCTGTTTTTGTTTATTCATTTGTTCTGGTTTTTAAAGTCCACATATAAGTGAAATCCTATGGTATTTGCCTTTATCTGTCTGACTTATTTCACTTAGCATAATACCCTCTTCATCCATCCATAATGTTGCAATGTCAAGATCTCATCCTTTTTTATGGCTGAATTAATATTCCATAGTGTGTCTATACACTACTTCTTTTTCCATTCATCTATTGATGGACATTTAGGTTGCTTCCACATCTTGGCTATTGTAAATAATGCTGCAATGCACATAGGGGTCATATATATTTTCAAATTAATGTTTTCATTTGCTGGGGGGGTGTTAAATATCCAGAAGTAGAAATACTGGATCATATGGTATTTCTATTTTTAATTTTTTGAGGAACTTCTATAGTGTTTTCCAAGTAATTTACATTCCCACCAAAAGTGCACAAGGGTTCCTTTTTCTCCACATCCTCACCATTAGTGGTTATCTTTTTTTATTCCAGCCATTCTGATAGGTATAAGGTGATATCTCATTGTGTTTTGGGTTTGCATTTCCCTGATGATTAGTAATGTTGAGCATCTTTTTTTAAAATGTTTATTTTTGAAGAAGACAGAGCATGAATGGGGAGAGGCAGACAGAGCAGGAGATACAGAATCCAAAACAGGCTCCAGGTGCCAGGCTCTCAACACAGAACCCGACGTGGGGCTTGAATCCACTAACCTTGAGATCATGACCTGAGCTAAAGTTGGATGCTTAGCCGACTGAGCCACCCAGGTGCCCCTGTTGAGGATCTTTTAATATACCTATTGGCCATCTGTATAGCTTTGGAAAAATATCTATTCAGGTCCTTTTCCCATTTTTAATTGGATTATTTCTTTGATGTTGAGTTGTATAAGTTATTTGTATGATTTGATATTAATCCCTTATTGGATATATCATTTGCAAGTATCTTCTCTCATTCAGTAGGCTGCCTTTTCACTTTGTTGGTTTCCTTCAAGCTTTTCATCTTGCTATAATCCCAATAGTTCATTTTTGCCTTTGCTTCTCTTGCTTGAGGACACATATTTAGCTAGACAAATGTTGCTAAGGCCAATGCCCAAAGGATTACTGCCTATATTTTCCTCTAGGATTTTTATGGTTTCAGGTCTCACATTTAGGTCTTTAATCCATTTTGAGTTTCTTTTTGTCTGTGGTGTAAGAAAGTGGTCCAGTTTTGTTCTTTTACATGTAGCTGTCCAGTTTTTTCAGCACCATAAATTCAATAGTCTTTTCCCCATTGTATATTCTTACTTCTGTTGTTGTAGATTGACTATAAAAGTGAGGGTTGATTTCTGGGCTCTCTGTACTGTTTCACTGATCTATGTCTATTTTTGTGCAGAACCACACTATTTGGATTACTATAGCTTTGTAGTATATCTTGAAATTTGGAATTGTAATATCTGTATATCTCCAGCTTTGTTTTTTCTCAAGATAGCTTTGGCTATTGTGGTCTTTTATGATTCCATAAAAATTTTAGAATTATTCTAGTTCTGTGAAAGTGCTCTTGGTATTTTCATAGAGATTGCACTGAATCTATAGATTGCTTTGTGTAGTATGAACATTTTAACAGTATTAATTCTTCCAATCTATATGCATGGTATGTCTTTCCATTTTTTTTGTATCATCTTCAATTTCATTCATCAATATTTTGTAGTTTTCAAAGTATAGGTCTTTCTTCTCCTTGGTTAAGTTTATTCCTAGGTATTTTAGTCTTTAGTGTGCAACTATAAGTGGACTAGTTTAATTCTTCTCTGCTACTTAGTTATTAGGATATAGAAACACCACACATTTCTATATACAAACTTAATATCCTACAACTTTACTGAATTCATTTAGCACTTCTAGTAGTTTTTTGAGAGTGTCTTTAGTTTTCTTAGTATCATTTCCTCTGCAAAGGTGATCATTTTACTTCTTCCCGACCAATTCAAATACCTTTTATTTCTTTTTCTTATCTGATAGCTGTAGTTAAAACTCTCAGTACTATATTAAATAAACATGGCAAGAGTTGGAACATCCTGGGTCCTGATCTTAGAGGAAAAGCTGTTTTTCACCATTGAATATGATGTCAGCACTGGGTTTGCCACATATGGCCTTTATTATGTTGAGATATGTACCCTTTAAACCCATTTTGATAATGGATGTTGAATTTTGTCAAATGCTTTTTCTGTATTGAGATTATCATGATTTTTACCTTCATAAATGTGATGTATCAAGTTCACTGATTTGCAAATATTGAATCAACTCTATATACCTGGAATAAATCCCACTTGATCATGGTGAATGATTCTTTTACTGTACTGTTGAATGTGGTTGGCTAATATTTTCCTGAGGATTTTTGCATCTATGTTCGTCAGAGATATTGGCCTGTAATTTTCCTTTTTTTGTAGAGTCTTTGTATTTTTTGGTATGAGAGTAATGCTGGCCTTATCAAATGAACTTGGAGGCATTTCTTTCTCTTCTATTTTTTTGGAATAGTTTGAGGGGAATAGGTTATAATTCTTTTCCTAAATGTTTATTTTTGAAAGACAGAGAGCATAAGCAGAGGAGGGGCAGAGACACACACACACAGACTCTAAAGCAGGATCCAGGCTCTGAGCTGTCAGCACAGCGCCTGGAATCGTTCTTCTTTAAAGTGTTAGGTAGAATTCACCTGTGAATCCATCCTGGACTTTTATTTGTTGGGAGTTTTAAAATTACCAATTGTACTTCATTACTAGTAACTGTTGTGTTCAGATTTTTTATTTCTTCCTGATTCAGTTTTGGAAGATCATGTGTTTCTAGGAATTTATCCATTTCTTCTAGGTTATCCAACTTGTTGGCAAATAATTCTTTATACAAACAAATAATCCTTAGTATTTCTGTGCTGTTAGCAATTACTTCTCATTTCATTTGGGACATCTTTTTGATGAGTTTGACTAACAGCTTATCAGTTTTGTTTATCTTTTCAAAGAAGTAGCTCTTGGTTTCTTTGATCTTTTCTGGGTTGTAAGTCTTTCAATTATTTCTGAACTGTTCTTCATTATTTCCTTCTTCTCACCTTGGGCTTTGTTTATTCTTTTTATCATTATTTTAGGTGTAAGGTTAGACTGTTAAAGATTTTTGTTTGTTTTGAGATAGGCTTGTTCTGCCACAAACTTCCCTCAGAACTGCTTTCACTCCAAAATTTTAGAACGTTGTGTTTCCATTTTTATTTGTCTCCATGTAATTTTATTTCCTCTCTGATTTCTTCATTGACCCATTGACTGTTTATTTAGTAGGATGTTGTTTAGCCTGCATGTGTTTGTTTTTGAGTTTTTTCTTGTGATTGTTTTCTAGTGTCATACTGTTCGTGGTTGGAAAAGATGTGTGTATAATTTCTATTCTCTTAAATTTGTTGAGACTTGTTTTGTGGTCTACATGTGACTTATGCTGGAGAATGCTCCGTGTGCACTTGAAAAGAATGTGTTTTCTGTTCTTGGGTGGAATATTCTGTATGTATCTGTTAAGTTCATCTAGTCTAATGTGTCATTCAAAGACACAGTTTCTTTACTGATTTTTCTACATGGATATTCTACCCACTGATGTAAGTGGGGTATTAAAGTCCCCTACTATTATTGTACTACTGTCCATTTCTCTCTCTATATCTGTGAATATTTGCTTTATGCATTTAGGTATTCCTATGTTGGATGCATGAATATTTACAATTATTCTATCCTCTCATTGGATTAATCCCTTTACCATTATGTATTGCCCCTTTTGTCACCTGTTATGATCTTTATATTAATGTATACTTTGTTTGATGCAAGTATTGCTAACCCAAAGTTTTTTGTTTTTTGCTTTTGTTTGCACAGAATATCTTTTTTCATCCCTTCACTTTCAGTCTATATGGGTCTTTAGGTCTGAAGTGAACATTTCGTAGGCAGCATATAGATGGGTGTTGTTTTTTTAATCCATGGAATCACTCTATGTCCTTGATTGGAACATTTAGACCGTTAACATTTAAAGTAATTATTGATAGGTATGTACTTATTGCCATTTTGTTCAGTTTTTTGGTTGCTTTTGTAGTTCTTCTGTTCCTTTCTTTGTCTCTTGCTCTCTTATGATTGATGCTTGGCTTTCTGTTTAATTTTTGTGTACCTAATATGGGGAGGGGGTCCTAAGGCACTCCATGCTGGGACTGTCCTGGTGGGATGCCAGAGCTAAACTGGGCATGAGTGTGAGTGGCCTTAGGACCACCTGCACAGAGAGTGCCCTGGCGGGACATCTCTGGGTTCTCCACAAAGAAGGTACCCCAGCTGAAAAGAGAAGTGGATACAAGCTAGTAGGTCCTGGGGCTCTCTGCACAGAAGGAACCCTGGCAGTATAGCTGAAACTGAAGTGTAGGCATGGGCTTGGCTGATCTTGGGGCTCTCTGCACAGAGGATGCTTGGGCAGGATAGCTGAAGTGGGTGCAAGACAGGATATGCAAGTGTTCAGCATACAAGTTGCTCTAGCAGAGCAAATGATGCTGAGATGGGTATGGGCACTACGTACAACAGGCACCCTGGTGGGGTGAGCTCCTGAAGTCCCAGAGCACTCTGCACTGGGACGGCCCTAGCACACCATTTGAAGCTGAAGTGATGTAGGCCTGGAGTACACCAGTGTGCTTTGTACCTGTGTCACCTTGGCAAGGCAGCTGGAGCAGTAATGAGTGTGACCAGGGGTGTCCAGTTGTGCACTGTTGTGGGGCTGCCTTAGTAGGACGACAGGGCTAGTGTGGACTAGGGGTCTGGGGCTCACTGAGGAAGAAGACAAGCTAGGGCCCCCAGACTCTGTTCTCATCCATACTATCAAGTTGGAGGACGAATGTAAACCACAGTGCTCATCAGCCCCTCTGACTTGGAAAGGGTTCCAGGAGCTCTCCACCGTTTGACAGGGTTATGGGAATCATTTCTGTATATTCTCCTTGCCCTTTGAATGTGTGGCTTTTTTGTGTTTCCCAGGGCAGACAAATCTGCTCACAGTCCCTCAGTACTCTCCCTCCCCATGACAGTTCACAGGGTTGGGTGGGGTTTCCCTTTGCTACTATGCCATTCTGCATGTGGTCTTTTATTGTGTAGAACCTGTTCAGTCAGCCCTCAGATCTTCTTTAGGAGGAATTGCTCTATAAATAAACATAGATTTCGTGTATCTGTGAAGGAGGTGAGTTCAGGGTCTTCCTATATCGCCATCTTGGACCAGAACTATTACTCCTGAATTTGGTAATCTTTAAAACACTTACAAAACCTGGTAGTTTTAGACTTTACTCAACTTACAACTTTTATAAAACACCCTAGAGATTTCAGCCATATTTTCCTCTCACATGGATTGCTGTACAGCTTAGGGGATTCACTTATGGTTAGATCTACTCAATATGATATTGGTTTACTTCTAGTTAAATTCTAAGGTTAGAATGTATGACAGTCCAGGGTCTACATGGAGCACAACTCCTTGAACCATCCATACAGAAGGAATATTCTTGCCCTTGGAGACTAGTTCCGCATAATATGGCTATGTCAAATATAAGATTAATATGGCTTACTTGGGAAGGAAGGCAGAAAAAATAGGCACCCTGAGGTAAAGACAGCACTATTTGCTCACATTGTCCTAAGAATTAATATGCATTACTCCTAGTAATATTCATAACAGCTCCTAACATTTATCTGGTGTTACTGTGCTAGGAACCATGGTAAGCACATCACATGTATTAACTCATTTCATCCTAACAACCACTCTGGGAGGGAGGTTCTATAATTTTCTTCTTATGGTTGAAAATTTTAATTTATCTTAAGCCATACAAGTTAGGATGGGTTTGGCTCCAGAATCAATGCACTCACCTACTTCACCAAACATACCACCCTGTGAATAATCTTGTTTTATAAATAAGGAAACTGCGGTTCAGAGGGATTAAGAAACATGCTCACCACCACAGAGCTAGCTAGTGAGAGAGCAAAATTTGATCACAATTAGCTGGATTCCACAGTGTCTTCATCACAAGGTCAGTTGGGACTTCAACCCCAGGGGGCCTTACAAGTGATTTCAGCAGACTCAGAGCCAAGGGCAAGAGGGCAGCAGTTGATGGATTACAAACCCTTCCTCCCTTAGGACTGCTGATTCACTCCACTTATGTTTCTTTATGGTGTAACAGACAAATAGGAGATTTGGGTTTGAGTGTGAGCTTTGATGATTTCCCTTTCTGCAAGTTACTGAATCTCTCCAAGTCTCTCTTCCCTGATTCTAAATCAGGGGTAAGAATAGTGTTTTCTCAGGAATTAAAGCACTTAGCGCAATATCTGATGTGGCACAGAAATATACTTAATAAGTGAATATTTAGTGATTATCATCGTAGGTGGTTGCCAAAAAAGATGTGACCAAAACTTGTAAGTAAATTGAACCTTCCAGCTCTATAGAAATATCCTGAGATATTTATAAATATTCTGAAAGAGAGAGAGAGAGAGCAAGTTGGGGAGGGGCATAAGGAGAGAAAGTGAATCCCAAGCAGGCTCCACACTGTCGGCATGGGGCCTGATGTGGGGCTTGAAGTTAGATCATGACCTGTTCCCAAATCAAGAGTCTGACACTTAACTAACTGAGCCACCCAGGCGTCCTTATATAAATATCCTTCTAAAGGATGTGAAAGTAAATCTTACATTAAAATTTGCATAGGAAATTCTATACGCAATAGGTTAATAGAGTCTTAGGCAAAAAAGTGTGAGACATTTTGCAGTCCCTGGAATTTCTCAGCTAAGTATAATAGGTAAGTGTTAATTCAAAATGTAAATAAGACAAATCTACAAAAGAATCACAAGAAAACAGAACTAGAAATATTTACCAAAGGACTAAAGTCATTGAAACTGTACCTGGAACATCTTGAAAAACTTTTCACCAATTAGTCAAATTGGGCTCTTGTACGCTTACAATATTTTTTTAAGAGTTAACTTTTATTATGAAATTCCATTGCTATTTTTAAAATATAAACGTTTTATTTCAATCTCTTCCCATTTCCCCCCACTGGATTCCAACAGCACCATTCAAATCTTGAGCAATAAAGAAAACATGCAATTACCTGATAAATTTGAAAGATATGAGGAGCCAATCTTAACAACTCTAGTTAAAGACAATCCAATTGCCTTTAATGCTTTTGGCCTCAGTTACTTGCCTTGACCATACACTTTGTCATTTCTGTATAGAACGTTTTTAGGATGTTAATTTTATATAATTTTAAATAATTTGACGTCTTACAATGATGATACCTTTTTTCTTTGAGGTGGATAAGCATTCATGCTCTTCTTTGACAGAGATTTTACAACTCTTTATCCGACAAAAAAAGGACCGTCTTGAGCCAGAAAACACGTGAGTCCTTCCACTGTGGAAATTACCGTGAACTTGAAAACCAGTTTTCATAGCAGGAGGTGGCAAGAGAACAGGGGGAAAAGAATATTTTCATATAGATAAGAAATGTCAAGGGACACATTTCAAAACATTTTTCTTTAATAAATTGCAAAAGGAAGATGGTTATTTAAACCAAGGGCATTGTGGTACAGTAAACCACAAAGTGAAATATACCAAAAAGAGCATCTGTCAAGCAATCATATTTTTATACCTTCTAAACACTTGCAATTTAGCTTTCTTTTTTCCCCGGGGGCGGTGGGGGGGGGGTAGAAATAAAGGTAATCTAAGAGAAATAAAATATTTAAAAAAATTTTAATGACAATAACCCCTTAAATATAGTAGTAATCAATGGCATAAAGCATCAGTATAGTGTAAATAAATGTTTGGCACTAAGCATTTTCAGGAAGGGTAAACAATATTCACACTTCCAAAGTATAATTATACAAGGTCTTTTATATTGAGTAGACCTAATCCATAGAAGAAAGAGAATTGTTTCTCAGCATATAGCTGAATAATGGAAACGCCAGCAATTGTTTAAATCCCCAAATGATACTTCATTATGAAGATTTTATTAGCATGTGAAAAATAGTGAATATGAAATAATCACATATTCCCCAAAGCATCTTCATATGAATATGAAGGAATTCTCTAGTTATACTGTTTTTTTGAATTCTGAGGTCAATGATTGTAAAGTTTACTAAATCTCCTCTTGATAAAGCCATAATTAGCTTTTTCAAAATATTATATTGTTGTGTTTTTAAGTAAGAATCATATTTACATAAAATTGTAATTATACTGAAATAAGCACTTACTTTTAGCATCAATCAGCTTATCCCTTGGTGAAATATCAGAAGAAGAAAGTTGCTCCTTTACTTTGGCAACATCTTTTGGATGTAAGAAGTCAAATAAGCTTTGTCCAGTCAAGCTAGCCTATTTATAAGGTAGATGTTTGTTTAAAATTAGTCCCTGAATTTTTCTACAGTTTTTCATACAGATATATGGTAAATACTGTTAAAGTGGCTTTTCTTAAGCTCGAAATTACATCTACTACACCGTGTGATGTTAACTTAGTGTAAAAAGCAGGGTGATACTTATAGATAGAAATATATGCACACAAACCGCATCTGGAAACACATGAATCACAGACACCTAAATGCTAATATTCAGTAAACTACTGTGAACATCCCCCAATTCACTTACTTCTAAAACAGTTTTTTTTACTTGTTAAAAGTAAAGAGATTATCGTTATAATCCAACATGGAAGTCACAGAGAATCTGTGATTTTATGGTGTGACTCAGAGTTTTTAAAAAAAATCACTATACTATTAAAAAAAAAACCAAATTCTTGGGTGCCTGGTGGCTCAGTCAGTTAAGTGTCCAACACTTTGTTTTGGTTCAGGTCAATGATCTGGTGGTTCGTGAGACTGAGGCCCTCCTTGGGCTCTGCACTGATAGGGAAACAGAGAGAATATGAAGCAGACTCCATGCTCTCTCTCATGAACATTTAAAAAAATCCAACCCGGAACACCTCCTACTTCCCACTTCCCATTCCCTTTCTCTCAATATGTACAGTATTCCTACTCTATGCCTTTGCTTGCACAGTCTCATCACCTAGAATTCATTACTCCTTTCTCTACAAACTCAAAATTCCCTAGCGACTCTAGTCAATTGCCTTTTACTCCCCCAGACTCCCTGCTCATTTTAAAGCCTAGGCAGACATTCTATTTTGTATCTGAAGCCTTCCCTGATCCACATTGATCACCGTTCTTGTGAAATCCTTTATTAGCTCGGTAGATATTATTATAGAAGACAGAACAAATGTACCAGCTGATATAAGTAGCCTGGTGGCAGTTAGATATCTCATATTTTTAAAACTAGCATTTTATAAATCAGTCTGATTGGTTAATAGAAGTTTATACCCGTAACTCTAAAAGAAAATCAGGTTTCTGAGTCTGAAATGCTGAGGACCAGACCCTGTAGGATGGGGATTCCAAAGTCCTCCTGAGTAGTCAGTGCCCAGGGGGACTGGATTCCACGTCACTGATTTGGAACTTACGTGCTACCCTGAATTGTTAAGGTATCTTCGCATGTGTGTGTGCACAGTGTTCTCTGTCTGCTAGGAAGGAATCAAGTCTCCCCCTGCCTTTGTGTCCCCGGGGCAGCTAACCCAGTGGCATGATTCACTGGGGTCTTATTCCTTCAGTAAGTAGGCTCCCAGTACCTCTTCTTTGTTATTTATGAACCTTGTTTCTCTCTCTCCAAATTTTCAAGGTCAGGGAGAATAGAGGTGAAATTAATGAGAGTTAAGATCAAAGCTGTGGTCTATTTGATTTCTATTTTAAAGGAGATCACAGCATGACCTCACAGTTCATGAGATCAAGGAGCCTGCTTGGGGTCCTCTCCCCCCATTCTCTCTGCTCACATAATTCTCTCTCTCTCAAAATAGATACGACTAAAGGAGACCAGGGCTGCTAGTTTATTCACTCTGGTGAATTAGGGTTAGTGCTGTAGCTGGTGAGTAACTAGTTTAAATTAAATGTTTTGGAATGAGGAGGTAAAGAGATTATAAAGCTAGTTAAATAAAAGATGTATTTTAGAGTTTGTTGCCAGAGATCAGAGCAAAAGCTGTTATGCAATGCATACAACCTAATAATATATAATAATGCTGCCTTTTGGAGGACACAGAAGGGCAACTAACAATTTTCATGTAGTCTCAAATGTAACAGCTATGTATCTACATCCTAAGAGTCTAGTGTGATCATCATTTCCCCTTTAAAGCTGAGGCTTAGGAAAATTAAATAACTTGCCGGAGGTCAAGAAGTGTACACCCTTGTCAGTAATAAACACCCACAGTCTTTCCATCTCCCTTGGAGTTCTTCTCATCCAGCAAACTTAAGCCCCCAGCCCAGTGGGAAGACAGGATTCAGAAAGAGAACCTGGAAATATGTGTTTGTTAAAAAAAATTAAACATCATATAGAAAAATACCTGATCATAATTAAGAATTTTGGAGACTGATTTAGAAACGAAGAGAATTTTTCCTCTTTCACATCCAACCACAAATAGGAAGCCTTCTGCAGTCTAGGATTTAAAAATATAAAAGTAAATATTTTTAAATATCTTCTTTCTTACACACATTCAGAGACTGTGAAAATTATTGTAGCAATAAAACTAAGAGTGGTTAGGGGCACCCGGGGGGTTCATTTGGTTGAGCATCAGACTCTTGATTTCAGCTCAGGTCATGATCTCACAGTTAGGGAATTCGAGCCCCAGATCGGGCTCTGTGCTGACAGAGCAGAGCCTGCTTGAGATTCTCCCTCTCCCTTTGCCTCTCCAAATAGATTTAAAAAATATTAAGTGTTCATTGAGCATTAGGACATTTTCTGAAGATGTAAAAGGATTTGTGAAGAACATTAAACTGAACTCCAATCTAAACTCATTTTTGACATGGAAAATTTACCCATGGAATTTTGGTTGAGAGATTTTTTTTATAATAGTTTATTGTCAAATTGGTTTCCATATAACACCCAGTGCTTCTCCCCACAAGTACCCCCCCTTCCTTCAGCCTTCTGTTTGTTTTTAGTGTTCAATAGTCTCTCATGATTTGCGTCCCTCTCTCTCCCCAACTCTCTTTCCCCCTTCCCCTCCCTATGGACCTCTGTTACGTTTCTCCTGTTAGACCTATGAGTGCAAACATATGGTATCTGTCCTTCTCTGCCTGACTTACTTCACTCGGCATGACACCCCAGAGGTCCATCCACTTTGCTACAAATGGCCAGATTTCACTCTTTCTCGTTGCCATGTAGTACTCCATTGTGTATATATACCACATCTTCTTGATCCATTCATCAGTTGATGGACATTTAGGCTCTTTCCATGATGTGGCTATTGTAGAAAGTGCCGCTATGAACATTGGGGTGCATGTGTTCCTATGCATCAGCATTTCTGTATCTTTTGGGTAAATCCCTAGGTTGAGAGATTTTCTAATACAAAAATTACCTATGCCAAATTCTATACTGCATACAGAAACTACAAAGATATCAAACACATCCATCATATTTGCCCGAGAATGTTCTGAGATGCAGGGACTGTGTAGGCTAAGGACAAGGAAAGAGAAGACATCCTCTGATATACTTTTTGAACTATGATAAGGTGCCACTCATTTAAACTCAATTTAAAAAATTCTAACATCAGCTACTCCCACTGATCTCTGCCCAGGGCATCCTTTGGAAAGTAACCTATATGGAAATGGATATGTATGGACACAAGATGAGTCTGGCATGCCACTGGACATTTCCTTGATTAATTTCTATGAACTGGAAACAAACATGAGGTAAGTTAAACAGACATATTCTATAAGGGCAGAACCAGTATTAAGTTACGACTGAAAGAAACCCCTAAAGATTGGTAAGAAAGTTTGCAAAGCATACTGTACATTGTGCTAACTTTAAAAATCTTTATCTTAAAAAAATCCTTTATATTTCTATCAGGAATATCATATTTAAATTCAGCTGTTCAGGGGTGCCTGGGTGGCTCAGTTAAGTGTCTGACTCTTGGTTTCAGCTCAGGTCAAAAACTCATGGTCATGAGCTCTGGCCCTGAGTCACACTCTGTACTGGGTGCGGAGCCTGCTTTCTCTTTCCCTCAGCACCCTCCATCCCCCCCCCCAATAAATACATACAGACAGCTGCTCAAATAAAAGAAGGGCCTTGTAGGGGCGCCTGGGTGGCTTAGTCAGTTGAGCATCCCACTTGGTCATGATCTCATGGTTCATGAGTTTGAGCCCCTCATCAGGCTTTGCACTAATGGCACAGAGCCTGCTTGGGATTCTCTCTCTCCTTCTCTCCCTGCACCTCCCCTGCTTACTCACACGTACTCTCTCTCTCTCTCAAAATAAATAAACATTAAAAAGGGGCTTTTTAAAAAATTAAATGAAGGAGTGTCTGGGTAGCTCAGTTGGTTAAGTGTCCAACTCTTGATTTCAGTTCAGGTTGTGATCTCCCAATTCATGGGTTTGAGCCCCGCACTGCTGGTGCAGAGACTGTTTGAGATTCTCTCACTTGCTCACTCTCCCTCAAAATAAATAAATACACCTTTTAAAAATGTTTTTATTTATTATTGAGACAGAAACAGAGCATGAGTCGAGGAGGGGCAGAGAGAGAGGGAGACACAGAATCAGAGGCAGGCTCCAGGATGTGAGCTGTCAGCACAGAGCCCGATGCGGGGCTCAAACCCATGAACCATGAGATCATGACCTGAGCCAAAGTTGGATGCTTAGCCTACTGAGCCACCCAGGTACCCCAATAAATAAACTTTTAAAACAATTAAAATTAAATGGACAAGTATATATATGAAAAATCTTTGTTTAATCATACTGTGGCTTAAAGCCCAGGAGTCACAGCACAAGATCAAGACACTTATCACATCCTGGGGGCAGGATAAGCCAATGACACAGTCATATTTTCCATGTCAAATAAACCTCTAGACCAGTGAATATGAAAACCTACGCATATGAAATGATGAGAACAGAATTGTCAAAGCATCAGCTGAGAGCTCATAATAGTAACTGCCTAATGTGCAGAGAATAGGATCCTGAAGGCATAGGACATGAGGTAGATGGCTTTGAAGGTGGTGGTGATGGGGAACAGATCCAACGGCACAGGAGGTGAAGTGCAGTAGGTGATGTAAGTTTCGGATTAAAGACCACTTTGGTCCGTACATTGGAAAGTACGTATCCCCTGTCTCTACTTTCATCAGCCCAAGCTGAGACATGGGTACTTGTGAAATATATTTTTGTATTAAGGGAAATGGTGTAATAGAGAGTCCTATGTGTTTACAATCATAAGCAAACTGAAGAAAATCTGTGTCCACTCAAGCAAAGCATAAAGGACAAATGCAGCTTAGACAAACAGATCTCCTTACTTACCTTAAGGATTAAGTGTCTGAGCTCATTATCCTGAATAAATGAAGGTCTGTAATTATCTCCTGCATAAGAACTTGTGCTACCTAAAAATAAGACCAAAAGTTATAAAAAATAGTGTAGAGTTGGAAACGTAGTAAGTGCTCAGTGAACATTAGCACTGTTGGCTGCTGCCACTATTGAAAATGGTATTTTCTCTTTTAACACATTCTAAGACGTTATTGTGATCATTCATTATTATTAGATTATATGTCCTTTTATACTGTAAATTATTGTAACTATGTATTCCCTTATACTTAGATGGTAGACAGGAGCTATATTTAAAAGAGGAATATATTATCTATGATGCTACAACATGAAACAATATTCAAGAATCTAGTTCTATAATTTCTTAGCTTATTAACACTGATCATATGATTTATCCTAAATAAGAAGATAGTGATATTTTAAACCATTTCTATGGATTCATAAGATTTTCCATATGGCTCTTTAAAAATCCTATGGAGACTTTGTATAATAGACAAATATGTATAAAATATAAATGAAATAATTCAAGCCCTAAGCACAGAGCAATATTATATTAAAATAACTGAACAGCTGGCAAAATAAGGAATCAGTAGGTCAAAACCTAGGTCAAAGTTTGAAGGAGAGAAGTAAAGGAAGCACCAAAATCAAATTTGCCCTTAAGACATCTACCCACCTTGACAGGAGAAAGCCCTTTGTGGCCACAAGGGGGCGCAGGAGGACAGTCCACCAAACCAAGGTGCCCGGTCCCCAGATAACGTCCAGGCAAAGGTGATTCACAGGTAAATCAACTTTTCCTCCCCGCAAGCCCTCTTCCTGAGGATTGCACAGTTGCTTTTGCAAGAGAATGAGGGTTAAAGTGCTGAGAGGGCCCTCCCCTCTACCCTGAGATATATTAACTACACCCTGGTCCTTGGATGGATTTGCAGCTTGAGGGAAAAAATAAAAAACACCTCATAGTATGATTTGATAAAGTTTCCTCACCCTTATGAGTCTTGAATATTATGAGTCTTGAATAAGGCAAATGAAAATCTCAGGGGCACCTGGGTGGCTCAGTCAGTTGAGGGACCAACTCTTAATTTTGGGTCAGGTCCTGATCCCCAGGTGATGGGATTGAGCTCCATGTCAAGCTCTGTGCTGAGCATGAAGTCTGATAAATATTTTCTTTCTGTCTCTGTCCCTCTCCCAGACTGTATGTTCTCTTTCTCTCATAGGTAGATCTATCTACCTACCTCTCTATCTACCTACCTACCTACCTGCTAGGTAGATCGCCAAGAATTCCCTCAAATGATCTCTTGTTATAATCACTTCATGGAATCCCAGTGGGAAGAAGTTGAGAAAGAGCTGAAAGATACAGGCTGAGTTCCAGGCTACGGTACAGCAGTAAATCAATTTGAGCAGAGCAGTGATCTCTGCTTGTCTGGCCTGAGGCAACGTTGGCAGAGGTATGCCGGGGAACCTCCGTCAGTGTAAGCTGGGCAGAACAGGCGAGCCCCAACAGTGAGTGAGCACGTGCTCGTAAGGAAATGAGAGGAGCGAGGGGTGGTAATTAAATGCGTGCTGTGGTATTCTGTACGTGCGCCAATGAGGGATAACAATGTGGACGCTCAGAATTCTGCTGCAGAAACAAATGAGGAAACATGATTGCTTACCTTTATGACAGTGTTCATTAGGTTAAAATGATGGAATCACAGTAAGTGTTCCTCCAACTCCTCCTCCTAACCCCAACTCCACCCTGAGTAAACACGGTGCTTGCCCTTTATATATATTATTCTTTAACGACCCTAAAGGTAAGTGCATTATCCCTATTTTACAGATACAGAAGTTGAGGATTAGAATGTTCGATAACTGGAGTAAGTCACGTCACACAGCTCTTAAGTCAGGGAGCCAAGATTTGAACCCGGGAGTTTTGCCTCTGGGACCTACACGCATGCACCACTGTACCCCACAATATTATGACTGCACACATACAATGCCCATAGTTTCTCTGACAGCACATGATGAAAATAAGGGCTACTCTAAGTGTGGTCTGCGGACCAATGTCATCAGCAAACTGCAGGTGAGTACGGAAGTTAAGAACAAGCATTTAGACACTTTTATGGAAATGTGACACTGTAGTAGATCGCAGCCCATGATTGTTTTTCCAGTAATTAAGTGTATTTCACAATGGATGGGGATGGATAACACTTGTCCTCCACCCAGCTAATTAGAGAAGCACTGTTTATAGTGAAAAAAATCATTTACCTTCCTTCTGTCTTTAAAGTTATTATGTAGGCACCAAAATAACACCATCCACCTGCAGCCCTCTGATGATTTGGTGTCTAGGCTTTTGTGGTGTGAGCTGGGGGTATACGCGGGTAAATGCCCTGGAATGCAGACAGATCCAATGGCCTTAAGTCCTCTGACTTGTGGGCAGTACTGACTAAAGGGCACGCTCAGGATGTGTGAGGAATACTTGACCACTGCACTTCAGCTAAGAAGGGCCCAGGGCTAAGACCTGTGCTCTGTTTCGCGGAATCTGCACTGGATTTAGACGGTGTCTCCTCCCCACGGAGCTCCTGTTGCTAATACTCCACTGTAGCATTTATCGCACTAGATTTTAATCTCTGCCTGGGTCTGATGCCCTTGTTTACCTTGAACCCATAGAGCATAGAGATCTTGCTTCCTTTTCAAGTTCCCAGCACAGACAGGAGGCTAATTGCTGCCCAGTGCTTGTTTGTTGAATTAGTTGATAATTCATGGCTTTTCCCTTAGGTCCTCCTCCCTCGGGGCCTTGTGAATGTAAAAATTGTTGGGTAATTTTTAGAGTTGCAATCAAAGGACCTCAGTTGAGCTTGATAATGTTCATTGCCAAGATTTAAGGGAAATATTGCATACAACTTATGCAAGATCCAGTTGTGGGTAAAAAAGAATCTTATTTCACAACAGACAGTTATGAAAAGGAGACCTCCAGTCATACTCCCAAAAAGGAAGCTTGCCAAGCAGTATCTCCCGACTTGTGCTGTTCTGCCTGGCACTGGAGGGGCCAAGGCTGTACTTTTCCCCACCGTCTACTCTCTGGATGCTCTACAGATCTGCACACAGCCATCTGGTTGGATGGAGTAGAGCAGCCGCTGTTCTACCGCAGGTGGAAATCTAAGAAAGGTGATTGAAAGTATCTACTTTTTGTTAAAGGGACTTCTTAGGCAGAAAAGAAAAGGCTATGACTAGAACATTATGAAAGAAAAATATTTCACTGCTAAAAACAAATATATAGTAAAGATAGCGGATCCACCACTTACAAAGCTAGACTGGTAGTTACAAGATAAAAGTGGTAAAATTATATCTACAAAAAAAAATCGAGGATACACAAAATAAAAAGATGTAAAATATGACATCATATACATAAAATATGGAGAGGGGAGTGCAAATGTAGTGTTTTTAGAATGTGTTCAAAGTGACTGTCACCTTAATAGAGGCTGCTCTATACTTAGGATGTTATATATGAAACTCATGGTTACTACAACCAAAAACTTGTGATACATACACAAAAAGTAAGAGAAAGAAATCTAAGCATAACACTAAAAGTCATCAAATCACAAGGGAAAAGACCCAAAGAAGAAGAAAGGAATAGAGAAGAACTACAAAAACAACCAGAAAACAATTTTTAAAATGCCAATATGTACCTATCAATAATTACTTCAAATATAAATAACCTAATATTACCATCAAAAAAATACAATGGACTCAATGGATAACAAAACAAGATATGCTGCCACTTCAGAGCTAGACACAGACTGAATGCAGATGAAAGCAAAAGAAAAGATGGGGTAGCAATACTTATGTCATCAAAATAGGCTTTAAAACAAATAACAAGAACCTAAGAAGGCCATTATACAATAATAAAGGGATCGCTCCAACAAGAGGATATAACAATTGTAAATATCTACGCATCCAACATAGGGGCACCTAAATACATAAGGCAAACATTAACACACATAAAGGGAGAAATTAACGGTAGTACAATAATAGGAGGAGACATTAACACCCTGCTTATATCAATGGATAAATTCCCCAGACAGAAAATAAGGAAACAGTGGCTTTGAATGACAGAGTAAACAGAATACAGATTCTTTTCAAGTGCTCGTGAAACATTCTCCAGGATAGATCACATGCTAGGCCACAAAACAAGTCTCAGTAAGTTTAAGAAGACAACTGAAATCCTATCATCCCTCTTTTCCGACTACAACAGTATGAAACTAGATAGAAATCGATTACAAAAAAGAAACCTGGAAAAACATAGATGTGTGGAGGCTAAAAAAAATATGCTACTAAACAATCAATGGGTCAACAAATCATAGAGGAAAGGAAAAAATACATGGAGATATGTAAAAATGTAAACAATGGTTACAAATCTGAGATGTAGCAAAAGCAATTGTAAGAGGGAAGTTTATAATGATACAGACCCAGCTCAAGGAAGAAGAAAAATCTCAATCTAACTTTATACCTAAAGGAGCTAGAAAAAGAACAAACAGAACCCAAAGTTAGCAAAATGAAAAAGATCAGAATGGAAATAGAGGAAATACAGACAAAAAAGAAAAAAAACCAGAAAAGATCAGTGAAACTAGGAGTTCATTCTTTAAAAAGATAAAATTGTTAAAACTTTAGCCAGATTTGTCAAGAAAAAGAATCAAACAAATCCAAGAGAAGTTGCAACCAACATTACAAAATTGCAAAGGATTAAAGACTACTACAAAAACTTATATGCAAACAAATTAGACAAATTAGAAGACATGGATACATTTCGAGAAACCTACAGTCTTCCAAAACTGAATCAGGAAGAAAGAATCTGAATAATTACCAGCAATGAAATTGAGCCAGTAGTCAAAAAAAACTCCCAATAAACAAAAGTCCCGGGCCAGATGGCTTCATCAGTGAATTCTACCAACATTTAAAGAAGAATTAATACCTCCCCTTCTCAAATCATTCCAACATATAGAAGAGAAAGGGAAACTTCCAAATTCATTCTACAAGGACAGCATTACCCTGATTCCAAAATCAGACAAGGACATTACAAAACAAGAAAGTTACAGACCATTGCCCTGATGAACACAAAAATTCTCAACACATACTCCCAACCAAATTTAACAATACATTGAAAAGATCATTCACCATGATCAAGTGGGATTTGTTCCAAAGATGTAAGGATGGTTTAGTGTTTGCAAATCAAAATACACCATATTATAAAATAGAAGACAAAAATCACATGATCACCTCAACAGATGCAGAAAAAGCATTTGACAAATACAATATTCAGATAAAATCAACAAAATGGGTATAGAGGGAACATAACATAATAAAAGCTATAAATGACAAACCCAGAGCTAACTTCATCCTTAGTGGTAAAAAGCTGAGTGCTTTTCCTCTAAGATCAGGAAGAAGACGAGGATATTCATCCTCACCACTTTTATCCAACATAGTACTGGAAGTCTTAGCCACAGCTGAATACAAGTGATCTAAATTGGTGAGGAAGAAGTAGAATTGTCATTATAAGCAGATGACAAAATAGTTTATATAGAAAACCTAAAGACCCCCCAAAAAACTATTAGTCAGTGAAGTTGTAGACTACAAAATCAATATACAGAAATCTCTTGCACTTCTATATACTAATAACGAGCAGAAAAAATTAACAGATTACATTTAGCATTGCATCAAAAATAACAAAATATCTAGGAATAAATTTGACTAAGAAAGTGGAAGAACTATACTCTGAAAACTGTAAGACCCTGATAAAAGACTTGAAAGATGACACAAATAGAAGATTAAGCTTTTAGTGAAACCAAGATTTTCAATACCTACATTAGTGTTTCCTCCACATACAGAATATTAGCAAGCATCAAAACTGATGCCTATAAAGCTGAAAGACACATACAGAATCTCAGTAGCCAATAACAACAAAACAAACCAAGACCTCGATTACAGGAAGCATTTCACAAATCCAAGTGTGGAAGCCATGCCCAAACTCACCTTTTAAAGATCTCAAGTGTTGGACAGCCATTCTTAAAACCGTAAGTTTGTCCAGTCTACGTGCCATGGGCTTGCACTGGGGAATCATTGCAGACAGCTCCTCAATCAGGGTATTCATTTTATCTCTCCTCCGCTTTTCAGTTTGACTGTGAGCTTCTCTAAGAAGGAAAAGAACCTCCTTTATTTTTAACAACGAGCAGGCCCACGGTTACCCCAGAGGCACTAGCTGGAGCCTGGGGAGGCTGGGAGCACACACTGTCCCCGCTCCCAGCCCCGGCCCTGCGCTTGCAGGTCAGGGGAGAGGAGGGCACTGCTGCCCACAGAGACAGTGCTCATGCACAGTGCTTCCGCCCCACCGACTGCCGCTGCTCCTTCCTCCCTATTTCTGGAAGCCTTCAAGAATTAAGATGTGCCTGAGAGCCACATGGGTAGTTTTATAACTTCCAGTCTTCAGAGGAAGAGTTGGGTAGCCTTCTACTGCAGCTTCCTCCTCCTGGGAGTCAGCAGATATCAGCAGCATTTTTTAAAAATGTTTGTTTTTGAAAGAGAGAGAAGGGGAATAGCAGAGAGGAAGACACAGAATTTAAACAGGCTCCAGGCTTCAAGCTGTCAGCACAGAGCCCAACATGGGGCTCGAACTCACAAACCGTGAGATCATGACCTGAGCTGAAGTCAGAAGCCTAACCAACTGAGCCACCCAGGCGTCCCTGCAGTTACCAGCATCTTAAACTCATTCTCTTCCACAGCTCCTTCCCATGGGGCCACAAAAGTATGCAAGTCTCTCCATCTGGTGTGTGTGTGTGTGGCAATATTTTCCCAATTCTAGGGATTTTTTTTCCCCTTGTTGTCTTCCCTTCACAGGCAGTCACCTTTCCATCTGTCAAAATCAACCTCCCACAGACAGTGTGCCACTGAAACGATTCCTAGTTTCCTTGACAGTACCGACACTCCTCATTCTTTTTCTGGCTTCTGTGATGGCTCCTCCATCCTCCCTGCTCAGCTCAGTCCCTTAGTCTCTTTTTCAGCTCTCCTTTAATCCTTAAACAGCAGTGTCCCCAAGATTCCCTATTTGGCTATACTCTTTCCTCACCTTACAGCTTCACCCTAAGATATCTCCTTCCCGCAAAAACTTTACAATTATACATAAGCTACTTACTGTGAAATCCCTACCTCAATCATACTTCACCCAGGTCCCAACCTTCAAAACTTGAATTACACACCTAAATGATTCATAAGTGCCTTAAGCCTCAAGTAATCCCACAATGAATACATTCTTTGCAATTTACCCCATTTTATTTCTCCTTCCTCCCTTACCCCTGATTTACTTCTTCTGTAGAGTTTATCTTGATTGCTGACATCACTAGGGTCATTCTAGACCCTTCCTTCTTTACTCTGAGGAGCCAAATAAACTCCTATAGGTTCTAGTTCTTAAAATAGTTCTTAAGTACATCTTCTCTTCTTCTCCATTCTGCCACCACCTAAATTCGTTAAGTGACAGCTCACTGCACTATCCCCAATAACCTTCTAACCTGCTATACCTCCTACTGCTGTCTTCTCCCAGTCTATACAAACCATGACTTCCAAAATTATTCTAAAGCATATGAAGTCATCTAATTCCACTGCATAAAGCTGCTAAAATACATTTCCACTGCCTAAGAAGAAGGGCCAAACTCCCTAACAACCTCTCAATGTTCTCCAGGCCCTGGCTTGTGCGCGCACTGAGTTCCATCTCCCCATGCTTTCCCTGCCTCTCCAAGCATTATTCAGTAGCAACACCAAATGACCTGCTAGTTCTCAAACATGCCCGATCATCTCACATCTCCTCTGACTTGCTCTTTACCAGGCTTAGAATATCCTTCCCTTCTATATTCATACAAAAATCCTACTTCAAACCCCAGCTCGGTTATTCTCCCAAAAACTTTCTATGACTAGTACGTGATTAATCACCTCCCTCTCTCCACTACTCAGTACCATTTATACCGCTACCCTATGTCATCAAACCTAAGCTGCCATCTGTTGGAACTTCAGTATTATTTAATCCATCTGAAGGAAAGAAAAATGTTGCCAATAAGCAGGAAGATGCCATTGAGAAGACATTTTTCAGAGATGGTAAACTGTAGGGGAAAAATTAAATTCCAAGATTAGGCTATTTTGCTCTTCATACTTAACTATAAACATCTGTCTGTTTCTCTTACAACACTCAGATCATGGCAACCCCAGAATTTCCACATAAGAGTTTTGAAAGGACAATCTGATGGGTAAGCAGTAAGAGACTTGCTTCAACCTGTTGTTATACTTTTTTTTTATGTTTATTTTTTGAGAGAGAGAGAGAGAGAGAGAGAGAGAGAGAGAGAGAGAGAGAGACCGACAGGGCATGAGGGGGTGAGGGGCAGAGAGAGCAGGAGACAGAATTTGAAGCAGGCTCTAGGCTCTGAGCTGTCAGCACAGAGCCTGACACAGGGCTCAAACCCAAGAACCACGTGAGATCATGACCCGAGTTGAAGTCAGACATTTAACTGACAGCCACCCAGGTGCTCCTATAGCCACTTTAAATTACACAAAAGCAAATGTAATTTTTCTACATAAAAGAGTGGGGGAGGGGAGAACACTAATGGAGACTGATGGAGATCATATCCCTTCTCCCCCAAGCATTCACCTTTGGGTAATGCCATTCCTGGAACAAAATATGTACTTTTAAGTGAACTGGATAGAATCCAAATTATATGTATATTCACATAAAATTTAGTTATACATTCATACTTTGGTCTATTCATGAGTAATTTTTAGATTAAAATTTAATGATTAGCAGCATGCTATAGTTACCCTCGTGCTAGAATTATCACCAGTATTACCCACTAGCATGGACAACAGCAATGGACAGAGATGCCCAATGCCAGGACTGTACAGCAGACAGGGTGCTCTTGGAGCTACGGGTTAGAGACAGGTGAGGACAGGTGGGAGCAAGGCCCCTGTGGAGAACAATGGATGATGAGGGTGGAACCAGAGGAAGGCAAAATAGCTAGTTTTTGAATACAGCTCTTTGCGGGAAGGAGATGCACTTGACAAGACTTCTGGAGGATCGTATGAAGGAAAGGCAAGCTTGCCAGAGGCTGGTGCTCTGCTTCGTGATGAAGCAGCAAGGCTCTTAATTCTGTGTACTGTTACTGCCACTTTGACCCACGCTGGTGTTTTGTAAATCACATCAAAAGTCAGAATAAATGAAGAAAAAAGCAACACTCAGATGCGGCCAGGTTGCCAGATATAAAAAAAATTTTGGTGATGTTGAGACTATGTTGAAACAATTGACAAAGAATTTTATGATGATGAATTTCTAACCATCAGAATCTCCTCAGGAGTAATCGTGATTTGTTCATAAAAGGAATCGGCTCCTTTCTAGTGCTTAAAGAAAATAACATTTTAATAAATGGCTCTGTAAGAAAAATTTAAAGGCAGCTCAAGACAAAATGTTATTCAAGTAGATAGAAAAGAAAGGCAACAGGTACTTGACCATCACCACTTCTCGGAGCATAACGAATGAGAAAAACCTCATATTCGTGAACCGATTCTGGCTTGACGTTGCCTTTTACTTTCCCTCAAGGTTTGCAGGTGCAGCCTTTTCCACCCACCCTGTGCCGATTTCACAGTTTAATGTACCTGAAGGACTTCATTTGTACGTGTTGTTCACCATCTTCCTTTCTACAAAAAAGCAGGATAAAATGTCAAGCTACATGAAACAGATTTTATTTAATTCTTGAAAGAGAAAGAAATTTGAAATTAAGTACCATCATCCTAATTCCTGTTCGGTGTTTAGTTATGAATGGTACCTAATGACCGGAAACCAGGAAACGATTATTACTGTAGACACAGCGGAAGTTCTCATCCTGAGGTTACAGGCACGTGATCCCCAATGGGGCAGCGGGAACCGCGGTAGCTGACAATGAACGGTAATTGGTGCTTTACTTAAAAAGGATCTCATGCCAATCCTGAGAAATATAATTTTCATATGAATAATGTTAAATAGAATAATTTTTAAACAATTGATGGCTTAACCAAAAATTTTATCATAACTATATTAAAATAGCCTAAAAATGAGTTAAGAATCTCAGACCTTTAAACAAAAGTAAGTTATTTTGTTAAAACTCATCTGGATGGTGAAAAATATCACTGAAGCTAGAAAGTCTGGTCACTTGCCAATAACATTAATATTCACAGTAGCATATTCCCTAGCAGACTATGCCCCATGTATATGTGTGTGGGTATATATATACATACATGTCTGTGTGTGTGTGTGTGTGTGTGTGTGTGTGTATTCATTAAAAAATGTAGTCACCAGACCACTAATAAAATGAAATCTACTATTGGTGACAGAATACTTTCCATATTAAAATATTATGCAGGCTGAGTAGTTTTTAAAATATATGTGTTTTAAGAAATATATTTCCAAATGTATCAAAACAAACAGACAAAAAAAAAAACCCACTCTGAAATATAGAGAACAAACTGGTGGTTGCCAGAGGGGGAGTAGATGAGGAGATTGGCCAAATATGTGAAGAGAATTAAGAGGTACAAAATTCTAGTTATAAAATACAAATAAGTCACAGAAAAGAAAAGTACAGCATGGGGAACATCGTCAAAAATATCATAATGATGTTATGTGGTAACAGATGAAAACTGCATTTACCATAGTGAGCACTGAATAATGTGTGGAATTGCCAAATCACTATGTTGTACACCCAAATCTAACATTGTATATCAACTGAAATTCAGTAAGAAGAAAAGAAAACTCAAATGATGAAAGAGATTTGAAAAACATTCAAAAGAAAGTGGCATACACAGAAGTAAAAAAAAAAAAACCTCACAAATAAGCCTGATATAAATATGATTGAGATTGCAAAGAATGCCAAACAATAGAACAAAATAAACATTAATAAGACTGTAATTCCAGAACACTTTTCTAAAATTTAGAAAAAATCTTGAAATTATATATTGAAAGGGTACCACAACCATGTCAACATGGCCAACAAGGAATCATAGTTGCTGAAAAAACTACTTCATTTTTCTTTAAAGCTTATTTATTTTGAGAGCAAATGCAAGCACATGCAAGCAGGGGGGAGCGGGGAGGCAGAGAGAGAAGAGAGAGAGAATCCCAAGCAGGCTTGGTGTTGAGAGCGCAGAGCCCAATGTGGGGCTTGAACTCACAAACCGTGAAATCAAGTGTGGGACACTTAACTGAGCCACCCAGGTGCCTCATATTTAAAACTACTTTAAGAAAAAAAAAAAATCACTGGACAACCAGGCAAAAAGGTAAGTCACTAATAAGGAAAAGAAAATAAGATTGTCAGATTTTTCAACAATTCTTAATGCCCAAATTTCAGATATTCACAGAAGGGAAATATGAGTCCAGGATTTTATGTCTATCCAAACTGACCACCAAGTAGAAAGATACAAAGTATTGCAAACTTGCCAAATAACAAGCTATATGGCTCCATGAGCCCTCCCTAAAGAATCTATTAGAAAAGAACATTCTGACAGCCAAAAGACAGAGACAGTAATATATAAGATTCCGTGCTGATCATTAAATATAAATATACCTATAGAACAAAGCTAGTGCATAGTTATACAGGAAAGAGAGGAAAAGAGGCAAGCTGTTTTTAAAAATACACATTTAAAAAATAAATTTCCAAATGCATCATTTTTTCCAGGGGATTTGAAAAATTCAGAGCAAAGTACTCATAATCTCACCTGAAAATAATCATAGTTAATATTTTAATGTGTCTCCTTCCAGTCTCTCTCTTCAACACGACCTAGATACATACAGAAAATAGCTCTCACTATTTAATTTAGATATGGTGTGTGTGTATATGTGTATACCTATTTATGTAGATGTGTATTCCATATATAAACAGAATATATATTGTATGTGGAATATTACATATAATGAATAAAGTTCAGATAATAATGTATAATTTTTTTTACATCTTGTTTTATCCACTTAGCATTGTAACACAAATATTTCCCATACCATCAAATATTCTTGGGGAACAGGACTGGAAAAGATCAAATAATTAAATAGCCCACTGGTTAGCTAAACCATAATTTAATCATTTCTATTACTAGATATTTCAATATTCTAACTTTTCAATATTATAAATAATATGGCTAATACTATTGTGGTGCATGCATATTTCATTATTTCCCCATGATAATTCCCTAGAAATACATCATGGGTAAGTACTTTAGGTTTTTGAATCATCTTGACAAATTTCTCTCTTGACTTAACAATGATCATTTTCCAAAATCTGAAAAAAAGTTTAGCCTACCTTTGAACTATTTTACTTATTTCATAAATGTTGTTTTTAATATTTTCCTACTTAAAAAATGCTGTGTGTAGAAAAATTAATAAGCTTTAGACTGGAGCAAAGATGGCAGAGAGGAAGGGAGCTCTGTAAACTTTGTCCGCCCCATCTATCGAACTAAGAAGGACATTACTCTCATCTGCAAGAGCGGAAGGAGAAAATACGGACTCCAGAAAGGACATTACTCTCATCTGCGAGAGAGGAAGGAGAAAATACAGACTCCAGGAAGGGCATTACTCTCATCTGCAAGAACGGAAGGAGAAAATACAAACTCCAGAAAGAAGACAACCTGAAAGATGCCTGAGTGAGTGAGCACGAACTGGGGAGATTGGAAAACGGGCCAGCCTGAGAGGGGCAGGGGAGGTGGGAATCCCAGCCCAACACAGGGAAAGTGCACAGATCCCCTGAGAGACAAAGGGAAGAGAAAAAGAATGTTTAACCCTGCAAGGAGAGAAAAACTCTCATTCCATATATAACCGCTGGGCAGCCCAAATCCTGAACCGCTGGCACAGGGGAAAAAACAGCCTCCACCCCTGCGCAATCCTGACAGGGAATTGGCGGCCGCCCCAGCGGTGGTGGTGGTCATGGCAGTGGAGCATCTCGCCTCCAGCATTGGCCGGGTGAATCCCGAATCCCAGGTGCCAACAGGGAAAAAAAAGCCCCCACCCCTACGCGATCCCAACAGGAAGTTGGCAGCGGCGGTGGCGCACACTTTGAGTATGGCTGCGGGAGTGAGCACCTCATTTCTGGCATCATCTCATGTCTCAGGCAGGAGCAGCGTGAATCCTGGCCAGTGCAATCTTGATCCCAGCTGAGGGCTGGGAATTGGCGGCAGTGTCTGCTGGGGCACACACTTCACCTCCCGCAACGCACCTTGCCTCTGGCAGCAGCAGTGCAAATCCCTGCTGGTGCCAAGAGAAACTGCTCCCCCCTCATATGAGATCCCAGCTTAGAAGCCAGCCACCAAAGCAAGTACATCTCATCTGTGGTAGCATAAAAGTGCATGGACTAAGATTTTGAATTGAGGCGGGCCTGGAAAATACAGCTTGACTCAACTGTGGCACACGGAGATCAGACTCATTAGAGTGCCCTGCAGCGCTTAGTTCCAGCAGAACTTTGGAAGCCGCCATATATCTCCTGCAACCACCACAGTGGGGCCTCCGAGAGCAGCCCCAGAGACCTACATACACCAAACCATGCCTGTCCTCGAGGGAGAGCTGCTGTTTTTTTCTTTTCTTTTTTTTTTTTACTTATTTTTTTTATTATTATTACCTTTTTTACTTTACAAAATTGTTTTTTAAATTTTTACCCCCTATTTTGCTTTTTCCTTTCTCCCTCTTTTTTTTCTCCTTCCTCTTGCCATCTAGATATATTCTCCCTTATCTCATCCTTATCTCTCCCCTTGAATGGTTATACACTTTTAGACTGTCCACTATCCTTTATTGTCTCTGCCCCCCTTTATTTTTTTTCTTTCTTCTTTTCTTCTCTTCCTTTTCCCCTTCTAATTTGTTTGCTTGATTTGTCTGTGCGTTTGTGTTTTTCTGTTCCATCTGTGTTTGTCTGTTTTCCTACTCAGGGCTACCCCAAGAAACAAGCCAAAGTGTGCATGACAGCGAGTCCCAAATATCACTGAGTAGGAAAAAAAAATAATCAAAGGCACAACAAGAGAAACTGAGAGACACCATTAAAAGAAAATTTCCTGAAACGACAGGCCCTGGACAGGCAATAAGCCTCCTTTAACAGAGCAATACTAACAGGTGCAGAGTGCACAATGAGCTTTTTAAAGCTGACAAGAGACAGAAAACTAGCCAAAATGACAAACGAAGGAACTCTCCCCTGAAGAATCTCCAGGAAGAAGTCACAGCCACAGAACTGCTCAAAACAGATCTAAAAAACATACCTGAACAAGAATTTTAAAACCTTGTCATAAAATTAATCAATGGGGTTGAAAAAATCATCAGAGAAGCAACTGAGACAATGACTGGGAACTTTGAAAATAGGTGTGACAAATTAAAAAAGACTATAAATGAGGTGAATAATAAAATGGAGGTAGCCACCTCAAGGATTGAAGAGACAGAGAGAAGAATAGGTGAATTAGAAGATATAGCAAAAGAGGAAGCTGAAAAAAAGAGAGAAATTGATCCAGGAGCAGGAAAGGAGAATTCGAGACCTGAGTCATACAATCAAATAGAACAACATCCATATCATACGAATTCTTGAAGAGGAAGACAGACAGAAAGGTCCTAAAGGGATACTAGACCAAATTGTAACTGAGAATTTCCCAAATCTGGAGAAAAAAATAGACATTCAAATTCAAGAGGCACAAAGAACCCCCTTAAGATGTAATTTGAATCGACCTTCAACACAACATATCCTAGAGAAATTGGCAAAATATAAAGGTAAAGAGAGAATTCTGAAAGCAGCTAGGGAGAAAAGGGCCCTCACATACAAAGGGAAACCTATCATAGTGGTATAGACCTATCAAATGAAACTTGGTAGGCCAGGAAGGAATGGCAGGAAATCATCAATGTGATGAACAGAAAAAACATGCAGCCAAGAATCCGTTATCCAGCAAGCCTGTCATTCAAAATAGAAGGAGAGATAAAGGTGTTCCCAAATAAACAAAAATTGAGAGAATTCATGACCACCAAACCAGCCCTACAAGAAATCCTAATAGGGACTCTATGAGGGAAATATTGCAAAGAATACAAGGTGCCAGAGACACCACTATAAACATGAATTCTATAGAAAACACAATGAAACTTAACCCATAGTTTTCAATAATAACACTGAATGTAAATGGACTGAATGCTCCAACCAAACGACATAGGGTAGCAGAATGGATAAAAAAAAAAAAATCCATCTATTTACTGTCTATAAGAGACTCATTTTAGACCTGAAGATACCTTCAGATTTAAAGTAAAGGGATAGAGAAATATCTACATTGTGAATGGAAGCCAAAAGAAAGCCGGAGTAGCCATACTTGTATCAGACAAACTGGACTTTACAGTAAAGGCAGGAACAAAAGATGAAGAAGGACATTATATAATAATGACAGGGTCTCTCCATCAGGAAGAGCTAACAATTATACACATCCATACACCAAATTCGGGAGTGCCCCAATACATAAACAATCACAGACAGAAACAATCTTATTGATAAGAATGTGCTAATTACAGGGGACTTTAATACTCCACTGACAGTAATGGATAGATCAACCAGACAGAAAATCACTAAACAAACAATGGGCCTGTATGTCACATTGGAACAGATGGAATTGATAGATATATTTAGAACTCTGCATCCTGAAGTTAGGAAATTCACCTTCTTCGTGAGTGTACATGGCACATTCTCCAAGATAGATCACAGACTGGAGCATAAAGCAGCCCTCCATAAATATAAATGAATTGAGACCATACCATCCACACTTTCAGATCACAATGCTATGAAACTTGAAATTACCACAGGAAAAAGTCTGGAAAACCTCCAAAAATGTGGAGGTTAAAAACCACCCTACTAAAGAATGACTGGGCTAATCAGGCAATTAGAGGAGAAATTTAAAAATATATGGAAACAAATGAAAACGAAAATACAACAATCCAAAAATCTCTGGGACACGGCAAAGGCAGTCCTAAGAGGAAAGTATATTGCAATCCAGGCCTACTTCAACAAACTGGAAAAAGCGCAAATTCAAAATCTAACAGAGCACCTAAAACAACTAGAAGCACAGCAGCAAGAGCACCCCAAACCCAGCAGAAGAAAAGAAATAATAAAGATCAAGGCAGAAATAAACAATATAGAATCCAAAAAGATAGTCAAGCAGATCAATGAAACCAAGAGTTGGTTCTTTGAAAAAATAAACAAAATTGATGAATCTCCAGCCAGGCTCCTTAAAAAGAAAAGAGAGAGCACCCAGAGAGACAAAATCATGAATGAAAATGGATCTATTACAACCAATCCTTTAAAAATACAAGCAATCATTAGAGATTATTATGAAAAACTATATGCCAACAAACTGAAATAGAAGAAATGGACAAATTCCTAAATACACATGCACTACCAAAATTCAAACAGGAAGAGATAGAAAGCATGAATAGACTGATAACCAGTGAAGAAATTGAATCCATTACCAAAATCTCCCAATGAATAAGAGCCCAGGGCCAGATGGCTTCCAGGGAAATTCTACCAGACATTTAAAGCAGAGCTCATACCCATTCTTCTCAAACTATTCCAAAAAAATAGAAATAGAAGGAAAACTTCCAAACTTATTCTATGAAGCCAGCATCACCTTGATACCCAAACCAGACAGAGACCCAGCAAACATAGAGAACTACAGACTAATATCTTTAATGAATACAGATGCAAAAATAGTCAACAAGATACTAGCAAATCGAATTCAGCAGCATATAAAAAGAATTATCCATCATGACAAGTGGGATTCATTCCTGGGTTACAGGGCTGATTCAATATTCGCAAATCCACCACTGTGATACATCACATTAACAAAAGAAAGAATAAAAACCATATGATCTTGTCGATAGATGCAGAAAAAGCATTTGACAAAATACGGCACCCTTTCTTAATAAAAACCCTAGAGAAAGTCAGAATAGAAGGAACTTACCTAAACAGTATAAAAGCAGTTTATGAAAAGCCCACAGCTAATAGCATCCTCAATGGGGAAAAACTGAGAGCTTTCCCCCTGAGATCAGGAATAGACAGGGGTGTCCACTTTCACCACTGTTGTTTAACATAGTGCTGAAAGTCCTAGCATCAGCAATCAGACAACAAAAGGAAATAAAAGGCATCAGAATTGGCAAAGAAGTAGTCAAACTTTCACTCTTTGCAGATGACATGACACTCTACATGGAAAACCCAATCGACTCCACCAGAAGCCTTCTAAAACTGATAAATGAATTCAGTAAAGTTACAGGGTACAAAATCAATGTACAGAAATCAGTTGCATTCCTATACACCAAAAATGAAGCAGCCGAAAGAGAAATCAAGAAACTGATCCCATTCACGATTGCACGAAAAACCATCAAATACCTAGGAGTAAACCTAACCAAGGATGTAAAGACCTATATGACGAAAACTATAGAGAACTTATGAAAGAGATTGAAGAAGACACCAAGACACGGAAAAACATTCCCTGTTCATGGATCAGAAGACTAAACATTGTGAAAATGTCATTACTACCCAAAGGAATCTACACATTCAATGCAATTCCCATCAAAATTGCATCAACATTCTTCTCAAAGCTAGAAGAAACTATCCTCAAATTCATATGGAACCACAAAACACCTCGATAGCAAAGTAATACTGAAGAAGAAAACCAAAACAGGAGGCATCACAATCCCAGACTTTAGCCTCTACCACAAAGCTGTCATCATCAAGACAGTATGGTATTGGCACAAAAACAGACACATAGACCAATGGAATAGAATAGAGAACCCAGAACTGGGCCCACAAATGTATGGCCAATTAATTTTTGACAAAGCAGGAAAGAGTATCCCATGGAAAAAAGACTGCCTCTTTAGCCGTTGGTGCTGGGAGAACTGGACAGCAACATGCAGAAGAATGAAACTAGACCACTTTCTTACACCATACACAAAAATGAACTCAAAATGGCTGAAGGACTTGAATGTGAGACAGGAAACCATCAAAACCCTCGAGGAGAAAGTAGGAAACAACCTCCTAGACCTCCACCGCAGCAATCTCCTATTCGACACATCCCCAAAGGCAAGGGAAATGAAAGCAAAACTGA
>NC_043709.1:79077998-79124875 GCF_006229205.1 Suricata suricatta
GTGAAGAAATGGGCAGAAGACATGAACAGACACTTCTCCAAAGAGGACATCCAGATGGCCTACAGGCACATGAAATGATGCTCAACATCACTCATCATCAGGGAAACACAAATCAAAACCACACTGAGATACCACCTCACGCCAGTCAGAGTGGCTAAAATGAACAAATCAAGAGACTATAGATGCTGGCGAGGGTGTGAGAGACGGGCACCCTCCTACACTGTTGGTAGCAATGTAAACTGGTGCAGCCACTCTGGAAAACAGTGTGGAGGTTCCTCAAAAAACTATCGATAGAACTCCCTTATGATCCAGCAATAGCACTGCTAGGTATTTACCCAAGGGATACAGAAATGCTGATGCATAGTCGCACATGTACCCCAATGTTTATAGCAGCACTGTCAACAATAGCCAAAACATGGAAAGAGCCTAAATGTCCATCACCTGATGAATGGATCTAGAAGATGTGGTATATATATACAATGAAGTATTACATGGCAATGAGAAAGAATGAAATATGGCCATTTGTGGCAAGGTGGATGGACCTTGAGGGTATCATGCTAAGGAAATAAGTCATGCGGAGAAGGAAAGATACCATATGTGTATACTCATAGGTCTAGCAGGAAAACAGGAGAAACCTAATGGAGGACCATGGGGAGGGGAAGAGGGAAAGAGAGTTGGGAAGAGAGAGGGATCCAAAACCTGAGAGACTATTGAATACTGAAAATGAACCGAGGGTTGAAGGGGTAGAGGAAGGGGGAGAAGAGATGGTGGTAATGGAAGAGGGCTCTTGTGGGGAAGAGCACTGGGTGTTATAAGGAAACCAATTTGACAATAAACTATTTTAAAAAATAAAATAAATAAAAAGAAATTTTAAAATGAAAAAAAATAATAAGCTTTATAAGGAGATGCTTATAAATTCCAAATAAAAAGAACCATTAGGATAAAAACTTAAGGGATGGTTTTCCTTCTCACTGTCTAAATAAAGAATAGCTTTCATAGTTGTGGTGCTTTGTCAAAAATATTTTAAAATATTTAGGAACAAACCTAACCAAAGATGTAAAAGATATGTATGCTGAAAATGATAGAAAACTTAGGAAAGAAATTGAAAAAGACACAAAGAAATGGAAAGACATTCCATGCTCATGGATTGGAAGAACAAATATTGTTAAAATGTCAATACTATCCAAAACATCTACACATTCAATGCAATCCCCATCAAAATTGCACCAGCATTCTTCCCAAAGCTAGAACAAACTATCCTAAAATTCATATGGAACCATGAGAAACCCTGAATAGCCAAAGTAATGTTGCTATTGAACACCAAAGCCGGAGGCATCACAATCCCAGTCTTTAGCCTCTACTACAAAGCTATAATCATCAAGACAGTATATTATTGGCACAAAAACAGACACATAGACCAATGGAACAGAAAACCCAGAATTGGATCCAAAAATGTATGACCAACTAATCTTTGACAGAGCAGGAATGAGTATCCAATGGAAAAATGACAGTCTTTTTAGGAAATGGTGCTGGGAGAACTGGATATCAGTGTGCAGAGGAATGAACCTGGACCATTTTCTTATAGCATACACAAAAATAAATTCAAAATGGATGAAAAACCTAAATGTGAGACAGGAAACCATCAAAACCCTAGAGGAGAAAGCAGGCAACAACCTCTTTGACCTCAGCTTTAGCAACTACTTACTTGCCACGTCTCTGAAGACAAGGGAAATAAAGGCAAAAACAAACTATTGGGACCTCATTAAGATAAAAACCTTCTGCACTGCAAAGGAAACAATCAACAAAACTAAAAGGCAACTGACAGAATGGGAGAAGATATTTGAAAATGACATATCAGATAAAGAGTTGGTATCCAAAATCCATAAAGAATTTACCAAACTCAACACCTGAAAAACAAATAATCCAGTGAAGAAATGGGCAGAAGACATGAATAGACACTTTTCCAAAGAAGACATCCAGATGGCCAACAGACACATGAAAAGATGCTCAAGATCAATTACCATCAGTGAAATATTAGTCAAAGCCACATTGAGATATCACCTCATACTGGTCAGAGTGGCTAAAATTAACAACTCAGGAAACAAGAGATGCTGGAGAACATGTGGAGAAACAGGAACCCTCTTGCATTGTTGGTGGGAATGCAAACTGGTATAGCCATTCTGGAAAACTGTGGAGACTCCTCAAAAAATTAAAAATAGAACTACCCTATGACCCAGCAGTAGCACTACTAGGAATTTATCCAAAGGATATGAGTGCTAATGCATAGGGGCACATGTACCCCAATGTTTATGTAGCACTGTCAACAAACAGTCAAATTATGGATAGAGTCCAAATGTCCATCAACTGATGAATGGATAAAAAAGATGTGGTTTATATACCTAATGGAATACTACTTGGCAATGAGAAAGAATGAAATCATTCAATTTGCAGCAACCTGGATGAAACTGGAGGGTATTATGTTGAGTGGAATAAGTCAGAGATGAACAGATACCATATGTTTTCACTCATATGTGGAACTTGAGAAACTTAAAAGAAGACCATGGGGGAAGGGAAAGGGAAAAAATAGTTTCAAACAGAGAGGGAGGCAAACCCATAAAAGACTTAAATACAGAGAACCAACTGAGGGTTGATGGGGACAGAGGGGGAGAGGGGAAAATGGGTGATGGGAATGGAGGAGGGCACTGGTTAAGATGAGCACTGGGTGTCGTATGTCAGCAATGAATCACAGGAATCTACCCCTAAAACCAAGAGCACATTGTATACACTGTATGATAGCTAACTTGAAAATAAATTACATTTAGAAAACCCAAGGAATTCATAACCCAAAATAATATGTATTTTTTTCACAAATGCTATTTGATCCTCATATTTGAGAATCATGTAGTTTCTACTATCCCCATTTTACAGATTAAGGATTGAGTCCAGTAAGGTTAATGACTGCTCAAGGTCATATACCTAATAGCAAGCTGGTATGCTTCCCATTAAGCCTCTCCAGTTGCTGTCATCATTGCCAGTCTGCTCTGTTCATGGTCTCTGAAGCAAAAGACTAAGTTAGATTAAGTCAGCTTCTTTTCTTTTCTCTTTTCCCTTTTTAATCTGATGTCATATTTAGGGAATAAAGCAAAAAATAATTTTACAGGTGAATGATTTTCTTCCTACTAATCTGGAACTATATGTACATACACATTACTTCAATTTCAAAAGACAAACTTTGACTGTTATGAATCATGCTTTTGCTTTGATTATAGATGTTTTGGCAAATGAACTCACTTGCTGAACTTGCCTTCTTGGTGAAATCCAAACCTACTGTACTTACGAAATTCAAATATACTGTTATTTAATGGTCCCTGACAGAAGAGCAAAAAGGCATGATCCTTTTAGCCAAAAAATTCACTCCTTGTTTGCAGCACAAACCTAGGTAATTAGTAAATTTGCTATCTATATTTTTTCCTCCACGCTGGCATTTGGTCTATAGTCATATTTTTACATATGGATTTAACAAGCTTTCTGATATCAATAATGTTCACATTACTTAGGCGCACTTTCTTAGTGTAGCATCTTATATAACAGAAACATAATTTTTTTCAAAAAACAGTGCAAGTTTTCCTTAAAACACACATACCTCCCCCAATGGCTGCATCCATGCCAATCTCGGCACTTGCTGCCTATACATTAATGATGTGTGGATCTCTTTCTCCAGACCAGAACTCAACCCTGAGTTCCAGACCCTTAATCCAACTGCCTACTTGAAGATCTCAGAAATAACACATTTTCATTGTGTCTGAATTCATCATCTATCATCCTCATTGGGTCTCATTGTGTCTGAATTCATCATCTGTCTGTCAGTCTCAACATATAATACCATCCTCCCCGCAGGTTACCAAGTCAGAAGATTTGTTGGACATTTCCTGTATGTCTGCCCTCCCTAATCAACAGTCATGAATTCTCTTGTAAATGCGTCATAATATGTCTCTCCCTTTTCATATCCTGCTGTCCAGAACTAATCTCTTAGACCAAATGCTCAGAAAACAATCTCTAGCAAGAACATCTCAGCTATTTTCTCTGCCTGCTGGATTTCCCCCTTTCAGGCCATCCTCGTGCTGTTTTCCATAGCAATTCTTTGAAGATGTAAGTCTGTGCCACTTTGCACCTGTTAGGAAAGCTATGTTCTTTTTAAAAATGGAAAATAACAAGTGTCAGCAAGGATATGGAAAAACTGGATTCCTTGCACATTGCTGGTGGGAATATATAATGGCACAGCCACTGTGGAAACAGTTGTGGTTCCTCAAAAACTAAACAGAATTACCATATGACCCAGCAATTCTATTCCTAGGTATATTCCCAAAAGAATTTAAGGCAAGGACTCAAACAGATACGTGTCCACCAATATTCATAACGGCCTTATTCACAATAGGCAAAAGATAGGAACAACGTAAATGCATAACAGATGAATAAACAAAATGTGAGCAGAGCACCCCAGGACCCCTCCCCGCCCAGGTATGCACACTGCCTTGGCTCCAGCCACCCCTCCAAGGCACTCTCTGTACAGACAATCCTGGAACATACTTGTCTGCACCCACTACCAGGGCACCCTCTGTGTAAAGACCCAAGGAGTCTCCTGGTCCACATACTGTCTTGGCTCTAGTCACCCTGCTAGGGCACTCCCTGCAAGCAGTGCCCCCCAGAAACCCCAGCTTGCACTCACTTCAGCTGCCCTGCCAGAACGCCCTCAGTGTACAGAACCTGAAACACTCGGGCCTGTATCTTCAACTTTAGCTGTCTGGACAGTGTGTCTGCATGGAGAGCACTGGGATCCCACAGCATATACCCACTTCAGCTTCAGTGGTCCTACTAGGATGCCTTCTGTGTGGAGAACCCCACGACACCCTGAAGAATACTCACTTCAGCTTCAACTATCTTGCCAAGGTCCTTCTGGGTGCAGAGCCTTGGGACACCTCTGCATGCACCCACTATCCTGCCAGGGCACCTGCTGCATGGAGAGCCCAGGGACCACATTGACCTGTACCCACTTCAGCTATCCAGCCAGGGTACCTACTGTGTGAAGAGTCCTAGGACACCCAACCCATGCCAGACACATCTCCAGCCAGTGTAAGTCACCAAGCACACAAGGTGTACATAGGGAATTACCATACATAGGACAATTCCTTCAAGTTTAGAAGAAGTTATTCTGCCTAATTCATGGAAACAAATACAAGAAAAATAGGGAGAGAAATATTCTCCAAAAGAATGAACAAGACAAAAACTCAGAAAAAGGAACTAAATGAAATGGAGGTAAGCAATATGCCTGACAAAGAATTTAAAGTAATGATCATAAAGATGCTCACTGGACTGGAGAGAAAAGTAGATGAACTCATGGAGACCTTCAGTAAAGAGATAGAAAATGTAAAAAAGAACCAATCAGAGTTGAAGAATACTATAACTGAAATAATATATCTTAGAGAGAATCAACAGTAGATTAGAGGATGCACATATCAGTGATCTGGAAGACAGGTAATGAAAAGCACATAAGCTAAAAAACAAAAGGAGAAGAAAATAATAAACAAATGAAGGTAGATTAAGGTATCTCTAGAAAAGTATCAAGTGAAAAAACATTCTCATTACAGGGGACAGACCTAGAAGAAGCAAGAGAAGGGGAAAAAATTTATTTGAAAAAAATAATAGCTGAAAACTTCCCTATTACAGGGAAGGAAATAGACATCCAGGTTCAAGAAGCACAGAGTTCTAAACAAGAAGAACCCAAGGAGGTCCAAATCAAGACACATAATAATTAAAATGTCAAAGGTTAAAGATAAAGAACATACAACTCTTGATCTCAGGGTCATGAATTCAAGCCCCATATTGGGCATAGAACCTACTTTAAAAAAAAAAAGAGATTTTTTTTAAAGTTTATTTATGGTGTGTGTGTGAGTGAGAGGGAGGGAGGGATGGGGGGGGAGAGAGAGAGAGAGGCCCAGAGCCTGACATAGGGCTTGATCTCACAAACCATGAGATCATGACCTGAGCCAAAAATCAAGAGTTGTACGCTTAACTGACTGAGCCATTCAGGTGTTCCCAAAGAGAGATTTTCAAAAGCAGCAAGAGAGAAGCAAAAATTTACCTACAACAAAAACCCCATAAGGGTCTCAGCTGAGTTTTCAGCAAGCCAAAGGAAGTGGCATGATATATTCAAAATAAGATGGAAAATACTTACAACCAAGAATACTCTACCTGGTAAGGTTATCACTCAGAATTGGAGGAGAGATAAATAATTCCACCACCACCACCAAAATGATTTTATTACCACAGAACTAGCCTTACATGAAATGTTAAAGGAACTTCTTTAAGTGGAAAAGAAATAGCCATTATTAGATGTTAGAAAATTATAAATAAAGATATAAAATATGACAGCATATACATAAAAGACGGAGGGAAGAGTGAAACAAAAAGTTTTTTTTAAAGAATGGGTTGAACTCAAATGACCATCAACTTAAAAAGAGTGCTATATACTTAGGATGTTATATATGAACCCCATAGTAATATAAACCCCAAACCTATAATAGATATACAAAGAAAAAACGAGAAAGCCAAACATGATGCTACAGAAACTCTTCAATCACAAATAAAGAGAGCAAGAGAAGAACTACAAAAAGTCAATAAAAACAAGAAAAAAGGATGGAAGTAAGTATATACCTACCAATAATTACTTAAAATGTAAATGGCCTAAATGCTATAATCAAAAGACGCAGGTGGCAAAATGGATTAAAAAAAAAACACGCACACAAATCCTGTCTACAAGAGACTCACCACAGACCTAAAAACACATATAGACTGAAAGTAAAAGGATAGAAAAAATATTCCATGCAAACAAGTGGCGGGGGGGGGAGTACAGGGTAGCAACACTTATATCAGACCAAAGAGACTTTAAAATTAAGACTATAACAAGAGTCAAGGAAGTCCATACATAATGATAATGGGCTTAATCCAACAAGAGGATATAAAGTTGTAAATATCCACACATCCAACATAGGAGCACCAAATACATAAAGCAAATAGAGAAATTGACAGTAATACAATAATAATAGGAAACTTTAACAGCCCACTTACATCAGTGCATAGATCATCCAGGCAGAAAACCAATAAGGAAACGCTGGCTTTGAACAACACATTAGACCCGATGGATGTAACAGATATACACAGAATATTCCATCTAAAAATAACAGAATACACGTTCTTTTTAAGTGTACATGAAACATTCTGCAGAGCAGATAACGTCAGGCCACACAAGCACAGGTCTCAATAAATTTAAGTTTGAAATGCATACCATGCATCTTTTTCAACCACAACAGTATGAAACTAGAAATCAGTCATAAAAAACAAAAAAAACAAACAAAAAAACAGTGCGTGGCTCAGTCAATTAAGCATCTAACTTTGGCTCAGGTCATGATCTCGCAGTTTGTGGGTTTGAGCCCCACGTCAGTCTCTGTGCTGACAGCTCAAAGCCTGGAGCATGTCTTCAGATTCTGTGTCTGCCTCTCTCTTTGACCCTCCCCTGCTCATGCTGTCTCTCGCTCTCTCTCAAAAATAAATAAAAACTTAAAATAAAAATAAAAACAAATGGGTCAACAAAGAAATCAAAGAGAAAATTAAAAAATACATATAGAAAAATGAAAATACTATAGTTTAAAATCTTTGAGACACAGTAAAAACAGTTCTTGGAGGGAAATATAGAGCAATATAAGCCTATCCCAAAAAGAAAGACAGAAGCTCAAATAAACAATCTAACCTTATACCCAAAAGAACTAGAAAAAGATAAACAATGGAGCAACTGGGTGGCTCAGTTGGTTAAGCGTCCAACTTTGGCTCAGGTCACGAGCTCATGGTTTGTGGGTTTGAGCCTCACCTCAGGTTTTGTGCTGACAGTTCAGAGCCTAGAGCCTGTTTCAGATTCTGTGTCTCCCTCTCTCTCTACCCCTCCCCAACTCGTGCTCTGTCCCTGTCTCAAAAATAAACTATTAAAAAAAAGAGAAAGCTCAAGGTGAGTAGAAGGAAGGAATTAGAAGAAAGGTGAGACACCAGAGAAATACAGAAGGATTATAAGAAAATACAATAAAAATTATATAGCAAAAACTATTGGACAAGCTAGAAGAAATGGATAAACTCCTAGAAACATACAATCTCTTATAACTAAATCAGGAAAAAGTAGAACATGTGAGCATACAATTACCAGTAATGAAATTGAGTTGGTAATCAAAAAATGACCAAAAAATGAAAGCCCAAGACCTGATAACCAAGACATGTAAATTTCACCAAACATTTAAAGAAGAGTTAGTACTATTCTCCTCAATCTATCCTAAAAAACAGAAGGCAAGCTTCCAAATACATTTTGCTAGGTCAGCATTCAGCATTACCCTAATCCTAAAACCAGACAAAGTAAAAAAATAAAAATAAAAAAAACTACAAGCCAATATCTCTGATGAATATAGATCCAAAAATCCTGAACAAAGTATTAGCAAACTACATCCCACAATACATTAAAAGGGACCATTTGCCATGATCTAGTGGGATTTATTCCCAGAATGCAAGGATGATTCAATATTTACAAATCAATCAACATGATAAACTGTATCAACAAAATTAATGATAAAAATCATATGATCTCCTCAATAGATGTAGTGAAAGCACTGGACAAAATTCAACATCATTCATGATGAAACCTCTCAACAACTGGGTTTAGAGGGAACATACTCAACATACTGCAGACCATACATGAAAAACCCACAGCCATCATCATACTCAGTGGTGAAGAACTGACAGATTTTCCTCTAAGATCAGGACAACACAAGGATTTCCACTCACCACTTTCATTCATCATTTTTATTCAACTGGAAGTCCTAACCATAGCAATCAGACCAGAAAGAGAAATTAGAGACAATCATATCAGTAAGGAAGAAGTGAAACTGTCACTACTTACAGATGATTTGACATAACATACAGAAAACCGTAAAGACTCTGTCAAAAAACTATTAAAACTAATAAATTCAGTAAAGTTGCAGTATACGAAGTATGCCAAAAGCTGCTACAATTTTATACACCAATAACAAACTGGCCCAAAGAGATTTTTTTAAATTTTTTTAATGTTTTATTTATTTTTGATACAGAGAGAGACAGAGCATGAGAGGGGGAGGGGCAGAGAGAGAGGGAGACACAGAACCGGAAGCAGCTCCAGGCTCTGAGCTAGCTGTCAGCACAGAGCCCGACGTGGGGCTCGAACCCACGAGCGTGAGATCTGACCTGAGCCGAAGCCGGAGGCTTAACCGACTGAGCCACCCAGGCGCCCGGGCCCAAAGAGATTATAACTGAACAATCCCATTTACAGTTACACCAAAAAGACTAAAATACCTAGGAATACACTTAACCAAGGAGGTGAAAGACCTGCACTCTGAAAACTGTAAGACATTGACGAAAGAAATTACAGATGACACAAACAAATGGAAAGCTATTCCAGTTCATGGAATGGAAGAATTTATATTGTTAAAATGTTCATTCTGCCCAAAGCAATCTAAAGATTCAGTACAATCCCTCTCAAAATACCAAGAGCATTTTTAACAGAATTTTGCACAAACAATCCTAAACTTTGTATGGAACAAAAGGCCCTGAATAGCCAAAGCCACCTTGAAAAAGAATAAAACCGGAGACACTGCAGTTCCAGATTTCATGATACACTACACAGCTACAATAATTACAACATCATGGGACTGGCACAAAAACAGACACACAGATCAATGGGACAGAACAGAGAGCCCAGAAATAAACCTACCGTTATAGAGTCAGTTAATCTGTGACAAATCAGACAAGATTATGCAATGGGTAAAAGAGTCTCTTCAACAAGTGGTTCTGAGAAAACTGGACCTAACACCATTCACAAAAATAAACTCAAAATGGATTAAAGACCTATAAGTGAGACTTGAAACCATAAGAAATCTGAAGAGAACACAGCCAGTGATTTCTCTGACATTGGGTCTAACAATACTTTTCTAGCTATATCTCCTAAGACAAAGGAAACAAAAGCAAAAATAAACTATTGGGCCTACATCAAAATAAAAAGCTTTTGTGCACCAAAGGAAACCAACAAAATAACAAGGCAATTTACTAAATGAGAGAAGGTATTTGCAAAAGACTATCTAATAAGGGGTTAATATCCAAAATATATAAGGAATTTATAAAACTCAACACCCAAAAAGCAAACAATCGAATTTAAAAATGGGCAGAGTAACTGAATAGACATTTTTCCAAAGACAGTCAGATGGCCAACAGACACATAAAAAAAGCTGATCACTAATCATGAGGGAAATGCAAATCAAAACCACAATAAGATACCACTTTCCACCTGTCAGAATGGCTAAAACTAAAAAGATAACAAATAACAGGTGTTGGCAAGGATGTAGAGAAAATGTCATATACTGTGGTGGAAATGTAAATTGGCCCAGCCACTGTGGAAAGCAGTATAGAGGTTCCTCCAAAAATTTAAAACAGAAATAACATATAATCCAATAACTCCATTACTAGGTATTTGCCCAATAAAACCAAAACACTAATTCAAAAAGATACACGCATCCTCATGTTTATTGCAACACTATTTACTATAGCCAAGATATGGAAGCAACCTAAGAGTCCATCAATAGACAAATGGAAAAAGAAGTGGTGTACACACACACGAGTATAACACCACCAAATAAAAGATGAAGTCTTGCTATTTCAACAACATAGATGAACCTAGAGGGTATTTTGCTAAGTGAACTAAGACTGAGAGAAAGACAAATATATGATTTCACTCATGTGGCACCTAAAAATCAAAACAAGTGAATAAACAAAAATTCACTCAGGTGGCACCTAAAAATCAAAACAAATGAATAAACAAAAAGCAGAATCAGACTTATAAATACAGAGAGTTAATGGTTGCTAGAGGGAAGAAGGGTGCGAGGATGGGCAAAATGGGTGAAGGGGAGTGGGAAATATAAATTTACACTCATAGAATGAATAGGTCATGGGAATAAAGGCACGGCATATGTAATAGTGATGTGTGCTGACAGATTGCAGCTGTGTGGTAAGCATGGCATAATGCATAGAGAAGTTGACTATGTTGTGCATCTGATACGAATGTAACTTTGTGTGTCAATTATACTTAATAATCGTTACAAAGATGTAGTATATATGTACAATGGAATATTATTCAGCTATAAAAAGAATGAATGAAATTTTGATATGTGCTGTAATACACATGAAATCTGAAAATATAATGTCTGGTGAAATAAGCCCAATACAAAAGGACAAACATTGCATGACTCTACTTACATAAGATATCCAGAATAGGAAAAATCATAGAACTAGGAAACAGGCCAGAGGTTACCATGGACTGAGGGAAACGAGGTATGGAGTATCATTATTTAATGAGTACAGAGTTTGATTGGGGTAATAAAACAGTTTTGGAAATAAGCAGTAGTAATAATGGTTGTAAAACATTGTGAACAAAATTAATGAATTGTATATTTCGTTGTTTAGTTAAAAATGGTTGAAATGGCATTTTTATGTTGTCTATATTTTACCAAATAAAAAAAGTACAAAGGCCAACAATGTTTTTAAATGTAATTTGATCAAGTTCTCTTCTCCTTAAAATCTTTCTGTTTTCCTGACTGCATGCTAGATTATTTCTATGCTCTTTCGTTCAACACATCTCTTTAGTTAGTCCATGTTCACCTATGATGACTCACCACCTCTGTGTATGCCGTCTGCTTTACTGTGCCAACCACAGTTCCTGATTTACAGGGTGTTATTTCATATTTCATGCCCTGTGCTTCTGCACAGCCCTTCCTTCTATCTAAAATACTTCTACTCCTGCTCAGAACGGCTTACTCCCATTCTTTATTTAAAACTTAGCTTAAGTCCATCTCTGCAGGAAGATTCCCAATCCTATTGAAATGCCCATCTGTCTTTGTTACCATAGTACCCAGGGTGTATGACAGTTTTCATGTGTAATAGTTATCTGTACCTTTCTAGTCTGTACACATTTCTTTTGTCTAATCTGTACTTCTTTCTCCCAGTCTACTGTGTGTCACATAGTAGGTACTCAAGAAATTTTAATGACTACATTCCAGGAAGCCTTCATCCATGACCCTTTTAAAGACCCAGCTCTCCATTCAAAACCAAGAGTGCCACAATAATGGTAAGCATTCTCATGCATTCTTGTTTAAAAATACCCAATATTTTGAGCCTCCACCAATGAAATCAATGTCATATCTGCTGAATGGCTTTCATGTACTGAGTCTCTGGGAAGGATGCTATACATCAGTACTTTGTAAAAACGTATGAAGCACTTTGACACCCATCATTTCATCAGAGGAATTGAATATGGTGGAATGAAAGAAGGACTAGGCAGAATGGAGAACCTCTAAGGGAGGTAATGAGCAATTCAGTGCGTATATACTCTCTTTCAGCTTTCTTCCTCTTCATGTTTTTCAGTAGGAATTATGTCAGATACAAGTCCAGGACTTACCTGCTGCCACTGGTTGCTGATATTTCTATCTTTGTCGAAAGAAGATAGGTAAAAGGATTCTGAGAAAGCTTTTCCACCACTTTTTCTGTCATGAATCCTGACCTGGAAGGAAGGAGGTCTTGGGTCACCCCTACCCACACATGTTGGGAAATGGACAGCATGATTATCCTCATATGCTAGAAGCAAGCTACACTGTCCAGATGCAGAGAGACAGGAAACAGAGTGTAATGAAGAAACTACCACACTAACAATCAGGCATTCTAACTAGTTGTGAAATGTTACGCAAGCCAATTGATATCTTTGAGTCCTAGCTTCTTCAGTTTCTAAAATGTGGGCAGTTGGCTAATCTTTAGTGTTCTCTTCTGCCAAAAGATCACTATCCGTCAGTATTTTGCATGTTTCTGTTATTTCACCTTCCAATGACCCCATTTCCCCATTCACTCCCCAAACCACTGTAAGGTCTCATCCACGCCCCATCTGTGGCATAAAACCTCCGGTACTCACTGCTTCACTTTGACAGCCACAATCGTATTTAGATAGTAGGAAAGAACAATGGGGCTTATGATTCTGAAGAAAAAGAAAGAACATAAAACCTACAATCACTTCTAGCTTGAGCTGAGTGGGGACTACAAACTGATCATTTAGAATGTAAAACAGCAAACAGTGCTAGGCAGTCACTTGGTCAACTGCAGTTATGACCATTCACATTAATGGAAGAGTCTAAGAGAATACAGACAGCTTGTACATTACTTTCAAGTCATTTATAGGTAGACCAGGAAGTGCACTGGTATTTGAAGAACACTGATTCTACTGTCTTGGGAATTTTAACTAAATTATAAAGTATATCGGGAAGAACAGATTTAAAAAATAGAATGTTTCATTATGTTCTCATCTTATCCCTCTACTCAAAAATTTTCCCTTCTGTAAGATTATCATCAACTATCATATTTATGTAAAATACCAGCCTAAAGTAGAATATTCTAGAACCCTAAAATGGAGTACTCTAGATTGTAATATTTAGCTTGCCTTATCAATTTCACCATATAAACCCTAGCTTCGGGGAATTCATTAAAGAATGTTTGGGGCTGTGAGCTGTATTAATGCAACAAAAATAAACTGGGAGATAGCAAGTGTCCTCAACATTGGCTTATTATCTATTTGGCTTAATAAACATGGAAAACAAGAATTTTATATGATTTAACTGACCACAGATAACCAAGGGCTGGTTATTATATAAATGATGAGTCAGGCAAGAAGCAATGTGGTAATTATTATTTTAAGTGAAATATAAAGGAAGATGCTCTCTTCACAGTTAAGCAATTCAGACAGGAAGGTAAGTATCTCAGTGTGACCATAAATGTTAAGCAAATTAACCTTATGTTCCTATATCTTTCAGATTCCAGCTGACCCCCACCTAGATACCTGCTAAGCTTCAGAATTCAATGGAAAAGTTCCAGATCAGTGACAGAGGAAGCAGATGGGTAGAGAAATAATTGTCCCCATCCACATGTTACCATGTAACTAAAAATACTCAAGGATTTAAGAAGTAATCTTTTTCTTTTTTCCTTAGAATCAAAGGTTTCACGAGGTTAGAGGAATAAATTCACTTACGGGGATGGGTCAGAATCACTTCCTTTTCGTTTTCTTGGGAACTCTGTCACATGTGGGCTGAGGGATCCAATAACTGCTGGGTTTGTCCATGGGCGCATATGACTGGAAACCATGGGAACAAAGCACTGGTTCTCGCCCATCAGTATTCTATCTGTGAAAGAGAAAGCACAACAGGACATCTATCTTTAACATCAACTTTTACTACATACACATCCCTGTCACATTTTAAGTGGCTTTTCTATCTTGTTATTTTAAAGATATCACCTAAATTACATAGAATTAAAGACAAATTATGTACATTCAAATATTAGAGATGTATTTGTTAGTCTATATTTCAAAGCTTATTTTTCCCATTTAATTATAAAAGAATTATAGAAAATATGGAAAGCATTGAGAAAGTAGAAAGGTGGGGGGAACCAAATGTTATTATTCTGCTATTGTTAGAATCTTTGTTTTTTCGTTTTCACCACAAATATGTATTGCAGTACATAAAGCTTTTTATCTACTGGCTATTGTATCTGGATAGCATCCCAGAAAGGAGTAAACAAGGTCAAGGGACATGAATATTTTTAACCCTTAATGGCCAAATATGGTAATAAAATTATTTTTGTATAAAGTGTGGTTTATTAGATGTTTAATAAAATATAAAAATCAGAATCACTGAAATAAAAATAGCCTGTAGTCCAAAAGTAGGCCTCCCTGAATAACTCTATTTATCCTATTAAAAATGGAGGATGTAACAAGTTTATATTTACATCTATAACTTACAACATAGATTAAAATATGTATGTAGTATTTAAAAGGAGAATGTAATAAATTTATAGTAGTGGGGGATTTTTTTTAACACATCTCTAGCTATAACTGATAGATCAAGCATTCAAAAGCATTGATATTGAAAATTTAGGGTGGCTGGTGGCTCAGTTGGTTAAGCATCCGACTAAGCTCAGGTCATCATCCTACAGTTTAAGCCCTGCGTTGGACTCTGTGCTGACAGCTCAGAGACAGGAGCCTGCTTCGGATTCTGTGTCTCCCTCTCTCTCTACTCATCCTCCATTCATGCTCTGTCTCTCTCTGCCTCTCAAAAATGAATAAAGTTAAAAAAAATATTTAAAAGGAAAAGAAAATTTAATCCACACAAAGGACAAGTTTGGTGTAATAGACATATACAGATGACTATTCCTAGGAGCTTCAAAATCCATTGTTTTGGGGTGCACATGGAGCATTTATAAAAATTACAATATACTGGACAAAAAGCAAGTAAGTCTCAACTTATTCAAAAGAATATCATACATCAAGTATTTAGTGACTCAGTATAATTATGATTAACAAAAAGATAACTAGAAAATCCCTGTATTTTTAAAAATTAAGAAGTATACAAATAACACCTTCAGATAAGGAAGAATTCAAGTATAAAATTATAAAATGTAACTAAATAATGATAATAAAATATTATACATCAAAATATGTGGAGATAGTGAAAGCATTACTTAGAGGGAAATTTTAACCTTCATTTTAAGAAATTAGAAAAAGATCAGTAAAATCCAAAGACTTGAAAGAATACATATCAGAAATATTGAAATACAATGCAAACAAGTACACATCAAAAAGCTACACATGGATTCTTCTAAAAGACTGTAACTCTAATAACCCTACTGCAAGATTTTTCAAGGTACAATGAGGACATAAGTAAATATGAGTGAACATAGGTCATAATTTTAGATAGTCTAGACATTTAAAAGACAGTAAAAATCTCATGAATGGCATTTTTTTTCTTAAGTTTATTTATTTTGAGAGAGAGAGAGAAAATGCATGCAAGCAGGGAAGGAGCGGGGGGGGGGGGGGGGGGGGGGGAGCAAGAGAATCTCAAGCAGGCTCTGCATTGTCAGCACATAGCCCAACACAGGGATCAAGCCCATGAACTGTGAGATCATGCCTGTGCTCAAATCAAGTTAGTCACTTACCAACTGAGCCACTCAGGTGCCCTTCATGAACAACATTCTGAGTATTTGGAATTTTAGATAGTTAAAAATTCTAGGAATTTTTTTTCATCCTAATAAAAACTGAAGCAAAAAGAAATAAAACCCTGAGTATCACTATATTCTTTCTTACACGATTGCACTATATAGAAAAAGAAAGATATTGGCTCTCAACTCTTTTTTATGAGGATTTCATAATTTTAAAATTAAAACTTGATAATGTCAGTACAGTAAAAGAAAATTAGAAGGTGTTTCATTTATGAACATATATAAAAAATCTTAAGATATTAGCAAATTTCAGACATGTACAAAAAGATGTATGTATTTCAGATATGTACATCACTCATGATGACCAAGATAGTTTTATTCCAGGAATGCAAAACTGGTTTAATATTAGTGAGTCAATGAATATAATTTATCAGAACAAATTAATGGAAAGATGTGATTATCTCTGTAGATACAGAATATTAATGAAGAAATACTGAAAGCATTTTCTTTACAATCAGAAACAAGAACAATTTTTACTACTATTCCTTTTCAACACAATAGTATAAGGCTTGCTGGTGGAGTAGGGAAAGAAAAAGAAATGTGAGGTTTAAGAATTGGGAAGGAAGAAAAATGTTTTTTTGCTATTATTGATAAATAGTATGATTGAGTATATAGAAAATGCAAAATAATCAACAGATAAATGATTAAAGTTAGAAAGCATAGGGGTGCCTAGGTGGCTCACTCAGTTGAGCGTTCGACTTCGGCTCAGGTCATGATCTCCCTGTTCATGAGTTCAAGCTCCACATGGGGCTCTGAGCTGTCAGCTGACAGCAGACTTGGAGCCTGCTTCCAATTCTGTGTCTCCTTGTCTCTCTCTCTCAAAACAAACATTAAAAACATTTTTTTAAGTATTGCAAATTGGCTATATATAGGATCAATATATAAAAATCAACTGCCTTTCTATTCACCAGTAATAATAATGAAATATTATTTATAATAACATATTTAAAAGGAATAAATCTAATAAAAGTGTATAAGAACTTTGAGGTGACTTGGTGGCTCAATCAGCTCAAAATAAACAAATATTTTTTAAAAGTGTATAAGATATTTACAAAGAAAATTATAAAACTTTATTTAAAATAGTAAAAACATCCAAGTAAATGGGAAGATATGCCATTGGGTTGGAGTCCTCAATATCATAAAGATATCAATTTTCCTAAAATAGATGTGTAATTGAATTCCTCTCAAAAGACTTTTTTTCTGGTAGAACTTCCTGAGCAATATAAAATGTATGTGTGTGTGTGTGTGTGTGTGTGTGTGTATATATATATATATATATATATATATATACACACACACACGTATATATATAAATGTATATATGCAATGGGTCATGAATAGATAGGGAAAGATGAAAGGACTTTCTGTATCAGATATCAGGACATTAATAAAGCTGTAGTAATTAAGATAATATAGACAAACCAAAGGAAAAGTAGAGAGGGTCCAGACATGTATAAATGGACACCTGCTAAATGTCTGAGGTGGCATTTCAGGTCAATGTGGGGAAAATAGCTTTTAAGCAATTGGTCCTGGGCCAATTGGTCTTCTCTATGGAAAAGAATAGATGGACCCCCTTTCTTATACCAAATATAAAACCCAATTCCAGCTAGAGTGAAGACCTAAATATAAAGGGTAAAAATGTAACAAATCAGACTCTAAAGGAGAGAGAATATCTTTATATTATTGGTGGGGAAAGAACTTTCCAAAACACAAAAAGATAAAACAGTAACCTGTCCGGGCCGCCAAGTTTTCTGTCTGCCTCAGGCAAGGATTATCACTCCGTTGAGTGAGCCAGTAAACAAGATTTGCATCTGGAGGCTGGAGATTGCCAAAATAACTTTGGCGACTGTCTTGCTGAGCTAGACGTGAGTGGCCAAGGCACACAAAAGATCAAAACCGTATTCTGTGTTAGTTCTCCATCCCCCAAGATTGCTGAGGCAAAGTCGGGGCGCTTCTTTGATATGCATTCGACTCTGTAGCCTGCCTAGGTCAGCTTGCCTTGTTTTCCCCCCTGAAGACTATATAAGAACAGTTCTTTGAATAAACGCTCTCTTTCGCCTGATTGGAGAACCGTGAGTTCTGTCTTTACTCTCTGCATCTCCCTCTCCTGCCCCCTGTTTCTCTCCCTCCCTCAGGAGAAGGACCCGCGACGATTCTCCGCCCTGCCGGTAGGGGCGGTCGAAACAGGTACCCCCCCGATCCCTGGGGACGAGCGGCCCGGCCATCGGGTTACAGCAAAGATCGATCAACTCAATCTTATAATTAAGTTAATGTCGATCAAAAGATACTATAAAGAAAATAAAGCCACAAGCCACAAACTGAAAGAAGGTAAGTGTTACACATATAAACAACAAAGGGTTAATATTTAGACTGTATAACAAATGCCTTTTCATCAATAAGAAAAAAGACCAACAACCCAATAGAAAACTATATAAAAGACTACCAAGCACTTCATAAAAGAATTCCAATTGCCAATACCCAAATGAAAAGGTAACAATCTCATTAGCAATTAGGAAGAACCAAAGTAAACGATAAGTCTACCCATCCCATGGCTACAATGGAAAAGCTGGAGGACACCAGATGTAAGTGAAGATGGAGAGCAACAAAAGTTTTATGCTTTGCTAGTGGGAATGTAAATTGTTACAACCATCTTGGAAGCAACTTTTGTATTACCTAATTTTGTACATACCTAATATGAATATTGCATATAATGTATGATTCAGCATTCCAGGCCTAGATACATAGAGAAACTCCATGCATACTAGGAGGAGACATGTACAAAAATTCATTAGCAGCACCATTTGTAACTGAATAACAAAAATAAAAACCTGAGAAAACTAGAAGCTAAATTTCCATTGACAGAAATATAAATGGTTTAGCCACTAAATGAAATACTAACAACAGTAACAATGAATGAAGTACAATATCAGCATGGATGAATCTCAAACTTGTAATGGTGGGCCAAAAAAGTGACAGCTAAACACCTACAGCATGTGTTTTTTTAATTATATAATTATATAAATTATATAAATAAGTCAAACTAATAATTTTTTTTGCAATATGAAGTTGCCACATTATATAGAAGAGCAAAGGAATACTGGATACAAAAGTCAGAATTCATCTGTATTCAATCACTGAAGGACACACAGGAGCATCGAAGATGAATCTAAGATACATCTAAGAACCATCTTCATTTTCTATTTCTTAACCTGGATGTGAGTTCAGATTTTTTTTTTAAGATTTCTTAAACTACACACATAATTTTTACAAACCGTTATAGGTTACAGTATATCTCACAATAAAGAAGTGGGGAGAGGGGCACCTCGGTGGCTCAGTCAGCTGAGTGTCTGACTCCAGCTCAGGTCATGATCTCGCGGTCATGTGAGTTCAAGCCCCCCATCAGGCTCACTGCAGTCAGCATGTCAGCACAGAGCCCACTTTGGATCTTCTGTGCCCCTCTTTCTGCCCCTTCCCTGACTTACGCTCTCTCAAAATAAATAACATTAAAAACAAGAACCAAACAAACAAAAAAGAAGTGGGGAGAATAATTTTATCAATGATTGTTGGCCACTTGGGAATTAAGTTTCTGATTTTTGGTATTCCAAGACTTCTAGGCTTGGACTCTCTTAGTGGGAACAATTCAAGATCACCAGATACCATATGAGATTAATTATGATTTCAGCTCCCAGACTTCAATCTGACGGACTTTGAATGGCAGAACACCATCTGTCTCCACAGAAAAATGTGGTGACTTTCTTACAATAAATGACAAATCAATAGGGAAAATTCAACTATGAACCATGGTTCATACCAGACCCTTCCCATCCACTTTCAACCTCCAACACACTCAAGCAAGCACCCTGTTTTCCTCACATAAGTTCAAAGTAAAAATAAATGATGTTTTTGTCTCTCATTCTAGGAAACATGACCTTCATATTTCAATTGTACTGCCTTCCTAACTCTTAAAATAAGAAATGGATCATCTTCAGGCTGGCAGAATAATATTCTTCTTTTCACAAAATCAAAACCTAAAGCTCTGAGGGTCCTTATTCGTATGTTCCCTAACGAGTGAGGGAATATTGCCCCCTTAATTAGCTATGTTTCATCAAGTCTGGCTATGGCAGTAGAAGTGAATTCAAAACAGAGGGCTTTCTGTAAACAAAAGGAAAATATGGGTCAGTGGGACTAATTAGTTCTGGATGAAAAGATCATGTAGTGGATTTTTCTTAAAAGGTGACTCAATTTAAAGAGTAAAGATTTCATTTTTAACCTCCCAATTTACTTTCAGCCTCCACATATACTTACTTAAAAAATGAGACCATGTGTTAGGAATTGAAAGTTAACTCTGCTTTTGTCAAACTCACTTTGAAGGTATATGCTTCAATATTTTGATATTGTCTTTCCTCACCAAACTGTCACTTCCCAATGGCAAAGATAATATATGTTACTTTTTCCCAGAAAAAATAGCATTTATTCATACATTTCTATAATACTATTTTCTTATTTAAATTTTGTTTTGCGCATAGTCGACAATGTTACATTAGTTACAGGTGTCCAGCACAGTAACTCAACATCTCTAAATGCCATGCTATGCTCACCACAGGTGTCACTACCATCTGTCACCACACCAGGCTATTGTCATAACATTGACTGTATTCCCTCTGCTGTACTTTGTATTCCTGTGACTTATTCATTCCATAACTGGAAGCCTGTACCTCTCACTCCCCTTCACCCATTTTGTCCAACCCTCAACTATCTCCTCTGGCAACCACTGGTTTATTCACTGTATTTAGAGGTTTATTTTTTGTTCTTTTATTTATTTTGTTCTTAGGTCCACATGAGTGAAATTGTATGGTATTTATTTCTCAATCTGACTTACTTCACTTTGCATCATACCCTCTACATCCATCCACACTGTCACAAATGGCAAGATCTCATCCTTTTTTATGGCTGAGTAATATTCTAGAGTGTGCGTGTTTACCACATCTTCCTTATCCATTCATCTATCAGTGGACACTTGGGTTGCTTCCATGTCTTGGCTATTGTAAATAATGCTGCAATAAACATAAGGGTGCATATATCTCTTTGAATCAGTGTTTTCATTTTCTTTGGGTAAGGACCCAGTACTGGAATTATTGTATCATATTTCTGTTCTTAATTATTTCAGGAACCTCCATAATGTTTTCTACAGTGACTGTACCAATGTTCCCATGTTGTTTTTTTGAAAAAAATAAACAAAATTGATAAACATCTAGCCAGGAGAGGGAGGGAGGCAAACCATGAGAGACTCTTGAATACTGAGAACAAACTGATGCCTGATGAGGGAGTGGGAGAGGAGAAGGGAGGTGATGGGCATGGAGGAGGGCACTTGTAGGGATAAGCACTGGGTGTTACATGGAACTATTAATAAACTATTAAAAAAAAAAAAAAGAAAAGAGAGGACCCAAATAGACAAAATCATGAATGAAAAGGGATTTCTTACAACCAATCCCTAGAAATACAAACAATTATCAGAAAATACTATGAAAAATTATATGCCAACAAACTGGACAATCTAGAAGAAATGGACAAATTCCTAAACACACACACACACACTACCAAAACTCAAACAAGAAAAAAATAAATTTGAAGAGACCCATAACCAGTGAAGAAATTGAAGCAGTTATCAAAAATATCCCCAAAAATTAGAGTCCTAGACAAGATGGATTCCCTGTGGATTTCTACCAGACATTTAAAACAGAGTTAATACTTATCCTTCTCAAGCTGTTCCAAAAAATAGAAATGGAAGGAAAACCTCCGGACTCATTCTGTGAAGACAGCATCACTTTGATTCCCAAACCAGACAGAGACCCAGCAAAAAAAGAGAACTACAGGCCTATTCTTGATGAATATGGATGTAAAATTCTCAACAAGATACTAGCAAATAGAATTCAACAGCATATAAAAAGAATTATTCACTATGATCAAGTGGGATTCATTCCTGGGTTGCAGGGCTGGTTCAATATTCACAAATCAATCACCGTGATACATCATATTAACAAAAGGTAAGATTAGAACCATATAATCCTGTCAATAGATGCAGAAAAAGCATTTGACAATTTGCAGCATCCTTTCTTAATAAAAAAACCCTTGAGAAAGTCGGGATAGAAGGAACTTACTTAAACATCAAACAAGCCATTTATGAAAAGCCCATAGCTAATAGCATCCTCAATGGAGAAAAACAGAGCTTTCCCCTTGAGATCAGGAACATGACAGAGATGTCCACTTTTACCAGTGTTGTTTAACATAGTGTTGGAAGTCCTAGCATCAGCAATCAGACAACAAAAGGAAATAAAAGGCATCAGAATTGGCAAAGATGAAGTCAAACTTTCACTTTTTGCAGATGACATGATACTCTACATAGAAAACCCAATAGACTCCAACAAAAGTCTGCTAGAACTGACACATGAATTCAACAAAGTCACAGGGTACAAAATTAACATACAGAAATCAGTTGCATTTTTGAACACCAATAATGAAGCAACAGGAAGAGAAATAAAGAAACTGATCACATTCACAATTGCACCAAAACCCATAAAATATCTAGAAATAAACCTAATCAAAGATGTAAAAGATCTGTATGCTGAAAACTATAGAAAACTTATGAAAGAAATTTAAGAAGGCACAAAGAAATGGAAAAACATTCCATGCTCATAGACGGAAGAATATTGTTAAAATGTCAATACTTCCCAAAGCAATCTACACATTCAATGCAATCCCAATCAAAATTGTATTAGCATTCTTCTCATAGCTAGAACAAACAATCCTAAAATTTGTATGGAACCACCAAAGACCCCGAATAGACAAAGTAATATTGAAGAAGAAAACCAAAACAGGAGGCATCACGATCCCAGAGGTTAGCCTCTACTAAAAAGATGTAATCATCAAGACAAGTATGGTATTGGCACAAAAACAGACACACAGACCAACGGAATAGAGAACCCAGAATTGGACTCAAAGGTGTATGGCCAATTAATCTTTGACAAAGCAGGAAAGAGTATCCAATGGAAAAAAGAGAGTCTCTTTAATAAATGGTGCTAGGAGAACTGGACAGCAACATGCAGAAAAATGAACCTGGATACTGGTCTAGAGTGTGAGATGAGCAAGAAAATTTACCCAATTTACCACTTTATTATACCATACACAAAAATAAACTCAAAATGGATGAAGGATCTGAATGTGAGACGGAAAACCATCTAAACCCTAGAGGAGAAAGCAGGAAACAACCTCCTCAACCTCAAGCTGCAGCAATTTCTTCCTTGAAACATCCCCAAAGTCAAGGGACTCAAAAGCAAAAATGAACTATTGGGACCTCATCAAGATAAAAAGCTTCTGCACTGCAAAGGAAACAGGCTGAAGGACCTGAATGTGAGACAGGAAATCATCAAAACCCTCAAGGAGAAAGTAGGAAACAACCTCCTTGACCTCAACTGCAGCAATTTCCTACTCGACACATCCCCAAAGGCAAGGGAAATGAAAGCAATATTAAAGAATCATGTGTGCAGCCCCCCCTTATATTGTTTTCTTAAATCCAAAGAATAAACATGAACTGCTGATACTATGAACTTAATGTTGCTAAAGATATGAGAACATGCTGAGCCACTTTCATGAAACATTTCCTAAAGAGAAGGAGGGACAGGGAGTTTCTAATCAACTGCAGGGGATTCCAGACCGACCCTTGTCCTAAACTGTATGTGAAAGAGAGATCTGTTCGCAATGTATTCAAGAGAGTTAAGAGAAAACTTTTCACAGGAATCACCTGCCAATAGAGGATCCTTTTGTGGATGAGGGGAAGTGGTAAGTACGGATTTCAGAAAGTGGCAGCCACATGGCTTTGATCACCTCTACATGCCACACTGGATAACTGATGGAAAGCATTAGTGATGTGCCATGTTTAATCCTTTCTAAGAACTGTGGCATCACAGTCCACAAAGGGATGTTATTTGTAGTGGGGAACAGCCCCTACTCTGACAAAGGCACCTTCTTTTTCATGGGGAGTAGGTGGATCCTGACGACCTTTACTGATTTCTGAGCACTCTTCTAACGGCAGAACTTCCGGACTGTATGTACTTCATAAAACAGCCACAAGGATCCTAGCTCAAGTTGAAGTACCTGTTGCAGTAACATTGTTGCACATGCAACATGAGTATTCCACCACCTCCAGCTACCATGGGACAGGGGACAGTGACGTGGCACTGTGCACAGCAAGCACACTTTTGTCCAAGTCCCCTCAACTCATCATGTGGTGCTTAAGCTCTCTGTGCTTTCCTCATCTGTGAAATACAGACTGATACAGACTAGACTTACCTTACAGAGCTTCTGTAAAGAAAGAGATCAATGTTGAATCCTTATAGAATCTGTGAAGTTTGTTGGATGAAGTCTGCTATCAGGTAGTACATTGCTTATTTATCTGAATTGAAAATAATGCCGAGGTAGAAGACCCAAACAGACATGGATGTGCATCTGTCTCAACCCTAATGCAAATGATCAGATTGAACCATGGTGTAACTGCTAAATAAGGTGCCAGTCAAATTAAGGGTCACGCTGGCTCTGGAGCTAGTGCCAGATAATTCAGATTTCCACATGAAAATCCTTATCTAATTAGTACGAAATAAATTTCTCCCACGCCTCTGAAGAAGGGAATGCAAAACATTAATAATCATATATTTAATTCAAAATTGTGATCACTGCTTGAATTAAAAGCCGTGTGCTAAAAGACTATTCAATATACAAACCACTAGCAGTGTGACTATTGCCCAACAGATTTAATTACTTCCTTCTATTGCTCCAAACCCAGCTGTGGCTCTCCACTGAATTCAAGCTGACATGTAACACAAAGTCTTGCACGGCGCAGCACAGCCTGGCCACCGGCTTCATCTCGTGCTGTTCTCTTCCTCATGCAACAGCCACAGGGCACTAGGTGACACTCCCCAATCACAGCGCACCCGCTCATGGCTCTGCCTCCCTGGGCCGACTCCTCCCTTGCCTGGAATGCCCTATTCCCAAATCAGAGTTACATAAACTTACCTGCCAAGACATAGGTCAGATGTTACCTCCTATAAGAAGCCTTCTCTGACCACTGCCCCCAAACCCGCTACCTGACTGGGGCCCCTTTTAGGTAAGATGGTGGCACTTTGCAACTGATGCCATTATTGAGCTTATCCCACTTCACTGGGATTCTTTTTACCAGCCAGTCTCCCTCACTAGACACAACTTCTTGAGGGCAGGGACCATATTTGCATTTCCAGTTTAACATAATCCCTGACACATCACCCACACTCATAATTGGGGCAATGATGGATTGTTCCAGAACTAGTATTAGGTCAATTCCTAACTATTCATAAGATATTAAATCTATATTTCTCCCTGCTTATCAAAATAAATTTGTAATGAATAAGTGAGTTACTTGGAGGAAAATAAATCATAAAAGTATAAGAAAAAATACATGTGAATATTTATATAATCTTAAAGTGAGGATTTCTGAAGGATGATCCCAAAGGTAAAAGCCATGAAAGAAATTATTACATTAAAAAGCTAAAATCTCTGTATATCAAAACCACCACAAAATTAATACATATAAAATTAACTGGAGAAAACCTTCTCCACCGCTCTTTGCAGTCCATCCTTCCCGCCACTCCCAACCCAGGCAGAGTGACTTTATTGTTATGTGACCATTTGTTGGCATTTTCCAGACTTTATATAAATAGAACATGATATATGCCCTTCTGAGCTGGCTTCTTTTCCCCAAAACGATTTTGAGATTCATCCATGTTGTTGAACGTATTGGTATTTTACTCCTTTTTATTCTTTACTCCTTTGGGTGGGTATATTTTATCACTTTAATTCATCTGTTGATGGCCATTTGACTTATTTCCAATTTTTGGTTATTGTAAATGAACATTCATGTACACATCTTTGTGTAGACAAATATTCTCATTTGTGTTTAGTAAGTACTTAGATGTAGAATGACTAACTTGTAAGACTGGTCTATGTTTTACTTTTTGAAAAACTGCCAAACTGTGTCCCTAAGTGTTTTGTGTCATTTCCACCAGCCATGTATGAGAGTTCCAGTTTGCTTTAGATTCTCAGCAACAATGGACATTGCCAGCCTTATTCGTCTGATTCATTTGAATGAAAGCACTGTGCTATCTCACTGTAATTCATATGATTTCATGACATTTCAATTATTTGAAAATTTTATTCCTTGGAAGACCAAAATATCTCTCTAATTTTTAACCATCAATCCCATGTCTAAAAAGTCTAATACGTTTTCAATTTAGCTATAAATATTTACATCCTTACTATTGTACAGGGAATTGTGGTAGAGGCCAGAGAGGATGCAAAAATGAATACAGCATAGTGTTTGCTCTCAAATACGTCAGTCTCATAAGTAGAGAAATAACCCAACTACGAGCTAGAATGGAAGTATCTTTGGAGAAGTCTGGGTCACAGGTGTCACTGAGATAGTTTGTGTATTATAGACCTCCTCAAACGTTGGTTGACAACCATAATATCACACACCTTTGTCCTAAAGTTTTCTCTTCCCTAAACCAGACCACGTGACTCCCTCAAACATCACCCATAGGATGCCTTGTCACAAGTTGGTTGCTCTCAATGGATTTACTTGAACTAAAAAAATCCTTTGATGTGTGGTGTGATCAGAACAGAACACGCAGGAGTTGTATACCCCCCAGAGAAGAGAGAACATTTATTGATAATGTTTTGATTATACTTTCATTATTTATAGGACTGCATTAGTTCTTCTTTAATATATGGACCTTTACTTTATATAAATGAATGAATCAACAGTGTAGTTTTAGAACTGTAACTGGTGTTACAGACTGTCTAATATAACTTCCTCTTTTTCCAAGAAAGAAAAAGATTTCCACAGTTGATTAAGTTCTTGGCCCTTTATCATACAGCTGGAAATTGATGAGAAGGGACTGATTTGAGAGTCTTCTGACTCCTCAACAGGGCTCTCTTTGAGTAAACCCAAATCTGTCTTTTCTTCAAGTTGTTGTTAAGTCACATCTTTACTTTTCATACATCTACAGTTTTTTCTTTTTTATACTTAGGCACTGGCCTTTTTTTGGCTGTTAACTTTAATCTTCTTTGGCACCACCCTAACGGCATCTTTTTGGATTCAGATTATATGTAACAAATTGACTAAGCCTCCTCAAAAATACGCCATCTGCAAAAGTGACCAGCATGACATTTATATACTCAAACCAAATGTCTGGCTGGTGTGCTGAACAAAAAAGCCAAAGAGAGAACAGAACTCTGATCAAATACAGTGTAGGCAAAGTGAGATACAGTGGATAGCAAAATGTTGACACTAGGGAAGAGCTCTGAATGGTTAGAATGGACTCCGAGAATCACTCAATAGACAGGAAAACCGAACTATTTGGGCTGGGGACAGTGGTCTGAGAGCAAGACTGAACTATGCATGGCTGTCAGAGAGCCTCAGGGGTAAAGCTGTGCTAGCTGCTTGGATTGTTGGGCCTCATGTCTTAAAATGAACTTGGGAACTGCTACCATGTATAAAAATGATGTTCCTGCATTGAATGCCACACAGGCAAGTGGGTAGGCCGTGTTCCTCAATGCCTCAAGATTATGCACTAGCTTTTATTCCCTGATACACCTAAATGAGGCCTTTTCCCAATTTTGTCCCTCTCCTCCATCTCCCCACATCGCCAACAGCACTCCAGCCTTGGGTTAATATGGAAGTATCTTTGGAAAAGTCTGGGTCACAGATGTCACTGAGATAGTTTGTGTATTATAGACCTCCTCAAACGTTGGTTGACAACCATAATATCACACACCTTTGTCCTAAAGTTTTCTCTTCCCTAAACCAGACCATGTGACTCCCTCAAACATCACCCATAGGATGCCTTGTCACAAGTTGGTTGCTCTCAATGGATTTACTTGAACTAAAAACTAGGGTTAGGGTTAGAGTTAATATGGTAGAACTCCAGGATACACAGAAGGCTCTGTTAGATTTTAAGTTCCATGAAACAGAAGTCTTTTGGGTCAATGTCCTCTACCAGCCCCCTCAGCGCAGTGCCTGCTTCACAGTAGCTTGATGAATATGTACTGTTGGAACAACATGCCGGACATGATAGGATCACAGCTGACAAGTTCTGCTCACCAGGTGACTATTCCCACAGGGGAATAGACTAGCGCTTTTTTACCGCATCCTTCCTACCTGGTTGTGCTATAAACTGAATAACACTCTTTCTAGTTCTTTCTAGGGTTTGAAAGTCATAAACTTCCAATCTCTCTCCCATTCACACCCATACAACTGGTCTGTGTTCCACTCTGAACACTAACCAGACATGGAGAGCCTTGGTATACACCGTGCAAGAGGCCCAGGGCACCTGTGCATGTTAAGGCTATTTTTGGTACACACTCCAGTAGGAGCAAATCCATATCCTAACTCATACATGCTCTGGAATATATATGCCTTTGCACGGGGCAAGCCTGGGAAATCCCTGGCCCCTCCTTACTAGTAGAAGGGGTGTATCACAGAGGTAACCAGATCCTTGCTACCTTATTTTAAGCCATGAATAAAATGGCCCACTCCCTTGCCTGTGTGACTGACATTCAATGCCAAAAATGTCATTCCTATATAGACTATAAACAGTTCCTAAGTTCGTTCATTTGTTTACATGTTGTTTGTTATTGATGGGGCGGGGAACTGAAAGATTTTCCTAGCTAAATTCTTATTTATTATTTGATTCTACTATATTTAAGTATTGCCTGTCATGTACCCATTTTGATCTAGAAAAAAACCAACAAACTACTTTTGTCTTAAAGATAAAAATTACTATAAAATTTTGGGGGAAAATCCTAGTGCTTGCTTTGGCAGCACATATACTAAAATTGGAGAAAATCCTAAAAAGATACTTGTTTTCTTAATTTACAGTAGTACATTCAGAGGAGGAAAAAGAAACAAAAGAAATCATTTTGTCAAATAAATAAACAAATGAGAAGCAGAACTTAAATACAGTAGCCTCTTATGAGAAATGGTTCTTATGCATGTCCACTTTCAATCACTACAGAAATTCAAAAAGAGCAAAATACACTTAGAATAAATTTTCATGCCACAGAAGGCAGTCCTCTGTCCCACTAGCTTTTAGAAAGCAAGGTGGGGCCTCTTTGGAGAAGGGAGTTGGAATGTTAACTGATACACTGAGGAAAGCGATAAACATAGTGTGTCTAGATTTCAGTAAAAGACTTTTTCAGAGATGGAGAATAGTGAGCTACTTGAAGACTGCATTACAGCCTTGAGGTAAATAATAATAATAATAATAATAATAATAATAAATAATGATGATGATGATGATGATGATGGAGAAGGAGGAAAAAGAAGAATTTTAGGCAAGAACATCAGTTAGGAAGCCAACTGGACATCACTGCAGTGAAGCAGAATGATCAGGAAAGTGACTTTTGTAGGTGAGACCACAGCCACCACCAATGTCACCCTCCTCCCACTACCACCACCACAAATAGAATAACCTTTTACTAAATCTTTACATGCAAGGCTCTATACCTTTTACCTCTCTTATTTTATACAATCCTCACATCAAGCCTACAATGGTGGTTTAGCAAATGAGGAAACAGGCTCAGAGAAGTGAAGTAACTTGCTGTAATGGTCTTAGTGCTGGGCCAACTTGGCCAGGCTATGATCCTTAGCTACTCAAACACTAATGTAAGTGTTGCCAGGAAGGTATTTTGTAGACATGATTAAAGCCCATAATCAATTGACCTTAATAAGTGAGATTATTCTAGATAATCTGGGGGGGGTCTGATTTAATCAGTTGAAAGGCCTTAACAGAGCTGAGGCTACTCTGAAGTAGAGGAAATTGCCTACATACAGCTGCTTCAGCCGTGCCCCAGACGTCCAGCTGCCTTTCCTAACAGCCTGCCCTGTGGATTCCAGTCTTGCCCGGCCAGCCCCCACAGTTGCATAAGCCAATTCCTTGCAACAAATCTCTTAATATATATATATCTCCTACTGGTTCTGTTCCTCTGGTTGAACCCAAACTGACAGACGTGCCAAAGATCACACAATAATTATGTGAAAGAGTTCAGATCCTCTCAAAGCCAAAAGCAGGTCACTATTCCACATTCCCTCCCAACAGAAGTTCGGCTTTGGATACCAGCACTTAACAGATATGGCAACACACCCAAAAGTCTAGCAAGCATTGAAGCTCTAGAGGCCAGTCTATACTAAGCTTTTGAAATGGGACCAAGGGGGAGCAGATACACCCATTATGACTATAAGGAAATCAGAGTCATGGAAAACCACTCAGTTGTGATACAGAATATAATCAGAATGATGTAAGCACTGAAGACGGCTTCCCTGACTATGACTATTCTGGAAAAGGTCAACATTTCATAGGCATTACAACCTAATCCAGGTATAGGCAAAAGCAAGAAACAGTAGTTCATCAGAAACAGGAAAGTCCTCTAACTTTGTTCCAGACTGGATTGATCCTCATGCATAAAAAGAATACAGGGTTTAGCACTTTGACTATTAACAGGTTTTTCCAAAAAGCAGAAAAACATATTTATATTTGGCCGGTCTATACCCACATCATCATTACACTTGGGAAAATATAATTCTTGCAGCTGATGAGTAAATAGAGCCATGGTGCATGCTATCATCATGATTCACATTGATCTGGCATGACTGGATACGCCAAATGCCACATGGAACCTCTGAAAGATACAATGGTTGCGGTTTAAGGAAGACGGCGGAGTGGGAGGACCCCGAGCTCATCTCCTCCCACAGACACGCCATGGCAACAACTACGTATATTGCAGCTCGCTTTGAAAACAACCTGAAGACTAGCAGAGCAGATCTCCCACAGCTAAAGAAATAAAGAAAAGGCCACATCACGAGGGATAGGAGGGGAAAAGATGCCCCAGAGAATGAAACCACTGGTGCGGCAGAGACCCACAAGCAGGGGGGACATCACAGGCACAGAGATGCTCCCACGGTAGCCAGGGAGTCAAGCCCCATAATGGGCACTCCCAGCCCTGAGGACCTGCCCCACCAGGAAAACAAGTCCTCATAACATCTGGCTTTGAAAACCAGCAGGGCATAACTCCAGGAGATGGACAGCTACAGGAAACTGAGGCTCTATTCTTAGTATCGCTCCATCCAAGACCCACCACAGAAACAGCATAGTTTGAAAAGTACCTGGGTTATACATAAAGGAGACTTACTGACTAACATTAGGGCATGTGCCAGAGGGGCAGGGATCTGTGGGAGCTTTCTCTGGGAATGGGAGTACTGGTAGGCACCATTTTTCTTGCCCTACTTCAGCCTAGCTGGCCAGTAGCTTGTGGGAGCCAGTTCTTACACTTCCCATTACCATACTGGCACCACTTGCCCAGCTCTACCCAACCCACCCAACCCAGCAGGCACTCCTGCAAAGCAGCCCCTGCCTCACCAACACCAGGTAGACAGCCTGTGTCAGGTCCGGCACCCCTCCAGGAGACCCCTGTCAGCGAGAAGGAAGCCAGTCCTGCCCACCAGCGTGCCTGTGGAGGTCATAGCCCAGTCACAACAGGAGGGCACACACAGCCCACACAGGAGGTACCTCTGGAGCACCTGATGCTGGTGACCAGGGGGATTGCACTACTGGGCCTCACAGATACCTTTTACACAAGGTCACTACTTTCAAGACCAGGGGATGCAGCTGACCTATGGAATATATAGTAATAACAGAGAGTCAGGCAAAATACAGAGACAGAGGAATATGCTCCTGATGAAAGAATAAGACAAAGCTTCAGGAAAAAAATAATCAAAATGGAGATAAGCAATCTACCTAATAAAGAGTTCGATGTAATTGTAAAAAAATAAGATGTTCACCAGATGACAAGAGTGTGTGAATTCAGTGAGAACTTTAAGAAACTAATAGAAAATATAAAAAAGAGCCAGTCAGAGCTGATGAATACAATAATTGAAAGAAAAAATACAGTAGAGGAAACCTACAGCAGACTACAGGATATAGAAGAACAGACCAGCTATCTGGAAGACAGGCTAAGGGAAAGCACCCAAGCTGAACAACAGGATAGATAGATAGATAGATAGATAGATAGATAGATACATATATACATACATACATACATACACACACACATAATACGTATGAATTTAAAATAGATGATAGGTTAAAGGACCCCAGGGCTACACTAAATATACTAACATGTGCATTACAGGAAGCCTAGAAGGAGAACTGCCTAGAAGGGGGCAGAAAACATACTTAAAGAAATAATAGTTGAAAACTCCCCTAACCTTTGGAGAAGGAAAAAGATATCCAGGTTCAGGAAACAGAAATCCCTCGACAAGATGAACCTAAGCAGGCCCACCCCAAGACACATAATTATTAAAATGTAAAAAATTAAAGAGAGAATCTTGAAAAGCAAACAGTTAAGAACAAGGGAAACTCCACAAGGCTATCAGCTGATTTCTCAGCTGAAATTTTCCAGGCCAGAAGAGAGTGGCATGATATACTCAAAGTACTGAAAGAGGGAGGGAAATAAAAACTTTCAACCAAGGATGCTGTACCTGGCAAGGTTATTCAGAATTGAAGGAGAGATAAAGAGTTTCCCAGACAAATAAAAGTTACAGGAGTTTATCGTCACTAGACTTCCAAGAAATGTTTAAGGGACTTCTCAAAGGCAGAAACAAACCAAAAAGGAACAGAACTAGAGGTAAGAAAATTATAAAAGGAAAAAAATTCACTGGTCACAGCAAACATATAGCAAAGGTAGTCGATCAATCACTGGTAAGGCTAGTAGGAAAGTTAAGACAAAGGTAGTAAAATTAGAGTCCCAGTTCAAGGTGACAATGTAGGAAGACTCTGAACTCACCTCCTCCAGAGAACATACCAAATTACACCTATTAATAGAACAATTCCTCCTGAGGAAGAACTGAAGGCTGACTGAACAGCGACTGAACAAGCAAAGGTATAGAGAATGTCAAGAGAACAGGAAGAGAAACAGAGACACAGTAAGAAAGAAAGCCCCCACCCCAACACTGTGAACAGCAGGGGGGACGGAGAAATAGCACGAGGGACTGGGAACAGCCAGCCCTGTCCTTGGGCACACAGAAAAGCCATGGTTTAAAAGAGGAACTAGCATGTAGGAGACACAGCTCTAGAAATCTGCCAAGAGGTGCAGGAGCTCTGGAGGACACAGTTTGTGTTCCCACCGCACCGTAACAGCCCAGACTGGAGCAGGATCTTGGGTGAGTCCCGTCATCCGAGTGAGTTAACAACCTGAGTGAGCCCAGAGCCCACAAGCCCACACCAACCCTGATCACACTGGGGGACAGAAAAAGAAGCCAGGTTTAAAAGGGCTGAGGGGCTGTGGGAACACTCTCTCCCCCCTCCACCTTAAAAGCCCAAACAGGAGCAGATCATAAGAGGCAGGTTCATATGCCATAATTAGCAGGTTGTGATGCCATAACTGGAGGGTCAGATCATCACACAGAGCTTGTGACTTCAGGAAGCCCAGGATCCGCAAGCCCACACCAGCCCACTGGTGCTGGGACACAGGGGGAAAAAAAAAAAAGCCCTGGTTTAAAAAGGCAGAACTATGAGAACATTTTCTCCCTTCCGTTCTCCCCTCCACCCTAAAAGCACAGACCAGGGCAGGGTCTGGATGCCATAAGGGGTAGTCCAGACCCCATGACTGGTGGATCTGGTCACCACAGGGAGCCTGTGACCTCAGCAAGCCCAGGGTCCCCAAGCACACACCAGCACCAGCCACCCTGGGGCACAAGAAAAAAGCCACAGTGTAAAAGTGCCAAGGAACCATGGCACTCTCCACCTTAAAAGCGCACACTGTGCAGTACTTGGCTCAGGGAGCTTGCAACACCCGGGAACCCAGGACCCACAAACCCGCACCAGCTGCCCTGCGGTGCTGGGACATGGTTTCGGGTTCTTTTGTTTGCTTTTATTTCATATTCTTTAATTTTTATTTTATTTTTTTTTCTTTTTAAAATTTCTCTTGTTTTACTTTTGGTCAGTTTTATTTTTCTTGTTTTTTTTTTTCTTTCGCCCTCTTATTTTCTTTCACTTTTTCTTTTTACTCTCTTTTTTCATTTTTTTGTTTTATATTTTTCTTTTACTATTATTCTTTCTGTAAAATGTGATAAAAAAGTTTAAAAGAGTAAGTAGCCCCAGATTTCAAGTCATACTGTAAAGCTGTAGTCATCAAAACAGTATGGTGCTGGCATAAAAATAGACACATAGATCAGGGGAACAGAATAGAGACCCCAGAAATAAATCTATGATTATATGGTCAGTTAATCTTTGACAAAGGAGCAAAGAATGTGCACTGGGAAAAAGTCTCTTCAACAAATGGTGTTGGGAAAGCTGGAGAGCTACATGCAAAAGAATGAAACAAGAGACAAGAAAAAAACTCAAACAATATAACCTTACACCTAAAGGGACTAGGAAAAAAGGAGAACAAACAAAGCCCAAGGTGAATAGAAGAAAAGAAATAAAGATCAGAGCAGAAATAAATGAAGTAGAGGCAAGAAAGAAAGAAAGAAAGAAAGGAAGGAAGGAAGGAAGGAAGGAAGGAAGGAAGGAAGGAGGAAAGGAAGGAAAGGAAGGAAAGGAAGGAAAGGAAAGGAAGGAAAGGAAGGAAAGGAAGGAAAGGAAGGAAGAAAAGTCATTGAAACCAAGATCTGGTTCTTTGAAAAGATAAACAAAAGAGACAAAACCTTAGCTGGACTCATCAGGAGAAAATGGAAAAGGGCTCAGATAAATAAAATCAGAAATGAGAGAGAAGTAACAATCAACACCATAGAAATAAAAGGATTATAAGAGAAGAAAATATAAAATTATAAACTGGACAACCTACAAGAAATAAATTCTGAGAAACATACACTCTTCCAAAACTGAACCAGGAAGAAATAAAAAACTTAAACATCCCTATTACAAGTAATGCCATTGAATTGGTAACCAAAAACTACCAAAAAATAAAAGTCCACGACCAGATGACTTCATAGGTCAATTCTACTGAACATTTAAAGTAGAGTTAATACCTATTCTCCTCAAACCATTCCAAAAAATAGAAGAAGGAAAGCTTTCAAATACATTCTATAAAGGCCAGCAATACCCTGATGCCAAAATCAGACAAAGTCATCACAAAAAACAAAACTAGAGGCCAATATCTCTAATGAGCATAGATGCAAAAAATTCTCTACAAAATATTAGCAAGTTGCATTCAACAATTCATAAAAAAAATTTTCACCATGAGCAGGTAGGATTTATTCTCAGTATCAAAGAATGGTTTAATATTAACAAATCAATCGACATCATAGACCACATTAACAAAACAATGGATAAAAATCATTTTGTCATCTAAATAGCTGCAGAAAAAGTATTTGACAAGATTCATTGCCCATTCATGATAAAAACTCTCAAAAAATAGGTTTAGAGGGAACATATCTCAACATAAAAAAGGCTATATTTGAAAGATGCTCAGCTAACATCATACTCAATGGTGAAACACTGAGAGTTTCCCCGCTAAGATGAGGAACAAGACAAGGATGTCTGCTCTCACTATTTTTATTCAACATAGTACTGAAGGTCCCAGCCATAGCAATTGGACAAGAAAAAGAAATAAGAGGTATCTATACTGGTAAGGAAGAATGCAAACTGTCACTATTTGCATGTAATACTATACATAGAAAATCCTAAAGACTCCACTAAAAAATTATAGGAAGTAATCAACAAATTCAGTAAGGTTGCAAGATACAAAATTAATACCCAGAAATCAGTAGCATTTCTATAAAATAACAACAATTGCAGAAAGAGGACTTTAAAAAACAATACCATTCACAACTGTACCAAAATGAATAAAATATGTAGGAATTAACTTATCCAAGGAGGTGAAAGGCCTTTACACTGAAAACTATGAACTACTGATGAAAGAAACTAAAAATGACACAAATGGAATGATATTTCATGCTTATGGATTGGAAGAATACTGTCAAAATATTCAAATTACCTAAAGAAGTCTATAGATTCAATACAATCTCTACCAAATACCAACAGCATTTTTCACAAACTTCGGATAAATAATACTAACATTTATATGGAACAACAGAAGACCTGAAATAGCTGAAGCAATTCTGATAAAGAATAATGAAGCTAGAGGTATTACAATTTCAAGATAAACTGTAGAGATCAAAGCAGTATGTTATTGGCACAAAAACAAACACACAGATCAAGAGAACAGAAGAGAAACCACAGAAATAAACTGACATTTATCTGGTCAATTAATCTATGAAAAAGGAGGAAAAAATACATAAAGGGGGAAAAGAGTCTTTTCAATAAGTGGTTTTGGGAAAACTAGACAGCTACATGTAAAAGAATTGAAAGTGGACCACTTACTAACACCATAGACAAAAATAAACTCAATATGGATTAAAGACCTAAATATAACACCCAAAAGCATAAAAAATCCTAGAAGAGAACACAGTAGTAATTTCTGACATTAGCCATAGCAAGATCTTCCCACACATGTCTCCTAAGGCAAAGGAAACAAAAGTAAAATAAACTATTGGAAGTACATCAAAATAAAAAGCTTCTGCATAGGAAAGAAAACAACAAAACTAAAAGACAATCTGAATGGATATATCATTTGCAAAGATTTCTCAATGATAAGTTAATATCTAAAATATATAAGGAAACTTTATAACTGAACACCAAAAAATAAATAATCCAATTTAAAAATGGGCAAAAGGCCTGACTAGATATTTTTCTAAAGATGACATATGGATGGTCAACAGATGCATGATAAGATGCTCAAAATCACTAATCAACAGGGAAATACAAATCAAAACTACAAAGAGATACCACCTCAAACCTGTCAGAATGGCTAACATCAAAAACACAAGAAATAACAAGTGCTGGCAAGGATGTGGACAAGAGTCCTCATGCACTGTTAGTAGGAAAGCAAATTGGTACAGCCACTGTGGAAAACAATATAGAGTTTCCTCCAAAAATTAAGAACAGAAATACTGTATGATCCAATAATTCCAGTACTGAGTATTTGCCCAGCAAAACGAAAACACTAACTCAAGAAGACACATGCACCCTTATGTGTATTGCCAAGACTTGCAAGCAGCCTGTGGGCATCAACAGACAAATGGATAAGGAAAATGTGATATATATCACAAGGGAATACTACCCAGCCATAAACAAGGATGAGATCATGCCATTGGAGACCACGTGGATGGCTTAGAGTATATAATGTTAAGTGAAATAAGTCATACTGAGAAAGACAAATACCATATTATTCCACTCATAAATAAAATCTAATAAAAACTGAATAAACAAACAAAAATCAGAGTAAGAACTATAAATACAGAGAACAAACTGATGGCTGCAGAGGGGTTTGGACAAAATGGGTGAAGGAGAGAGGGAGATACAGGCTTCCAGATATGGAATGAGTAAGTCACAGGAATAAAGCAGAGCATAAGTCAGTGATATTGTAACAGAAATGTAACAGGACAGATGGTAACTATACTTACTGTAAACACAAGATAATATATAAGCTTGTCAAATCACTAAGTTGTACATCTGACTCTAATGTAACATTGTGTGTCAACTGCACTCAAATTTTTTAAAAAGTAATAAAATTAATCATATCTATGAAAATTAGGGAGTAAACAAAATGGAAGGATGTAAAATATGACATCATAAGTGTAGGACATGGAGGTGGGGTTAAAATTCAGTGTTTTGGAGTGCCGGGCTTGCTCAGTCAGGAGAGCATGCAATTCCTGGTCTTGGGGTCATGAGCTCAAGCCCCACATGTGGCATGGAGTTTACTTTAAAAAAAAAATTAAGTAGGGGCTCCTGGGTAGATCAGCTGGTTAAGCATCCAACTTCAGTTCAGGTCATAGTCTTGTGGTTCGTGAATTCAGGCCTGCATCAGACTCTCTGCTGACAGCACAGAACCCACGGTGGATCCTGTTTCCCTCTCTCTCTGTCCCTCCCCTGCTCACGCTCACTCTCTTTCAAAAATAAACATTAAGCAATTTTTTTAAATAAAAAATGTAGTGTTTTTAGAATGCGTTGAAACTTAAGTGACCAATTTATTATAGACTGCTATATACACAGGGTGTCATGTAGAAACCTCAGAGTAACCACAAACCATAATCCTATAACAGTCACACAAAAAAATTAACGGGAAAAAACCCCAAGCATAGCACTGAAGTCATCAAATCACAAGTGAAGAGAGCAAGAAGAAAGGAATAAAGAACCACAAAAACAGGAAACAATTAACAAACAAGAACCCGATCAATAATTACTTTCAATGTAAATGGAATAAATGCTCTAATCAAAAGACATAGGGTGAATGAATAGCAAAAAAAAGAAAAAAAAAAAAAGACTCAACTATATGCTGCCTGCAAGAGACCCACTTCAGATTCAAGTCACATAAAAACTGAAAATGAAGTGTAATGACAAAGCAATCAATCCAACAAGAGGATAAAACAATTGTAAATATATACCTACCATATACTAAATACATAAAGCAAATATTAACAGACATAAAAGGAAAAGCTGACAATAATACATAATAGGGGACATTACCAATCCACTCACATCAATGGATAAACCATCCAGATAGAAAGTCAATAAGGAAACAGTGGCTTTGACCAACAGCTACATACAAAACATCCTATTCAAAAACAGCAGAATATACTTTTTCTCCCCAAGTGCACAAATAATATACTCCAGGACAGGTCACATGTTAGGCTACAAACAAGTCTTAACAAATTAAAGAAAACTGAAATCCTATCAGGCACCTTTTCTGACTACAATGGTATGAAACTAGAAATCAATTTCAAGGAAAAAAAAATTTCAAACACAAATATGTGAGCTAAACATGTTATTGAAAAATCAATGTGTCAATGAAGAAATTAAAGAGAAAATTTTTTAAAAATACATGGAGACAAATGAAAATAGAAACATAAAGATTCAAATTCTTTGGGACACAGCAAGAGCAGATCTAAATGGGGAGTCCAGAGCAATACAGGCCCACCTCCAGAAACAAAAAAAAATCATCAAACAATCTAACCTTACACCAAAAGGAACTAGAAAAAAAACAAAACCCAAAGTAGTAGAAGGAAGAAAACAATAAAGAGCAGAGCAGAAAATATGAAATAGGGACTAAAAACAAGGGGTGCCCTAGTGGTTCAGTCAGTTGAGTGTCGGCTTCTGCTTCAGGTCATGATCTCATGGTTCATGGGTTCAAGCTCCACATCAGGCTCTGTGCTGACAGCTAGCTCAGAGCCTGTAGCCTCTCTTCAGAGTCTGTATCATCCTCTCTCTCTGACCCTCCCCTGCTTGCTCTCTCTCGCTCTCGCTCTCTCTCAAAAATAAGTAAAAACAATAAAAAAATAAAAACAAAACAAACAATAAAAATGATCAATAAAACCAAGAGCTAGTTCTTTGAAAACTGATAACCCTTTAGCCAGACTCATCAAGGAAAAAAAAAAAAAGAGGATGCAAGTAAACAAAAATCAGAAAATAAGAGTTAACAACTGACACCACAGAAACACAAAGGATTATAAAACAACTATGAAAAATTATATGCCAACAAATTGGACAAATCTAAAAGAAATGAATAAATTCCTGGAAACATACAATTTTGTGAAAACTGAATCAGGAAGAAAGAGAAAATATGAACAGGTCAGTTATTAGTAATGAAAAGGAATCAGTAGTCAAAACAAAAAACAAAATACAAAAAACAACCCCAAGAAACAAAAGTCCAGTACCCAACTGCTTCACAGATTAATTCTACCAAACATTTAAAAAAAGAGTTAATACCTATCTGTCTCAACCTATTGTAAAGAAAATTAAAAAGGAAAAAAAATGCTTCCAAATTTATTCTATAAGGCCAGCAGTACTGTGATACCAAAACTAGAAAAAGGCACTATAAAAAATAATAATAAAACTGCAGACCAATATCTCTAATGAGCATAGATGCAAAAATTCTCAACAAAATACTAGCAAACCAAGTTTAAGTATACATTAAAAAGACCATTCTCCATGACCAAGTAGGATTAGTCCAGGGATGCAAGGATGGTTCAATGTCTACAATCCAAACAATGTGATATACCACAATAACAAAATTAAGAATCAAAACCATATGATCACTTCAATAGATGCAGAAAAAAACAATTAACAAAATCCATCACAATCCATGAGTAAATGCTCTCAAAAAAGTGGTTATAAAAGCGCCTGGCTGGTTCATTTGGTTATGTGTCCAACTCTTTGATTTCAGTTCAGGTCATGGTCTCCAGGTTCATGAGATTGGACCCACATCCAGCTCTGTGCTGAAAGCACAGAGCCTGCTTGGGCTTCTCTCTCTGCCCCTCCCCTACAGCTCTCTCTCTCTCTCACACACAAAATAAACTTAAACAAAAAAAGGTTTTATGGAGGAAACATACCTCAACATATTAAAGGCCTCATATGGGAAACCCACAGTTAACATCATAGTTGATGGTGGAAAATTAAAAGCTTTTCCTCTAAGATCAGAAACAACACAAAAACATCCATTCTCATCACTTTTATTCAACACAGCATTGGAAGTCCTAACCACAGCAATCAAAGGAATAAAAAGCATCTAAATTGGTAAGGAAGAAACAAACTATCATTATTTGCAGATGACATAATTCTAAATATAGAAAAATCTAAAACTCAAAAACTTAACAGAATAAATTACAGGATACAAAACTAATATACAGAAATTTGGTGCATTTTTATACACTGATAACAAAATGGCAGAAAGAGAAATTAGGAGAATAATCAATTTATCATTGGCATCAAAAAGAATAAAATACCTCGAAATACATTTAACCAAGGCTGTGTATGACCTTTGCTTTGAAAACTTATAAGACATTGATGAAAGAAACTAAAGATGACACAAATAAATGGAAAGACATATCATGTTCGTGGACTGAAAGACTCAATGTTGTTAAAAATATTTATACGACCCAAGCCAATCAACAGATTCAATGCAATCCCTATCAAAATACCAACAGCACCTTTCATAGAACTAGTCACTGATGACTTTCCACATCCCTGTCTATTCTCTGTCTTGAAAGACCCTCTTCTTGGCCACCTCCCCAAGAATTATCTACCCACTGATACTATAGTTGGCACCTTCTCTTAAAGTCAGTGAGTCCCTCCCTACTGAACTAGATGTGATTTCTCCTTTGGGTAGCGAGACTCACTCTTAGCAGTTAAACTATAGATTTTACTAGGTTCTGTCTTGTTACACATACTTTGACTGCTTTTCACCTATTTATAAGCTCTTATATTATTTTTCTTGCTTTATCCATTTCTCTATCTGTTTGCTTACTATAGTAGTATGTATTTAATGGATAGTTTATGAATGAACCAGCCCTGTCCACACATTAGACCAATTATTATTCATTTAAAATCAACAAACCTTTAGTAGGCATTTAACAGGTACAAGGAGTTGGAGATTGTAAAGATGAGTAAGAATCAACCCTGCTCTCCTAGGAATGGGCAACCAGGGCTGAGGCTAAGAGGTCTACCTAAATAACGTGGGGGCAAGCAGGCCCAAATGTTATAATAGACCCCCAAAAAGACTACAGTGGGAAAATAGAAGGGGAGGAGCATTTCCATAGGAAGTAGGAGAGGTTCTGGGAAGGTTTCAAGGAGAAGAAAAAATCATTAGTTGAACGTCAGCTTTCACTAAACGGTTTGTAATCTCATTTCCCACATAAGCCTCCAAGTTAAGCATTTTTATTCCCCATTTGATAGACAAGGAAATTGGGGCTCAGAGCAGTTAAATAATTTGGCCAAGGTCACATAGCTAGTAAATAAGGAAACGTGATCACAGTCTCAAAGGCCTGGTTCCCAAGCTCATGCTCATTTCCCTACACACCGGCTCTCCTCCTCCACAGGCAAGTAAAAATAGTGACACCTGAGCTCAGCCTTCAAGACAACGTAAGATTTCTATACACCCATCTGAGGAAGGGCAGGAGCATCTGAGGAGCAGACAACAGCCTGAGCAATGCCTAGAGGTAGAAAAGTTTAAAACATATGGGGAAAGGCAGACGCCATCATGTAACAGATTATAGGACATATAAAGGAGACAAAATAAAAATACTTTGGAAGAAAAAGCCAGTGGATGGCTTTCCACTTGACCTGAGACATGTTTGGAATATGTGGTAAAGTATATTCCTTATCTACTTAAAAAATACATAAAATATTAGAAGTAAATCATTTTGAATGTATTGGCAATTACTCTCTTCTGGCAACAATCTTGACCTTCATTAATAAATATCCTGTAATGCAAACCATGTTGAGTGGAAGAATGATTCTCTCCATATTTCCTTTTCCTTCAGCTTCTGTTTTTATCTCTTTGTAATAAAGATATTATTTAGAGATTTAAACGATAAGATTAAAGACTAGAGAAATGAGATACAATTAATTTATTTGAATAATGACAAATTTCCTATCATGCCAACTAGTATTTAAGTATTTTCAAATGAGAACTTTAATATTATATAACTGGGCTGATTTAAGTATTTTAAGAAATTTTAAAATATTTTAAGTTTAAAAATTGGGGGTAGGTGAGGGGCACGTGGGTGGCTCAGCTGATTAAGCTTCCGACTTCGGCTCAAGTCATGATCTCATAGCTCATGAGTTCGAGCCCCACATCAGGTTCAATGCTGACACCTCAGAGCCTGGAGTCTGCTTTGGATTCTGTGTCTCCCTCGCCTTCTGCACCGCCCCCCCACACTCTGTTTTTCCAAAAATAAGTAAACATTAAAAAACACTTTTTATTTGGGGGTAGGTGAGAGATTATAACCTAAGTGATATAATTTAAAGAGTATTTGTGAAGGACCAGTAAGTATGACTTCACACAAGAGAAGAAAATGGGACCATAAGAAGAAACGGGTATATGCACAGCTAAGTGCTTCATAAACGATCCGTAAATATCCAGAAATACTACAAGCAGATGCAGAGAAGATCTTCCAGCTGTAGTCCCAGCTCCAATAAGAGTTTAAATGGTAGGTTCTGCTAAGTTTTCACAGCCTCCTGCCACCGGGAAGCAGGGAGGCACTGGGTGAGGCAGGGGGAGGGTACAGACAGGCTGGGATTTGAGGGCGGGGGGACAGGCTCCAGGGAGAAGGCCTGCAGAACCCAGGACCGGAAATCACAGTCTCACAGAGCAGGCAGATGTCTCAGGTACACCTGTCTCCTGCAGGGCACCTGCTCACGGAGTCCCAGATACTGATGTCAGTACTGATGCTGACTCATGACCCAGATCCAGGCACCCGCGCAATGGAGCTGTCACAGTGGAAAGGTGGAGGTCTTCAACTAAATGGGACAACTGAAGTCAGGGCTACTAGAATGAGATGCTAGTACCTCATTTATGATTTCCTCAACTTTATGTAAAGGGAGAGATTTTGAAAGGATCTGTAATCAATGTTTACAGCACAGGAAGAGAGCAGACTTTTTAGAACCACGGAGTCTTGAGCAAAAAAAAAGGAAAATCACTGTTTACTATACTAATATTTTGGATTTCCCTATACATTGTCAACATTAAATTTCTTTATTTTCTCCTGGAGTCAAACTTTGATGGGCTGGGAGTCCCCACCCTACTCCCTGCTCTCACCTCTACTCTGCCTCATTCCCCTCGCCCTGCTCACTCTCCCCTCTCCCAGCTCCTAGCCTTGCTCCTTCACCCCCTCTCTTTCCCTCACTTTCTACCTTCCTTCCCTCTTGCTTCGCTACTCTCTCCCCTCTTCTCTCTTTATTCCACCCCTATCTCCTCCCCGCCATTCTCTTTTTTCCTCTTGCTTCTCACTTCCCCCCCAACCTTGGCCCAAACATTTGAAAAGCAGTTTTAGTCCATCCTGGTTTAGCTTGAGTAATGCACTCAGGCTCAAGCTTTGCCTAAGGGTCCAGGGCAGGAGTGGCAGCTTATGTACAGCTGATTGGGACATGATTTTTTTATCTGAGTCACAAAAATGAATCTAAGCCCCTATAATTGCAGAACTACACCTTAGAAAGAGTTGTCTGATACCACAGGGGAAAAGATGCCACGGAAAGGAAAGGGAAGGTGAGAAAGCTGCCCCACGGATGCCAAGACCCCCAACCATCTCAGGCGGTCAGTCTTGAAAACATGCTGCTACTGCATGATTGCGGTAGCCCTGACTCCAAGAACTCCAGACTCATTTGCTAGGAGGACACCCAGGCACTTGGCACCTTGCTTAACCTTGGTGTTTACCATAGCCTGTTAAAAACTTGAGCAGGCAGTTCTGTTAGGCACCAGCTGATTTTTGGCAGCCATCCTCAAAAGCAGCCCTAAAGTGATTGTCAGCAGGGTAACCCCCATGGGGAGGGTCTCCCTATCACTTTTAGATTTGTATCTTACTACCAGGACCTTAATGTCAAACTGCCTCGGGAAAAGAAATCTTAAGAAATTCTGTGTAAGGAAAAACATGGTCCTGGATTCTGATATAGAGACCTGTTCTGTTTTGTTTTTTCCCACCAGGGGTTGGGGAACTTGTAGCAATATGTGTTTCACCCTTTTCATTTAAAGAGGGGGTCTGAAAGGGCGCAAATTGCTCATTAGCGCCAGCCCCTGAAACAGGAGAGAAAGGAAAGCAGTGTGGCGGGTCGCCACAGATTTGGCTCCAGTGTGTCATTTCTCTGGCTGTGCAAGAGGGACCAGCCCGTTTTTTCTTCTCATCTGCAAAATGGAGACAATGCCACCGATGTCACAGGGCTGCTATGAGCTGAGGAAGACATCCTTATGCAACGCTTAATACGTCACAGGACTTCAATAAATGCTGGCCCTTCTAGCCCCCCCTGACGCTTTGCTACTCGTATCTAAGAGGGATTAATTCTCATCATTCCCAAGTGCACGTCTGGTGTTCAGCTAAAGAGCCATAGCTATTTGCCTAAAATCTTGTTAGTCCAGAAGGCTTTTGTGCTGAACGCCACTCTTTGAATGAGTGGGTGCATTTTTATGTTTCGCTTTTTTCAGTAAAGCCCAACTATTCTTTCAATTTGGCCAATTTTAACTTGGTGGGATAACATTTCAATTAACCAGACAAGGTTCGTTAATCTCACAAAGCAAATGGGAGCTGTAAATTAATCATTGTATTAAGCTAATGCTTGTGGAGCACTTCCTATTTCTCATACACTGGGCTAAGCACTTTATATGTACTTAAATGCGTTTATATCTCATTTAGTCCTAACAATCCTATAAAACAGACACTATAATTATCCCCATTTTACAGATGAAGAAACTAAAGCTAAGCATAAATAACCCCAGTGACACGTCTGAACCTAATACCATACACATTGTCTTCTCTTTGTAAAACAGTGCTTACCCACATCTTTATGTCATCCAGAAAGATTTCACATATTCACATGACAGAATGTTGGAAATCTCCCTGTGATCCTAATTCCAATTAACTATATAAGGTTTTCAAAAGCACCTCTTCTCATTGCTGTATCTCAGAGAAAAATCACAACTCAGCACCATATTCCAAAAGCAAAGCGCGGATTTAAACAATAGCGTCCCTGATATTCTCTCTGCCGGCCTTCCTTTAGTTACTTCTGTGTTTTTCCCTCCCTCCCTTCTGTCCAAACAGATACTTTATAATCATCCCCGAATGCGAGCGGTCTCATGGACGAGACCTCAGAATGCTGCCAGTGTATACTAGAGAGAGGAAAAGAACAGAGCGACGCTTCCAACTCAATTCACAAAAACTCCACTTAGATAGATACAAAACAAAACAAACTAATTCAAATGATGGCTTTCCTAAAGCAGTAACCGTAAAAGGGCCACCTCTCGCTGACGGAGGGCTATTGCGGTGCAACTTGTCATTTTCGAGGGAGAGGTGCCGGGGACCCGCCTCCACGCGCTCCCCTGGCCCCCTGCCCGCCCCACAGCTGGGGCAGTTTTTGAAACGGGTTCGGGGAAATTGAATATTTCCAGCACAGAGGATACAGGCTAGCAGGACCCGAGTTCCTTCAATAGCTGATGACAACTGCTTCCTACAAAAGATGAAATCTAAGAGGTCCCTGCAGCAATCCCTGCAGACGACATAGTGGGATCCCAGTGGTCGGCGGAGGGTCCCTCTCCAGGTCATCTTCGCCAAAAGGTCTGGCCGGGACCAAGATGGGAGGCTGCTGGCAACCCAAGGCCGGCGGCGACCCTGGGCAGTCCCCACTTCTCTCTCCCTGGGAAGACGGGCGGGACGCCAAGCAGCACCTGTGTCCTCAAGGGACGACCTTGGTCCTGGAGGGACCTTCTCGCAGGGGCGAGAAGAGCCCTCGGCAAACTGCGCCCAGCACCTGGCGTCGAGGAGCCGGCCGCTCACCCCCCAGCGCGGGGGGGATGCTCCCGCGCGTCCGGCGCCGCTCATCCACCTGGGGCCTCCCGGCCGCAGCCTCACCTCTCATCGCAGCCTCCCCTTCCGCCGCCATCGCAGGAGCCAACCGGTCGGCTCCGCAGCCGCGGGGCTAGCGGCATGGAGAGCTCGGGGCCTGCCCTGCGCCTGCCCAGGCTGCGGCCCCGGAGCTGGGACGCGG
>NC_043709.1:79124975-79157773 GCF_006229205.1 Suricata suricatta
TGGGCGGTGCGGGGCTCTGAGCCGCGAGAAAGGGACCGGGCGCTGGGCGGAGTCACCGCGGCACCGCCCCCGACCTCTGCGGCTGGAGGCCGGGCGCACCGAGGCCGGGGAGGCTGCACCTGGAGCCTTTCTGGAACCCGGCGTTTTCAAACAGGTTTCCACGATCACTTTAAGATTAGTAGTTTAAGGGCTCCTAGGATCGGAGTTGTTTCTCTTGGGAAAAAAGATAAAGGATGAAAGGAGATCATTGCAAGGTGGGGGCCTCGGGGGCCCGGAGGTGGTGGCTCAGCTGGAAGAGAAACTTCCCTGGTACACAGAAGGGTTCGGGAAGGGCTTCGCTGCAGAGACAGGGTGCGATGACAGACAGTGGGTCACCGAGGAAGCTGTTTTGGCTCCCGCAACGGTTGGGTAACTCCAGAAGCAGGATCCTCTGGGGATCATTTGACAGCCCTCCATCCTGTGCGGAAGATGCTGCTTCTCTCCGCGCCCGCCGATTCCTAGACGCGTGCCTGGGTTACAGTTTGCCTAGCAGAGGTGTGGGGTGGAGGAAAGGAACAGCAGAGAAACCACTAAAGCTTTGTATCAACAAGCCTAAATCTATTCCTTTTCCTACCGGCACTCTTTATCACAGCGTCTTAACTAGCTGCGTATGTGTCCTGAGGGCTACTTGGGGCCAAACCAGAGCAGGGGGTTGAAACAGTGTTGTTCCCGAGCAGAAGTAGGCGGGACCAGAGGAAACTGCTGCCCTCCTAAGGGGGACTGGGATTTTACGCTGCTGGAGGTGGAAGTCAATGCTTAGGAACTCCGCTGCCCTCAGTAATACACATCAAGGCACTTCCCGAATCAAAGCCACTCTTGAGACATCTCAATTCCAGCTCTGACTTGGAGCGCCACCTGAAATCCACCAGTTTCCGCTGGCTGCTCAAAAAGAAAAAGTCCACAGAAAGCCTGGCAGATAGTCTTAAATCTGGCCCAGGTTTCTGCGAATATATGTTCAAACCCTGGCTTTCCAGACACAAATACACTGTCTGCAGATGGTTTACCAAGTGCGGAGGCATTCTAAGACCCAGGCATCGGTTACATGTCACCTTAATGGCGAAGCAGAAATGTTAGGGCCCTGGTGAAAGTGTACAGTACAGACTATGTATGCATTGTCTTGAGGACAATGCGTTTTCCCCTTTGTCATCTCATGTGAGCCTCACAACAACCTTTGCGAGGTGGTTGGACAGCTGTAAATGTTGTCTTATCAGTAGCCAAGCAGAGGCTCAGAGATAGGCTTTTGGGCCAGTGAATGGGAGAAGCCAGACTGTAAAAGTCAGATCTTCTTAGGAGTTCACACCATGGTATCCAGTAAGCTTGCCGGTGAATCACTGCTGTCCTCATTTCTTAGAAATGATGATTCACTTCCACCCAAAGCCTGAAAGTCAAAGAAAAGGCACCCAGAACCTAAATATGATAGCAGGAAGTAATGCTCAAAGAGAACCACAGAATTCCGTGGCGGCAAATCACTCTTCGAGCTTAAAGTGCATTCCCTTTAATGTTCAAATTTAAATCCTACTTGCTACTTTTTCTTTATGCTCTGGAGCTTTCCTTTCTAGGACTTTTTTTTTTTTTTTAAAGAGTAGTTCTATTATATCTCATAGGCTAAGACAGAAGTAGAAAACCTGTTATCGTAAGAAATGAATAGGATGGTAATCTCTCATTTTCAAGCAGTGGTTTTCTAATCATTTCTCCATGGGCAAAATGTAGGAGAAATGATTTGAAACATAACTTGCAGAGCACGTTATATATAGTTCCTTATGGTCAAGGACATTTTCCACCCAAAGCCCAGGGACAGCATTGCTCTTTGGGAATCATTGCTAATCCTAGGGTGACCTTAGTTTGTTGGTTAATGTTGCTTCCCTGCCAAGTACTCAGGCAAGAACAGTACTGGAATTAGTAACCACTGTCTCAAAACTAAATTCCTATTCTTGTCAACCTCCTGATGGATTGTAACAGTGTGATTTATATTTTTTGTAATGAAGTGATTTAGTTTGAGAGTTCTTAAGACCATGTAGATATTTTAGTTGGTTCATGACAAAAAAAAGAAAAAGAAATCTGCCCGTTTCAGAGTGTAGTTACGCTGAGGCTACTATTTCCTATGATGCATAAATATGAAAATAACTACCCATTAATGAGCTCCTAAGTGGAGAAAATACATTATTATTATTCAAAACTACCCTTGCAGGGTGTCTGCCTGGCTCAGTTGGTTAAGCATCTGCTCAGGTCATGATCTACTGGTTGGTGAGTTCGAGCCCTGCATCTGGGCTCTGCGTTGACAGCATGGAGCCTATGTGGGATTCTCTCTCACTTTCTCTCTGCCCCTCCCCTGCTTGCTTTCTCTCTCAAAATTAAAAACAAAAAAAACACTACCTTTCTTCCCTGTCACCCTCCCTCCTCCACCCCCTAGCATTCTATGAAAGGTCAACACTGGGGAAGATTCTTGTTTTTGCTAAGCAGGTTGATGAGTGGGAGTGCAGGTGGGAGAAACAGAGAGGCCAAATGTGTTTCAAGGAGTAGATGGGCCCACAGCGGGCGTCTGGTGTGGGGAAGATCAGCTTGAGCTTGGCTTACGAAGGGGAAAGGAAGCGGAGAAGGTAAGTGCAGGAGGCTATACTCATGAGAGAGAGAAAAGGATGTGGTGGGAGCCGCCACAGGGAGTAGAAATTTGAGAAAGATAAAAGGGTATTAAGGGAACTTCGCTGTATAATGCAAAACCTCTTACATTGTTGCCCTGGAAAATAGCAACTTTGGTGAAGGCTACATTCCTTTTCAATGCCTTTGGAGTTGATTTATGTTCTTATTAAAAATGAGAACAGTTTGAGATCAGCCTTAGATGGAAAGTAGGGCTGCCCACAACATGCAGTTACTTCATGCATTTGTTCACACGTATTTATAGAGCGCTACCGTGGGCCAGGCACTGACTTGTGCTTCAGCCACTGTGCACCCGTCATGTCATTTAGCTGTTCTCACAGCAGTTGGTTCGGTGGATATTATTTCATTTTGGAAAAGTCCAACCTGCGTCCTTTTCCAAGGCCTTCGCTCCGTGGTTCCCAAAGTTGGATGTTCATGATAATGCGCACTATTTCAGACCCACTCCTAGAGATGCTGATTTAGTAGTTCTGAATCCTTGTTTCAGATGAGTACCCTAGTTGATTTTGAGATGTTTTAAGTACTCTACTTCAGGAAATATTGCTTCAACTTGTCAAAAACCCATTTTCCCAAGCCTGGGTTGTGGCGGGTGTAAGTTGTTTATGTATTTCTACTAGCCAAAGGCAAGCAATAAACTAAAATTCTGAGAAAAATACAAAAAGGGACAAGCATGGTTGTGCAGACAGCTCTTGATACATGGAGTTACTGCTTAGTGTAATTTTTCCTTAGAGATTATGTTTGTGTGTTTTAAGTGTCAAAAGCCGATCTAAGTTTTACATTTGCAGATTTTGGACACTCTGAAGACAAGTATGACATCCCCGGTCCTCCTCAGTCCTTCTCATAGCATATGGTTTTGGATAGGAGTGGTCTTCAAGTTCTGTTCATGATTATCTTACCCAAGAGGACAAGAAAGGAAAGGACAGTCTCCCTTTCCTGTTATGGCTTCCTCTCTTTGGAAGAGAAGTCATCCTATATTCAAGGGTTTGATAAGGAACATTTTAATGTGAACAGTAAAGCAATTAGCACAACCTCACCTGAGGAATGTTTTGATTTCTATTAGTCAAAGCCCCTCTACTCAAGTTAGACAAGGCATTTGAGTCAAAAATAATTAGGCCACCCCACTCCTAGATGGATCCTGGGGAAATACAGTGAGGAGCATCTCTATTACTGCTATAACAGCAGAGGGGGAGACAGACCAGTGAAGAGATGATTCGGAGCGGGCAGGGATGGCAAAAGCACTAGACCAAACCCTGATCACTGGGCCATACATCTATTCTGTTTGTATGAGGCCCAGAGACCCACCCCTATGCCTGCTTCTCCAAAGGACAAGCAACCTGAGATTGCAGTAGCTGAGTTGTGGTCTACACAATGGGACTTAGAACTCCGGTTTTTGATGGGCCAGGAAAGACCTTAATGGGTCAGCCTTCAGTTCATATATGGCAATGAGAGAACCAGTAAGAAAATCCAGGTATAGTGACTTAAGGTAAAAACCAGTTATGAACATGTATGGCACACTTTTGGTGATCTTGGAGCTTGGTAAAAGAAGTCCAGTTGGTTCTGGTATCAGGTGGCCATGGGCTTTAAGTAAGCCTCACCCTAGTACTAGAGATATGAATCCTGATTAGTTTTCAGTCAATCGCCAGGAATGGATAGATGACATAATCATGGCCAATAAAATGTGGGGGTTACATTGCTTAGAATGCTTCTAGAAAATATTGTCCTTGATTTTAAGAAGGGGGTGTAAGAAGTAGTTTTTTAAAGTTTATCTATTTATCTTGAGAGAGCATGCATGCGAGCTGGGAAGAGACAAATAGAGAATCCCAAGCAGGCTCTGCACTGCCAGTCTGAAGCCTGATGTGGGGCTCCATCCCACTAAGCATAAATTCATGACGAGCTGAAATCAAGAGTCAGTTGCTTAACCAACTGAGCCTCCAAGGCACTCGAAATAATTCTAGGGACTTAACATGTTGTAGAAAGATTTGATGCTTAGAGTCCTTATAGCCAAGGACAAAGCTAAAACTACCAACAAAGTAGAAAAAAAATGGAAAGAGCCTATGTTCTTTTTTGTCAAATTGGTTTCCATATAACATCCAGTGCTCTTCCCCACAAGTGCCCTCCTCCATGTCCATCACTTTCCTTCCTTTTCCCCCCTCCCCCTTCAGCCCTGTTTGTTTTCTGTATTCAAGAGTCTCTCATGATTTGCCTCCCTCCCTCTTCCCTTTTCCCCCCTTCCCCTCCCCTTGGTCCTCTGTTAAATCTCTGTTAGACTTATGAGTGAAAACATATGGTATCTGTCCTTCTCTGGCTGACTTATTTCACTTAGCATGGCACCCTTGAGGTCCATCCACGTTGCTATGAATGGCCAGATTTCACTCTTTCTCATTGCCATGTAGTATTCCATTATATATATAAGCCATATCTTCTTGATCCATTCATTAGTTGATGGACATTTAGGCTGGAAAGAACCTATGTTCTTGATATTGCTTTTCAGATGTGAAATTGACTACCCTGGAAGCTCCCCATCTTGAGTCTTCATGTTACAGGAGATCATAATTTTCCTTATTTTGAAGCCATCTTGACTTGGATCTTCTGGCACTTGCAGTCTAAAGTACCCAAAGTGACCAATCTGTCACTAGCTCCCCATGTATATTTCTGAGGTCTAGAAGCACATGAGGTAATTTGTCAATGAAGCATCTTGTGTGGTGTTGGGGACTAAAGGAGCACTGGACTTGGGTTCAAGAGCAATTTACCTGTGTTTCCATGCTATTTGGAGGCATTTTAAATTTGATTTTAAGGCATTTTCAATTTCAATCCTGCTTGCAAACTGATTTTGACTTAGTCGGGTAGTTGGATACAAACCTGTAAAACTACCTTGATTGCTTAAACATAACACAGTTGAAACTTCAAATATTAATTTTATTCTTGATGTGATATTTAAGTGGAAAAATGGCATATATTTAATAGTCTTTCTTGTATTTTGGATAACACCTGTCTCAAAACTTGAAAATAAAACCAAAACACCTCACCAACAAAAATCTTATAAACATAGTTTTTATTCTTTTCTTACCTTCAATGAAAAAGGCCTGATACCACCAAAACATTTTTTTAAGACTCAGCAACTAAACACAGTACTTGAGAGCCTGATGATTATTTTTCTAGACAAATGCTGGATAATTTATATTGCTTTTAAAAAATAACTAAGATCTATTTTTATTACTTCATTTCTTTTTAATGTAACAATATGCTGTCATATTTTTTTCATAAAAATCTAAAATATATCTAGTAGTCCCAAGTGTTTTGTATTTACATTTGTTCTAAGTGTTTGTTTCATTAAAACTTTTCAGAATAAGTGCACTTCTAAAGAGAAAATAAATGTGAAATAAAGACGAGGAAATAGTCATGTTATAGAAAAACATTTGTTCTGAATGTTCTCAACCTTAACAACTCAAAGGGAATGTGTTCAGATGCTAGGAGTTGTTCTCTACTGATTCAGATCTCAATTCATTCATTTAAAGATCATCCAAAGAAGAATCATCAGTTCTTCTAACCAGTAGATACTGCTTGATTGTCTCAAGGTTGTCTACAATAAAACACCAAAAATAAATGAGCTTAAAAATATTTTTTAAATTCACAGATTTACACAAAGATATATAGATGTTTTTTAAAAAAAGAAACAGGATTCTATTATAGAAATAAATGACACCCTATCTTAAGCCTTAGCAACCAAAGAAAAGTTTTGAGTATTCTACATGTTAGTTTCCATTCCACTAATAGCTTATTAAATCAGCTATATATTTCATTCAGAAAAGGTTGACTTATAAGAAATTCCTTGTTTTCAGATAGCACTATGCTCCAATAAATTTAAATTTGTAAAGCTATGTTCATAAGAAAAGCATAAAAGAAAAATAACATAACTTGCTTTAATACAAAGGTTTTTTTAATAAAAAAGTCCAAGTCTACATTAAATCAGGAAATCAATAAATCTGAATTATACAAGCTTTCTATGTACTTAGAAAAAACCAAAAACACACAGTTTATAATAAAATTCTTTAATTCAAAATAGAGTCTAATTTAAAGAAAATGCCATTATGCTCAGTTAATTAGATTGGGTTTTGTCATTTAAATTAAATGGCTCACCTGAAATATGGTTAAGTGTATAATAGAGAAAATTCAATCTCAGGGGTACTTTGCAAATTATCTAGCTAATTTGCATCATGAGTCAAATTCTTAGCTTCCAAAGGGCAGACACAGTCTTTAATTGCTTTTAGATAGGCACTTAAGAAATGCTTTTGACAAGGAGTAAACCCCAAAGATTGTGAATCACTCTGTCAACTCCAGGGAATAATGAGACTAAACAAAGTAAACTTTCCAGAACTGCCCTTCCACTGCCAAGAAATCATAACTACTTCCAAGTTCTTCCTGCTCATAAAAATGAGAGAGCTAGAAACCAAAATGCTCTACTCTTATTCAATTAAAAAGTAAACTTTAGTTCTTTCTCTCTCTCAACTTGAATTAATGACATTTTTCTATACTGGAATAGTCACTATGTTACAATTAGAGAGTGATGTAATTTCCTCCTATCTTACTCATTCACTATCACACTAGCAAAGCAGTCTTTTTTTAAAAAAAAAAAAAAAAAAGAGGGAATGAGGTGGGGTGAGAAAATCTTATAAAACTGAGAAGTTACAGATTTTTAAAAATTAGATGCAGTTATAATTAGAAGAACCAGAGTTGGTCAAACTGAGGTAACCCCAGAACTGTAATAGTTCTCTCCTACTCAGCTACATGATCCAAACAAGAAAAATGGAGATGAACTATTAGACGAACGCATAGTAAGTGCCAAACAAATGGAAGGAAGGGAGGAAGGGAGGGAGGAGGAAAGAGAAAGAACAGGAGAAAAACAAACAGGAAAACCCCAGGATGCCCCGTTGAAACACTGCGGAGCTACCCCGCAGCAACGTCTACAAAAGCTTCAGTAGATGCGCACTGAGCTATGCAGTTCTTCCCCATTAAGAAGAACATACCTAGAATAAATCATCATTTTAGATTTGGATCACAGATAATTTATAATGGTTGTAAATGTATCTTAAAAAAAAAACCTCATCAATTAACAGTTAAGACAAACATTAGGCCATTCTTTGATAAAATGTTGTTCCTTAACTAGTACTTTTGAAACCAAAACCTCAGAGAGTCATTTTAGAATTAAAGGGTTGAGCTAGAAAAGATTATTTCATTCTTAGGGAAATAGCTAAAGAATTTGATGCTGAAGGCATCCCCCCACCTTCTTCTCACAACCTGCCCCGCCCCCCCACCCCGCCTGCATTTACTTCCTTAATTTCACTTACATTAACCACAGTGATGTAGCTGAACATGAACAATACTGCCCTTGAATGAGCTGACCTCTATCAAAGATCTGTCGTGTCCGAATATGGCATTCCCACAGGAAAGGAAAATTCTACTCAGTGGTGAACATCCACTCTGTTCAGGATCTTTGGTACATTTGGAGTGTAAGAAAATAATGGCACAACAATATAAGTACTATCAAAGGAAAAATCTTCACCAAAAGAAATAAAAGTTAACCGGCCATGATATGTTAACAACTTTCTAAAAAACCAAAGTAAATAGCTCTTTGTTCTCCATAAGTCCATTTACATGATCAGAAAGTTGACATTTAAAAAAATAGTTTAATAAAAATACACCAGTTCTACAAGCAGCCTTCATGGTCATTTCTTAAATTCAACTCACCATAATCAAACCAAAATAATGCCATGTCCTCTTATTAAAAAAGAAGTCCTTTTGTCACAAGAAAAGCAACTTTACACGTTATATAATACAGTACATCTCCCTATGAGTATACAGACTACGTATATAAAGGTCATCAGTATTTCTGAATGCAAAGTAAATATTTTAGTGGAGTGCTTGAGTGAAGGTGTTAAACTTCCTCCTTCTTATAAACCTGTCACTCCCAATTGTGGAGTGTGTGAAATGACATGATGATAAACTCTATTTTTTACAGAACCAGTGTATTTCCTTTCTAGAACTTGTTAAAACCTTTACAGAAATTGTCTTCAGATATATTCATTCGACGTAGGTCCAAACCAACGGGGCAAGTATTCTAACACCAACTATGGAAGATGGCTTTTTGTGTGTGTGATTATCTAGACCCATAAGATTTGCAGTAGAACAGCGACACTGCAGTGTTACCTACAGGTTAGCCTATGCTGCTTTAAATGATATGTTTCTCCTGAATTGATCAGAGGTGTTACAGTACAAAAGCCACAGCACACACAGGCAGAACGGACCTTAATACGCATGTAGGCAGTGCAGTTACAGAGGGATGTACATTTCTTTTATTCCAGTACCTTCATATAATAAAGTTAACAAAAATAATAAAATACTAAAAAAAAAAAAAGAAAGCCAGCTGGCACTGCCAACCAATTCCTGTAGTAGTCTCAGAAATCCTAATCCGGCAGAATTTCCTCTTGTGCTCAGAAGCACCACTGTCTTCGGGAGTTTTTTCGGTGTCGTGTTATCTACGCCAAGCAAGCCTGGTGGTGCAGCTACCTGAGTTCTCTTGGTTGTGTGCGAATGTGATCTGGGTTCATAACTTCCCAGCTTTCATGTAGGTGGGGATAGAGCCGCGCTGTGTCAACCCTTCAAACCTTTTATACGTATAATTGAGAAAAACCCAGTCTTTGGATTTGTAGTCCGGTTCTGTGGTGTTTGGCACTAGAAAGATAGAAAAATGAACCAAGAGCAAAGGATTTCATTAGTGAAAATGGCAGCATCCTCGTAATAGTGTTAGTTGTGCTATGGTGTCTTACCTGGTTGTAAAATATCAGATTCAGGGAAGTCATCAAAATTTGAAGTATCATCAATGCTTTTGATTTCTATAGGGATTGCAGCTGGTCTTTCCCTATAAAAAAAAGTACCGAGTAGCATGGTAAGTTTTCCTTAACTCTTGATTTCCAAAAAATAACTCTACTTGTAAATTCTGCTATTCTGTGGATATCAGAAGAGCCAAGGAAATTTACTGTGGCCTTGAACACTGTTAAGTGGATTTCATAGTTGAATATAGTATTTTATTTAAAAATTACCATTTACTTGGAGTTTTTATGATTCTGTACCCAGTCTTTCTCGTACTGGTTTGTTTTTTTTTTGTAAGTGTTAAAAATAAGAGTTAAAGAAAGGGAAAGTGAGAACAGAAGAGATTTTGTTCAAATGATTTTGTAACTGTATAAAGTATGCCAGATATTGTGGGTACTGGATCCCATCTAAGTAATTCAGGAAGAGGATTCTTCTAGTAGAAGATGCATACATTAAAAGTCGTGTGTAGAGGGAAGCACAAAAACTTAACTGGATGTATTAGGTAATAAGGTAACAAAGCCTGTTATGTAAAAACATGCATTTTTCCCCAGAGTCATTCCAACTTATTTGTATTTAATGTGGAAACTTAATAAATTTATACTAGTTTAGTGAAAAGAACCATAGACTTTGGTGTCCTAAGAGCTGATCTCGTCATTAACTAGCTGCATTAACTTGGGAAGACAAGTCCCTGCTCTACACCTATTTCCTTACTGTCAACGCAAGAGATTCGACTATGGGTCTCTACATGTCCTTCCAACTATAAAAAGGCAGGAGTCCTAGTTCTGTTCAGTGAGATGAGGTAGGTACAGTGTAATGCGGCACAGCAGTGAAGAGCCAGGAATCCAAAACCAAACCGCCTTTGTCCAACTCTGGTTAGAAAATTCTCACAAGATTATTTACTACCTGTGGCACTATAGGTAAATTACCACTCCATGCCTTAGTTCCTCATTTGTAAAACAGACACGATAATAATAGTACCTATTTTATAAGATTTGCTCTGATTATAAGATTAAAAGTGCCTAAAAGTTAACAACCCAGGAAACAACAGATGCTGGCGAGGATGTGGCGAAACAGCAACCCTCCTGCACTGTTGGTAGGAATGCAAACTGGTGCAGCTGCTCTTGAAAGCAGTGTGGAGGTTCCTTCAATTAACAATAGAACTCCCCTGTGACCCAGCAATAGCACTGCTAGGGATTTACCCAAGGGATACAGAAGTGCTGATGCATAGGGGCACATGTACCCCGATGTTCACAGCAGTACTTTCAACAATGGCCAAAGTATGGAAAGACCCTAAATGTCCATCAACTGATGAGTGGATCAAGAAGATGTGGTATATATTTACAATGGAATACTACATGGCAATGAGAAAGAATGAAATCTGGCCATTTGTAGCAAAGTGGATAGAACTGGAGGGTATTATGCTGAATGAAACAAGTCAGTCAGAGAAAGACAAATATGTGTTTTCACCCATATGTGGATCTTGAGAAACTTAACAGAAGACCATGGGGGGCAGGGGAAGGGGAAGAACACACAGAGAGTGAGGGAGGCAAACCATAAGAGACTCTTAAATACAGAGAACAAACTGAGGGTTGATGGGGGTGGGGGAGAGGGGAATACAGGTGAGGGCACTGAGGAAGGCAGTTGTTGGTATGAGCACTGGGTGTTGTATGTAAGTGATGAATCATGGGAATCTACTCCAAAACCAAGAGCACACTGTATACACTGTATGTTAGCCAACTTTATAATAAATTATATTTTAAAGAAAGATTAAGAAAGCACATAAGTACTTACAATAGTGCTGGACATACAATAAATGATCAATAAACCTTAGTTATTATTACAACAGGTAGAGTGCCTAGCACATAGTAGGAGTTCCGGTGAAGATCTGCCTGGAGGAAGTGACACAGAAGCTGTCTTGAGAGATGAAAAGGAGCTGGCCAGGCAGGGCAGGGGTAGGGGCAGGAACAGGGCCGAGAGAAGAGCGTTTCAGTAGAATGAGGAGCAGCTGACAAAGCCCTGAGGTGGCAGGAGTGGGAAACCCCACACTAGATGCCACCGCTGCAGATGAGGGAAGAGCCACACCCCACAGCCCTGAAAGCTGTTACGTATCCGGAAGTTTATTCTAAGTGCAAAGGGAAGGAAGAGAACAGCATGATCAGATTTCTGTTCCTAAACTGTCACTGTGTGGGGAGCAGCCCAGAACTTCTGAAGATGGTTTGGCTATAAACTGATTAAAGGACAAAGCTTACAATTAACAACCACAAGCAAATTCTTTATTTTTTTAATGTTTATTTATTTTTGAGGAGGGGGGAAGAAGAGGGGGTGTGAGAGAGAGAGGAAGAGGGGCAGAGACAGAAGGAGACACAAAATCAGAAACAGGCTCCAGGCTCTGAGCTGTCAGCACAGAGCTCGATGTGGGGCTCAAACCCACCGATGGTGAGATCATGACCTGAGCCAAAGTCAGACGCTTAACCGATTGAGCCACCCAGGCATCCCTACTACAAGCAAATTCTTAAAAGTTACTTGTGTCATTTCACTTTTCCCCACAATGTTTAAAAAAGGCACTGTATCTTCTTATAAAGAAGATACATAAAGAAAATGGTATTTTAGAGAGCAGAATGGTATACAGTGTGATGTCATAGGACAAAAATAAGGGGTTGTAGTGTGAAATATAAATATGTCTCTGTTGTGCTCACATCAGCCTACATCACGTAACTGAATATAAAAGTTGAAACAGATGCACAACACATGGTCTTCCCCTTAAAGTAGACATTAGGTAAAATGCGTCATTTAGCTATTGCCAGTATAGTGTCACCCCACATAATCCATAAAACACTGATTTAATAACATTATACCAGTGTTCCCTCTTGTATATAATGTAGTAGAACCAAAGACAAGGTGATTGCTAACTCCAGAAAAACCAAGCCTGTTTTTACTTCGACTCTCCCATTCACAGCCTCTGAGCATACCTGATGTGCCCCCAGTCTACACCTTCAAAAAAAGGATGACCTTTTATTTCTTCTACTCCGCTATTTCCAATTCTATTTTCAGAATCAATACAAAATCTAGAAAATGGAAACAGAGAAAGGATGAGATGCAAAATACATCTATTTGCAAAGTACTCTATCTGCATTTTTTTCAAACACTTCATTTTTTTCCCTCGGTTTGCTGAAGTTAGCTCTGTTTATTGGGGGAAATGGGGGGAAAATAGATATCCTCTGTAATTGCACTGTATGGAGATAACTTATTGTAAGCAGTGTGGAGCCATTTTCTTTTAGTCTTTTATTATAGTTTTTAAAATACATTTTACTATAGTAGTTACTGCTTTAGAGCTTTATTTTTTCATTTAACACAGTAAGAAAACTTCCCCAAACGATTATTTTTCATTAACTTCATTTTCAAAAATTTATATATAGAAATACTATGCTTTATTTAGCCAGTCCACTATTACTGAACACTTCAATGGTTTTCAAATTTTCATTCTGAAAGACCTATCATGATAAACATATTCTCCCTAGATCTTTATATACAGCATCTGCATAAGCAAACTTCTTAGGATTACTGGGTCAAAGGTCATATACAGTCTAAAGATTTTTTTAATAATATGCTGTCAATTAGCTGTTGTGGTAGGTTGTCCCAATTTATATTCCTTGCAGCTATTCTCAACAGTACCAAATACTTCATCTTAGCTTAGATACAGAATGAAATCCTTTGCTTGGAAACAATTTCACATATAGACCTGTGATATAAACTAGCAATTTTCCTTCCCTTTATCTTTAATGATAGAGTCATTGCATTCCAACAGGAGTGACCTTTGAAACAATACAAGACCGTTTTCCTCTTCTTATTTTTTTTAAAGATCATTTATTTATTTTGAGAGAAGGAATGAGCCCACGCTGGGAGTGGCAGAGAGAGGAGGAGAGAGAGAACCCCCAGCAGGATCCACGCTCTCAGTGTAGAGCTCAACTCAGGGCTCACTCCCACGAGTCGGGGCTCAGTCATGACCTGAGCAAAAGTCAAGTTAACCTACTGAGTCACCCAGATGCCCCACCCAGTCCCTCTTCTTAACTCTTACCTTTTTTTGCTGCATACTTCCTTTTAATTGTTTGCAGTTTTTAAAAAAAAAAAACAACACCTTTTCTTTATAGATCTGACTGTATAGATCAGTGGTGGTCCTTTTCTTCCCACAAAAGTAAAATGGGATTTAATCTTTTAGGTACCTGTGATGATTTAAAATCCAACAAACTCCTCTAGAGAATTAACCACTAACCTAAGAATCAAGTCCTTGGCTTTCTCAGATATAGGAACCTCTGGAGGAAATACCAAAGTTTCTTTCCAGTTCATCACTTTTCTATATGTTTCTTGAGGAGTTTCAGAGCAGAAAGGTGGATATCCTACATATGAGAGAAAACAAAAGTTTTATCAGTTTTTATAATCAAATATGCTATACCTACTACATATATACCACAAGAAACACAATAGCCCTAAGTGCTCTATTCAACAGTAAAAAAATGTCCCCATTCATCAACTTGTAATCAAATTGCTAAAAAGGCATAAAATAAAGGATTTAAAGCACTGCTCCCTTTACCTGAAAGGCCATGCAGATACAATTTTGATACAGGGGAGTTCTGGTTAAATCCCTCTTCCTGCATCCCTACAGAGTTCATTGGTATTTATTGTGTATTTAACATTGGGGGATGTCAAAAATTGGTGTAAAAGAGTTCAGATATTTTAGCCTATGATATCAGCAATATGTTTAATCAGGGGCACTCACAAAATTTATACAGTATGTACATAAGCAGATGATAAAACATACCTATTAGCATTTCATACATAATCACTCCCAAAGACCACCAGTCACATAATTTGTTGTAACCAGTCTGCATAAATACTTCCGGAGCAATGTAATCTGGCGTCCCAACTGTGGAATATGCCTGCAAAGGGAGAGCTTATCAAACCAGCACACTTAAATATTTTTTGAAAGTTCTGAGAATGGCTCACTACTGGAAAAAGCATCATATACAGAAGTTGATTTTTCATCTAGTACTTAATTTGCATGTTTATCATGGAGAAAGCTTAGTGATAGGAACCAAGTCAGAAAAAAATGTTATTTAAGATATGATTTCTGGGGTGCCTGAGTGACTCAGTCGGTTAAGCATCCGACTTCGGCTCAGGTCAGGTCAAAAATCTCACGGTTTGTGGGTTCGAGCCCCGCATCAGGCTCTGTGCTGACAGCTAGCTCAGAGTCTGGAGCCTGTTTCAGAGTCTGTGTCTTTCTCTCTCTCTGACCCTTCCCTGGCTCACGCTGTCATTCTCTCTCTCAAAAATAAATAAAACATTAAAAAAAATTTTAAGATCTGATTTCTGTCCTCCCAAGCAGCTCAACAAAGTTATTTACATATTTAGCCCTAAATCCTGTGGAAATTAGTAAGGGAGAACTCACTAAAGCAGACTTGGGATACTGGAAGGGGGAGCTATACCTGCTATCAATTACAGACCCCATCAGAAGAACCCTCAATCACAGCCCTAACAGTGAAAAATGCACACGACATCTCCAACGAGAACACTTCCCTGCACTCAGCCATGGAGAAACCTTCACTACTCTGAGCCACTGCTTTTCTCCAACGGACTTTTGCTCAAAACAACGCCGTCCAAATCCTCCTTCTTCCCGTAAAATACCATTCCTTTTCTTCGTTGGACTTGCCAACGGTTCTGCCACAGCTTGTATGTCTCAAATTGCAATTCTCTGTTATTCCCAAATAACCCATTTTTGGCTGGTAAAGTAACTTTTATTTTTAAGGTTAAAAATCTATCTCAAAAAGAGTAAGGAGGTTGAGCCCAGTGGGCCTGGGTTCCCCACTCACTACTGATGTGTTCTCAAGCAAGTTATTCAACCTGTCTGAGCCTCAGCTTCTGCTTACAGAAAATGGGAGTAGTAATACCTGTCCTAACTCAGTTGATAGAGGAGGATGAAACAAGAGAAGGAATGTGCTTTGTAAACTGCAAATGACTATATACATATATATATATATAAACATCCAGTATTATCATTATAAACCGAATTCCCGGGCATTTCATTCTTAATTTGTATAGAATCTTACAAAAACAATTTCTTTAAGGCAGTAGTTCTCGACTAAGGGCAGTATGCTAGTGACTATTGGAAAAGGTGTGACAGCAGATTTTGTCATTTCAATGACCTGATGGGTGTGCTGATTGGCATTTGGTTGGAAGGGGGCAGGGGGAGGATTTCCTGCCCCAAATACTAAAGTCCCCTCTACATCTCCCTTGGTAAATAAACACTGATAGAAGTCATGATGATGGCCATGAGAATTTTAAAACATGTACAGGAGTAAACGTGCTCTGTAAGTAGAACTCCCACCATATTTTTAAGCACTATTCATTTTTCCCCTTGTAAGTAGGAAATACTGCATGCAATTCTTCTGTCAGTTGTAAAATCTGATCTGAAAGTGGCACTTTTAAAAGTAGAAGGAAGTTTTTGTGATTAATTCACGGCTCCATACATTAAAAAAAATTTTTTTAAGCTTTCAGAAACACGGAAATGCTTTTACAAACACAGGAAGCTCGCAAGTAACTACCTGGGCTAATGATAGAATGAGCTCAATCACACAGTGGTCATTTTGTTTAGTTTGAGAGGGTATCAGACCTTTCAGTCTATTTGCCTTACCCAATACTCAGAGAAAATGCTGAATTAGTTTCCCTGTCATCACTTGGTTGAATTTAACAAATATTTACAGAGTGTCTATATGGGCAGGCGTTGTATAAGAAATCAGGAAAACAAAGTCAAAAGGCACATTCCTAACCCTGAGAATGTTTATGGACCTTGTTAATAGGCTAAAGGGAAAGAGGAAAGGGTGCAAACAATTCTTATATTTATTTGCTAAGTAATAAAGGAGAAATAGTTTGGGTAAACATAGTTTTATTCCACTTCCATTAAAACTTATGTTCATTAAAAGTAATGAAGTTTATCTGTGGCAAAGTCTGCTCTCCAATTTTATTTTATGTTTTATTGCAATACTGTTAACATGCCAAATTTCCTATTTACTTTGTCTATAAAGAAGTTCTTAGAGACACAAACCACCTTACTCAGGCTAATTGATATTTGTGATTTCAGAACAAGTATGAAAAATGGAAAGCACAAGGCATTCACTACAATCTTACTCATGTCCATGAGTTTTATATAAAGTGCTAATTACTAGTAAACAGATGACTTAACTATAGATATGAGCCATAAAATAAAGTTAAATCACAGAGTTAAAATCAGCAGTCACTTCACAGGCAAGGCAATGTTACAGAGAAACTCAAGAGAACCATGTGATTGCAGAAGAAGCACTATCATTGCTATAAAGTAAGTACTAACCATTGTGAAGATACAAAATGATCAAGCGGAAACTTCCTGCCCCGCTGTGAAATTTATGACCAGGGCAACCTTTCTTAAAGCCACAGCTGACTTACCAGCTGTCTTCTGTTCTTCTTCCACGTTTCTGCTTTTCTCTTTGAGTTCATGTTCTGAAATGCTAATGTTAACAAGAGAGAATTGTAATCATGAGGGAAACACTCTACCAAAAAACAAATTCAAACATAATCAAGTAGAATACACTGGTTTAAGGAGTGAGGAGAGAGAAAGAGAACTTTTAGTTCTCAACAACCAGCTATACTATGTTAACCTGAAAAGAAAAAAAATCAGACTTACAGAAGTCACTTGGCGGGTTGTGTGTAAGGTTTCTGTAGAATTCAGTCCTATGAGCTTTCTTTAATCCCGTGCATAAACCAAAATCAGACAGTTTCACATGACCCTAAAAAAGAAAATCTAGTAAAATCAATAGATTATATTAACTTTAAAACAAAAGCCTAATTATAAATTTTTCTTTTAAATGCAACTATTATAAACATCTTAGCTGAAAATTCATATAGGTGATATGTAAAATTATAACTACTTGACAATGACGATTTTTAAGGGTAGAAAATGTTAGAAGATAAAGATAGCCATACTCTCATGATGTCATTTCACTCTGGAGCCCCTCATATTGCATCATTCAGGACCTCACACAGTTGAGCGAGGACATAAATTGTAGTTGCCCATTTCCAATCACAAAATCAACTCCATTACCCACAAAATAATCAGCAACCCAATATTCCACCAGTCTATTCACATGCCTTGGCATCCAATAAAAGGTTGTCTGGTTTAATATCCCGATGGATGAAACCCAACTGGTGGATTGCATCTATGGCCAGAACAGTCTCTGAAATGTAGAACTGTGTCTCCTCTTCTGTCAAGGTATCTTTTTTCATTAGCAATGTCATCATGTCACCTAAATAAAGGCAAATAAAAATCATGTATTAGAAACACTTCAAGTTTCCTCTGTATCCGTACAATCTATGCCTGATTTTTATGTTTTACGACCCACTCAGTGTATCTCCAACAGTCTCTCGGGCCAAGTAAAAAAAGTTACAATGCATTAGCAGAAGTTTCATGATATCTAATGAAAGTTATGTGAAGTCAAATCAGAACAGAGCTGATAATGAAGTGACATCTACCACTCAACATCCAGAATAGGATAATATACTGAACTATGAACATGAATCAGAGTAAGGATGCTAGAAATGGGGTGTATTCTTTCAAATTCAAGTTTCAAAAATATTCAGACCTTTCCAGTCTGGCAAAAATAGAACATCAAATCACTAAAATATAGTCTTTTATTTTCCAGGAGTTTTTTTCTTTCAAAGGGGACAAAGAATAAATAATGAACTTACAATTCAGAAATGACAACTGTTAATATTTTTCATGATAGTTCAAGTCTTTAAAAAAACAGCAAACATGCAGAAGTAGTCTTCGTCCTCCATCCCATTTCACTCTCCTTTCCCTCTTTGTTGAGTAACCATGATCGTAGATTTGGTTACTATGAATTTACGGCCTTTTATATATTTTTTAAATTACATAAATGGTACATGTAATTCCACAGCTGGCTTTATTACTCGACTGTTTCAAACATCCTCTTATTGAAACGAATAGAGCTCCTGACTTTTAACAACTGTAAAATAATTCATCACCTAATCATGCCATATTGTATTTATCTAGTCTACTAATGGTCATTTATCTTGCACGCAGCTTTTCACGGTCACAACGATGCTGCAATGAACATCCTTCACAAATCTGTTGTGCACATGTTGGCGAGAGTCTCCAGGGAATCCACTGGTTGTAGAATTGCCAGAGTGTAGGACACATGCTCTTTTCACTTCATTGGTATTTATGTACTGCTCTCCAGAAAAGTTACAAATTAATTTACGTGGAAGAGAGGCCAGTTTCTCCCACAGCCTCAGCAGACTTTTAATGTTTTTACTAATCAGATGAGTGTGAAATGGTATCTTATTCTTGTTTTAACTTGCATTTCCCTGAATATGAGCAGAGTTGAACACTTTCCTATATATTTATAGACCAACCTGAGTTTCCCTTCTATACACTGTCTATCATTTGCCCACAGGGTTGTTTGTCCTTTTCTTTCTTTCTTTTTTTATTTTATTTTATTTATTTTAAGAGAGAGAGCACGAACAAGAGAGAGGCGGGGGGCAGGGGAGAGAACCCCAAGCAGGCTGACAGTGTGAGGCCTGACACAGGGCTCGAGCTTCAAACCAGATCACAACCTGGGCAGAAATCGAGAGTGTGACACCCAAATGACCCAGCCACCCAGGTGCCCCTTGTCTTTTTCTTTAGTGACTTATTGTTCTTAACTCTAGACTTTTAATAATCTAACAAATTATATACCATAAACCCAGAATGGTAGTATTTAAAATGTACCAACTTTATCATTCCTTTAAAATAATCGGATTTGCGATAAAAAGTAACATTATTATAGGAGGAACTACTGGGAAACCATGACTGCCCACGTAAAGCCTCCCCGCTGGGGCGGTAACAGCAAACCCAATCAACAGGTGCGCGTGTCGGTCTGCCTTTGCCATTATGTTTGCTTTTACCTCCGGGGAGAAATTCCATGATCAGATAAAGGTTCCTCTTATCTTGAAAACTGTAAAACATTTTCACCACCCAGGCACCATCTGCTTCGACCAAAATATCTCTTTCTGCTCGGATATGGGCCACCTAGATGAATGTATTTTGAAAAAATAATTGCAACACATCATACATTTTTCCAGTTTACCTCTTAAAATTATCCCTCCAGCTCCTTAATGGTTGTGAAGGAAAGGGGGAGTTTTAGAAAAGTATATATACATGTTCATATTCTAATTACTTATTGAGAACCTCCAGAAATAGTTTATTTTAGCTTTTATCTTTAGGCCTGGAAAAGTGGAATCCACAAGTTCATTATAGGGAGTCCAGGCCCTCTGCGGAGAAAAATGATTAGTCCAAAAACCTTCCAACCAGAAACCCCATTTGTCAGGGATCCTGGCTTTGTCATAACATTTCAGACCCTGGTCTGACTTTTAAAAGTTAAAAGTAGTAAGCAATGCTTTACTGATTTGTATGACAGTCGTGGTCCTTAGCAAACTATTTTTAACTGTGATTGGTCAAAGAAAGGGCTTTATGTGGTCGTTAAACATTTGGTCTTTTTTTTTTTTAACAAGTATACATTTATAATAACTTTGTATGATTTTGCTAATTATAATAACTTTATATTATTTAGTTAAATATAAAACCTCTAAAATATCTATAAACATAATCTACACCAAATTAGTTTAACTTTGGGGATTTTGCTACTGACTTGTCAGACACACAATTACTAAGGAACCTTTTATGTGAACATTTTATAGTCTGAAAAATTTTATAAACAGTAATTTGTTGGGTTGGTATAATCAATTTTCAGATGCTGTTGCATTAATATATTTATGCATTCTTTTCAAATATTAACAATAATATTTGATTTTATCCTTTTAATATTCCCATTGTTCATTATTATGAATTCTGGCCCGAAGCACATGAGAACCCAGATTTCATAAACATTTTCTTGATAATGAAATATGATCTGCTTAAAATGTCATAGCTGGGATTACTGTATTTATTACCGGATGCAATAAATGCTCTGAGGGCAAAGCACAGGAATAACAGCTGAAAACTATAAGCCTGTTTTCTGGTGTCAAAAAACCTTATAACCTCTCTGGATCTGTTTCATAAAGTGAAAAATGGCATCAAAATTCATACCCATTGCCTTTTACAAAGCATTTTAAGGCTGGCAAAGAAAAACCCTCAAATTTCTGATGCTGTATCTGTGTTGTCAGGAAAAACTACATCAAAACTTGGTTTGATTGTTTTTAAATGTCTTAAAGTCAGATTACAGGATGTTTTCAAAGACTAGGAAGTTATCACACATAGTAATCTTGTACCACAATATCAAAGAGGTAAGTTGCTACTTAATTTTGTTAGTATTAAAGTAAATGTGATACAAATTTAAAGTAATGACCTTTCAGAAGTGAGTGAGTAAAGGGTTTCTAAAATGAAATTCAATGGTGACAAACACACACAATGCAAAATAGACTTGATATTTGGGTGCCAGTGGGATTTTTCCCTGCCTAGGAATGAAAAATGGTCAGAAGGTCTTCAATTTCTGGAAAAATAGTCTAGATTAGTGCTGTCCAACAGAAATACACTGCAAGCCACATATATAACTTAGAGATTTCTAGTGGCCACATAAAAAGTAAAATGAAACAGGGGAAATGTTTTTACTTTATTTATAAAAATTTTTTTAATGCTTTTACTTTACTTTTTTGAGAGAGAGAGAGACAGAACCCAAGCAGGGAAGGGGCAGAGAGAGGGAGACACAGAATCCAAAGCAGGCTCCAGGCTCTGAGCTGTCAGCACAGAGCCCGACGCGGGGCTCGAACTCACGGACAGTGGGATCATGACCTGAGCTGAAGTTGGAATCTTAACCGACTGAGCCACCCAGTCGCTGCAAGGGAAATTATTTTTAATAATATAGTTTATGTAACTCCATGTATCCAAAATGTTATCATTTTAGTATGTAACCAATATAAAATTTATTGAGATTTTTTGTGCAGAATCTTCAAAATTTGGTATGTATTTTCCATTTATAGCACATATCAATTTAGGCTAGCTCTACTTAAGCGCCTGGTGGCCACATATGGCTAGTAACTAAAGACTGAACTACTCCTTTTGTCCTTCCTCCAAAACCCTATCCAGGACTAATCCCACACAGCTTAGTTAGTTAGATTCTGTTAATCTCTTCCTCATTGAGGCTCTACATCTTCACCCAGACCTTTATTCTTATCATTATCTGTAATTCTCTAATGCAATTCAGTATTTCAACCTTTCCTGAGTTCCAAACCTCTTCCTTCTGGAATCAGTCTGTCCTCAAAAAAGTCCTCTATCATCTCACCTCTGGGTGGCTGGTATCACCTTGTTATCCTGCTGAAACTAGGCTGTCTGCTCAGAGTTCTGTCTTCCTCCAAAATGAGTTCTCAAGAATGGCCTGCTTTTCTCTCACACCTCACTTGGTGAGGGATAGGTTTCCTGTTCATTTTCATGCTGCTTCTGAACCACTGTGACACTTTCCTTCTCTGCAACTCCTCTGAAGTGCATGCTGTGAAATTCAATCAGCCGTCATCTATTCTCATAGCTAGCGTTTAAAGAACTCCCAGTCAACCTCCCTCATTCATGACTTCGGCTCAGGGCTCACCAACTTCCTTTCTATCTTTTCCATTCATGAGTAGATTTCAACATCCATAAGGCTGAACCATCACCTACCTTATCTATTGATTGACTTCTTCCTCATTCTCACTGATCTCTTCCACCACTGGACGTCAGCCACATTGGTAACCTTCTCATTACAGTAACTGTATCCCCCCCTAAAATCTCAAATTTCAATTTGGAGGAAACTTTTTTTAATGGTTTTTTTTTCTTTTTGAAAGAGGGAAAGCACACATGGCAAAGGGTCGGGGGACAGAGGATCTGAAGAAGACTGTGGTGACAACAAAGAGCCTAATGCAGGGCTCGAACGCAGGAACCAAACTGTGAGATCATGACCTGAGCTGGAGTTGGATGCTTAACCAACTGAGCCACCCAGGAGCCCCTCTTCCCTTTTTATGTGTATTTCTTGGTTTTGAGAGAGTACGAGAGAGAGTGCATGTGACAGTGGAGGAACGGCAGAGAGAGAATCCCAAGCAGGCTCGCAAAGTCTAACATGGGGCTCAATTCCACGAACTGTGAGATCATCACTTGAGTTTAGTCAAGAGTTGGACGTTTAACCAACTGAACCACTCAGGACCCCCAAGGAACCCTCTTTTTGATCTTCACCTTTTATCCTTCCAGATCTCTTATTCTTGTACTTCAAGACTCCAAGGACTCTATAACTTTTTCCCTATTAGTCTCCTCACAATCTCATTTCTTTTTCTATCCAGCCTAGATTCCATCATTGTGATCACTCTTGCAAATGCTTTAAACTCCCTTGTCCCCTTCCTCCATTGTATTTGCCTGGCAAAACATCACCCCTAATTAAACTCAAATTTCTGTCTATTCTATACCTACCCCAGAGCAACTAAGTATTATACAGAAAAGTTACCCAACTGTGCTAACTGGTTTCACTTTACATTCATGACTGCCAATCTCAATGGGTATTCAACTATATTTCCCTAGCAAGTGTGCCTTCACACCATTCAAGTCAACAGTTGTGACTATTTTACAAATTCTCTCTCCTTATGCCCCCAGCTAGCTATCTACTCTGAGATGATGGCCTCACTTATTTACACAAAGGCAGCAACTTGGCAGTTGACACTACCAGATCAACCACGGGCATTTGTCCCCATTTTCTCTGCCTCTCCTTCCTGTTTTAATGGATAGGTACATGTCTATTCCTATCAAAGATCAACTCTTCTATCTTCCAATGTATTCCTGTAATTATCTGCGCTCTCTTGCACCTTCAATTTTCTTTCTAACGGATTCTTCCAATCAGCATAAAATGCTTCCTGTCTTAAAAAGATTTAAAAAATCCTCTTTACCCTAAATCTCACTTTACAAATCTGTTCTTTGTTCTGTTCCACAGGAAAGATGTATATGTGCTCACATTCTCCACTTCTTGCTTCCTTCTTGCTTTCTGTTACACTATTTCAGTGTACTGATGGCTTCCAAATTATATTTCTAGTCAAACTCCTCTCTGTATTCTAGCCAAATCTCAACTTTATACCTCTTCTTGGAGATCTAACAGGCAGCTCAAACTTATATGCCACAAAGAGAACTCTTCATTCCCCTCATCTCCAAACCTGTTCTTTCTTCGTCTTTTCTGAATCAGAAATCACACCATCATGTACCCCGTTCCTAGGAAACTCTAGGTATGATTCTGATTCTTCTATTTTTTCCTGACTACCCTCCGCCCTCTTCTCATCCCCCATTATGCAGGACATCACAGAAAATCCTGCAGACTCTTCCACTAAAACATACACTTAGTCTGTAGGACTTTTCTTTAGCGTCACTGCTGCGGCCCCAGTACAAGCCCCAGTCACGTCCTGGCTGGACTTGCCACACAATCTCTCAGTTGGCTTCTCTGCTTCAACTCTTGTTTCTTCCATCAGCAAGCAAAGGGATTGTCTCATCTTTGTAAAACATCAATGCCACTCCCCTGTTCAGACAAGAATGTCCTCCCGTTGCATTTAGAATAAAACCCAAACGCTCTGTCTTGGCCTTCAAAGCCCTGCATGATCTTGTCCCCGCCGACATCTCCCACCACTCTTCCCATACTGAATTCTAGCCACAGTGGCTTCTTTCTCTTCTTTGAGCCAGACAAGACTATTCTCGCCTCAGGGCCTCTGCATTTGCAGATATTTGTTCTACCAGATCTTTATATGCCATTCTTTCTTATTACTGAGTCTTTCATCAAATATTTCCTCTTTAGAGAAACATCCCCAATCTAATTCTTCTTCCTAAACCCAGGTCATCTGCATCAATTTACCCTTTTGTTAAAACTGTCCTCCTAGTCCTTCTCAATCATGACTTGAGATAGCTGTCTGCCTATTTCCCCACTACTAGAAAAAAAAACCAAGGATCAGGTTTGCCCTGTTAACCACTGTATTCCCAGATCCTGGAGAACATTATAAGCACATCTGGCACATCACGGGCACCCAGTAAATACTTGTTGAGTGCACGGACTAGAAATAGTGAAAGGACGCAGTGAAAATTCAAGAGGACCTTGTTTAAATGAAAAGCAATAGTATTCTGCTGTAATAACCAAGGAAGTTTCAGGTGGGGCTTTCCTCGGCTGCCGTGAAGGTGCTCGGTCCTTCAGAAGAAGCTAAGGCTGCACTGGGGTGAGGCCCTCGGTTCATCCAGAACTAACACCAGGCCAGACACAGCACTGGTCTGCACTGGGCCTCTATCTCGGGGCTCCCCTGCTTCTACTCAGCCCTGATCCTGCAGGACCATGAGGGGACAGTCACAGAGGACAGGATCAATGCACTCATTAAAGCAGCAGGTATAGATGTTGAACCTTTCTGGCCAGGCTCATCTGCAAAGGCGCTGGCCAAGGTCAACTTCGGGAGCCTCATCTGCAAGGTAGGAGCTGGTGGGCCCGCCCCAGCTCCGGTGCTGCACCACCAGGAGGTCCGCTCCCTCCACCATGGCTGCCCTGGCTGAGAAGAAAGAGGAAGCACAGAGGAATCAAAGGAGTCTATGATGACATGTGCTTTGGTCTTTTTGACTAAACCTCTTCCTCAACCCAGTGAATAAAAGGCTGAACTGGTAAGTAAGCTTTAGGCAGACACAAAAAGGCTGAAGTAAAGAAGTAAGTAGAGAGAGGTGCTCTCCTCCCTCTATATCCCCACTGTTGAGTCCTTCCCAAGTACATGTAATCAATTTACAGTTCCACAGAGTGTCCACCCAGACTAGATACAGAGGTGAGCACAAAAGTAATATTATTGATGTTTTCAGATTTATGGCCAACCCTTAAACTGCATTAAGTCACAGGAAATAATGGAGAGTCCAGGAGTATGAAATTAGAGGGGTTACAGATTTTGGAGCTATGTAAAATCAGCAAACTCTCAGGAGACTGATCTTGCTTCTATGTGACAGGGATAAAGGAAGCTGAGAACTGTCCTGTGTTTTCATTGAAGTTAGAAAAGAAGGTATTTTGTTATGGACTATTTGTGTCCTCCCCCCAAATTCCTATGGTGAAGCCCTAACCCCCAGAGTGACTGAATTTGGACATGGGGCCTCTAAGAAAGTAATTAAGGTTAAGGGAGGTCATGGAGGGAGAGGGGGATGGCGTCCTTGTAAGAAAAGACACCCCAGGGCTCAGTTCTCTGGCGCACGCCAAGGGCACTCGGTGGGAAGCCATCTGCCAGCCAGTAAGCGCGCACCTCGCCAGAAATCAAACCCTGCCATGTCGCTGATCTTGGACTTTGGGCCTCCAGAGATGTGAGAAAATAAATGTATTTGTTTTAAGCCACTCAGTCTGTGGCACTTTGTTATGACAGTCTAAACAGTCTAAGACGTTTTCAGATTATAAATTTGGAAGAAATTTTAACTTTAAGAATTGAGAAACAATAAAACAGGCTATCAAAAAAATTAATAAGGCTATATATATAGTAAGATGTGTAGATTCCTTTTTACAGATTCCAATATTTACATTTCCTCTAACACCTAGTCAGTGGTGTTCCTTTGGTTACATGTGTTAAAGAACTCATACCTGCTCTTTTTCAAGCATATCAGCTTTTCTCAATATCTTCATTGCATAGATATGGCCTGTATCTTTCTTCTGGACCAGCCGCACCTAGAATGTAAAAATTCATCATACTATCAATGTTAAACAGTCACTACTATTGATTTAGGAGCAAAAGATAAGTTCCTTTAAAGAGACAGTGGCAATTTGCCACTGTTTATATTTTAGGAATTCTATTAAAATTAAGCTATTTTTATATATTAAACTATTTTAGTATGTATTTTAAGCAGTGCCTTTAGAAAAGAAGTAACCTCAGGGCACCTGGGTGGCTCAGTCGGTTAAATGTCCGACTTCAGCTCAGGTCATGATCTTCTGTTGGGCTCTGTGCTGAGCTCAGAGCCTGGAGTCAGCTTTGGATTCCGTGTCTCCCTCTCACTCTGTCCCTCCCCTGCTCACACTCTGACTCTCTCTCTCAAAAATAAATAAGCATTTAAAAAAAAAGAAAAGAAAAAAAAGAAGTAACCTCTCCAAATGCTCCTCTTCCTATAACTTTCAGAGACTCAAAGTCATCCAAGCCAAGTCGGGTCCTCTTGAGCCGTAAGAACTCGGTTTCCTTTCGGGCATGCTGTGATCGGCGTAACTTTTTCTATTTAAAAAAAGGCAATTTAAAAAGATGATTTTTGTTTTCAAGGAAGGCTAAGGTATTAAAAGATGAGGTATATAAAAATGGGAGTAAAGTATATTAAATATTATGTACTAGTACTAGAACTAGTACCAAAGTCAAGCATGTTAAAATGAAAAGAATAAAGCAATCTTAAGAAACTATTTTTTAACAATTGATAACTCTTTATTCTTCAGGTGGACTCTATTAAATATTTCACCTTAATGAGCTCATCATGTATTTCATCTATATGCTAACTTAATTTATAAATTAAAAACTTCAGGAAATGCTAATAGTATTCTGATAATGAATTTTATAGTCAGGCAATCTACTTTGCTTCATTTCCCTAATTTCCAACTACTTAAACTTAGGACACCAAAATAACACAACAGCAGTGTTTCCATAGAGATTTGCTTTTGACAGAACTTTTTCTTAGATAAATTTAATAAATTCCTTGAGGTTTGGCATACAACTTCCTAAAAATATGAAATTGCAAAAAAACATAATGATTACATGAAGAATTCATTAAAATATTCAAGTCAGTAATTTCATGATCCACTCTCTAAAGATCACCAAAAATTAACTACCATTAGTAAGAAACATTATGAAATACCTGAAGGTTATATTCGGAATAGGCATTTATCTCATTGTTCAAAACCTCATTTTTCCCCTTCCCAACAAAACTCTGTTGACATTCTGTTAGTTCCTAGTTGCGGTAATATATAGTGACAAATAAACAAAATTAAAAAAATTAAGCACCTGTTCATCTTCAAATGAATCCTCCCAGGCTTTCAGGAGTTCCATTGAGGGGAAGGCAAGTCAAATGACCCTAACAGCTCAGAAACACTGCTTTGAAATGCAGCACAAGGTATAACCACTGAGTAGTCTCTTACAACCCCTGTGTATATTTGCTTTTAAAAAGGTTGGGCAAACTATCGCTTAATTGGAAATCTGAAAATGTGTATCCCCAATGCAATGGAATTCTGATACTTGGAACAAAGTTAATCTAAGAAGATGAAATCCAGGAATGATGTTTTCAATTTAAACATCTTTTCTCTAAAAATTGTATTTTTAAGTTATCTCTACATGCAACACGGGGCTCAGACTCCGAACCCTGAGATCAAGGGTTACACAACCCTACTAAGACAGCCATCCATCCCTAAACATCTTTAAACAGCTAAATGATGTTACACACTCAGGCACATCAATGGTGAAAACAATGAAGATTAGTTTTTTTGTTCAAAAATGCTCATTCATTGATTTTTTTTTAAAAATCACTGAAATACTAGTAAAACAAAAGAGCCCCAAAATGTAGCTTGTTTTAAGACCACAATTTAAAAAGCCACATGGTGGCACTGTAGTGTCATCTTTCAAAGCAATCAGGAGGCATTTAAGGGGTTTTGTTTTAATTACAGAAATTAATAAATGTAAGAATTTTAGAAGACATTCAGGATTGTTGATTTTATGGACCATAAAAATGGAGTGCAGTTGGGTGTAGTTTCAGAAACTTGTCTAATCCAAATGAAAAAGATGACCTCAGGGGCACCTGGGTGGCTCAGTCCGTTAAGCTCTAACTTTGGCTCAGGTCATGAGCTCTCAGTTTGTGGGTTCGAGCCCCACATGGGGCTCTGTGCTGACAGCTCAGAGCCTGGAGCCTGCTTCAGATTCTGTGTTTCCCTCTCTCTCTGCCCTTCCCCTGCTCATGCTCTGTCTCTCCCTGTCTCAAAAATAAACAAACATTTTTTAAAATTATATAAAGAAAAAGATGACCTCATTACATAATTTAATAAATTGTGCTCAAAATCAACAGAAGAGAGGCCACTAAAGAAAATAATGTTCACTAATATTTGATAAGTTGTGGAATGCAGCAAGTAAACAATGTTTATATAGTTTGGGGCACAGCTTTTAACGGCAAAAAGGGAGAATCACAAGTATACGGAGCACATAATTTTACAAATATGGGACATCACTATAAAACTGTGAGGTTACTTAAAAAAAAACCTATTTCATGATCTTTTAAGTCTTAAAATCAGTGTTGCAGTCTGGAGGGAGCTGAAGCAAGCTAGTATTAAAAAATATATTGATGACATGATGAGCAGAGTAACATATAAAATTGTTGAATCATTAAATTGTACGCCTGAAACTAATATAACACTGTGTGTTAACTATATTGGGAATTAGAAAACTTAATAAATTCAAAAAAATCCATATTGATAAAAAAAAAAGCATGTTGATACATCTGTTCATGACCCATGTAGATTAAACAGCCTTGCAAAACAAATAATATTTTTTGTGGTAATCATACCCTTTCTCACCACAGAGGACAACAAAATCTGGAGACAGGTTTTAACATTTCATGGCTCCCTTTAATTTTTTTCCTTTTATAGTTTATTATCAATTTGGTTTCCATATAGCACCCAGTGCTCATCCCAACAAGTGCTCTCCTCCATGCCCATCACCCTTTTCCCCTCTACCCCTCCCCCATCAACCTTCAGTTTGTTCTCAGTATTTTTGAGTCTCTCATGATTTGCCTCCCTCCCTGTCTATTTTTTCCCCTTCCCCTCCCCCATGGTCCTCTGTTAAGTTTCTCCTGTTCCACATATGAGTGAAAACATACGGTATCTGTCCTTCTCTGTTCATGGCTCCCTTTAAAAAGCAGTTTAAATTTGTCTATTTTGGTTTTCCATGAGAGTGATGGGATTTTCTTAAGTGAGATGAAACTAGACATACATCGTTTTCTTCCTTTCTTCATTTCTTTTTTTTAAATGAGTGTTCCTTGGGGTGCCTGGGTGGCTTAGCTAGTTAAGCATCCGACCCTTGGTCTTGGCTCTGAGTCATGATCTCATGGTTCCTGAAATTGAACCCCACATCCGGCTCTGTGCTAATACTGCCCCTCCCCAAGCCTGCACATTCTCTCTTAAAATAAATAAAGGCTGTTCCTCAAACTCTTAATCTGTGGGATGTTCAGTTTTTATATAAGACAGTGTACACAGAATTTCTGCGATATGAAAGAGTTCAGTTGGCAATTTCAATTCTGCATAGACATTCTACATGACCACATTATATGGTTTATTTTTCACATATAACTTTCAGGGGTGCCTGGGTGGCTCAGTCGGTTAAGCGTCCGACTTCGGCTTAGGTCAGATCTCACAGTTCGTGGGTTCGAGCCCCGCACTGGGCTCTGTGCTGACAGCTAGCTCAGAGCCTGGAGCCTGCTTCAGATTGTGTCTCCCTCTCTCTCTGCCCCTCCCCTGCTCAAGCTGTCTCTCAGAAGAAAGGAAGAAAGGAAGAAAGGAAGAAAGGAAGAAAGAAAGACAACAAATAACTTTCAAATTACTTCACCAAGGTTTTCTATTAGAAACGAATTAGGAATAAATACTACTTTTCATTTTAGTATATGTGCTGCCAAAGCGAGCACACTACTTTTCATTTTAAAACTAGATTTTTTTAATGTTTTATTTTATTTTTGAGAAAGGGAGACAGAACGTGAGAGGGAGAGGGGCAGAGAGAGAGGGAGACACAGAACTTGACGCAGGCTCTGGGCCCCAAGCTGTCAACAGAGCCTGACGTTGGTCTCAAACCCACAAACTGTGAGATCATGGCCTGAGCCACCCAAGTGCCCCTAAAACTAGATTTTTAGAAAACAATTTTATTTTTTTAAAAAATCCATCCTACGTAACGATAGTTCCAACATATTTTATATTAAGGTTACGAAAGAATGTCTATTTCATAGAATTTGGCATAATCTAGGACCTAGCATGGGCCTAATAATAAGCATTTGTGGAATTAAAATATCTTCACAGAAAAATGTTAGAAGTTTTATAGTTATTATAGGGCACTATTTGTAGGTATAAATCATCACATTTTCTATAAGTTCTTTAGAAGAATTAAAGGAAATCATTCTAAATGTATTTAGCACTTCCTGGTGCAGACCAGTAATTGCAAACTGGGAACTACAAACTGTATTCAACCTCCAAAATGTCTGATTTGGCCTGCAAGTTGTTTTTAAAACACTTGATTTACTTGCCGATATTTTAAAAGGCAGGTGATTTCACATAAAATCCAGATTTCCAGCTTCTCTGGAAAAACAGGAGTTGGCCACACCCCGCCAAGGTGGCATTCGCTCCCCTTTCCACAGACAGACGGCAGGTCTCTAGCCTGTCACAGTCTCCACCCCGATGCCAGTCATCAGGGGGCCTGCAGAGTTGGACCGGCGCTCCTGTTCTCTTTGAGTAAAGTGCAAGGTGGTATGTCTCTACCGTAAGATCAATGGGGAGGGTCAAATACCTTAGAAAAAGAAAAACGAAGAATCTATTTCTTTGTGGAAGTGAAATAAAAGTCTGAGCGGTTAAATATGCAAATGAAGTGTGTTGGCTCAAAAGAATACAGAACCTAACACGTCGTGAAACCAAGCCGGCCAGCTTTCTTCACTCATATTATGTGTGTGGCCCCTGGGCATCTGTTTTTAGAATTTCTCTCTCTCTAGAGTTTGAATTAGGACCTTATGTTTAAGATTTCTCTATTGATATAATGATGTACAATGTATATTAATACAATTATAATTATACGATTACTAATGATAAGAAAGTTATTAATACTAATAAATACATGTATGGAAAAATGTGCTCACCCTTATTTTTACTCTATAGATTATAATACAGATCTAAATCATTACCTTTCTCATTTAAAGTTTAAAGACTATAAATTGAATGTTTAAAATATTATTTTATGTAAATAATTTAGATTTTCTAGGCTCAGTCAACTGATTAACAAAGTAACTACCTTTAGTCCAAATCATTAAATATATTTTATTTTACCTAAACATTTCCAACAGAAAAATACAGGTAAAGTCCTAGGACAGGTACAGGAAAGATTAAATCATTGTTTGGATTCAGGTCATCATTTGTTAAACTACTCTTTAAATACAGAAACTCTTTTCTGATCATTGAAACCTGCTAAGCAAATTAATCTAGGCTCTACCTCCCTGTTGCCTAGAAAACAAAGTGCACATTTCTCAGTGAGCTATTCCAAGTCTAGCCTTTCCACTATGTGGCATCGCTTTGCCTTGCTATTTCCCTTACTGCATCCTTCACAGCTCATTGTTCTGCATTCTTTCATATGTATTTCTTAACCCTCATGTAGATCAACCTATTTTTTTTTCTAACCTTCAAATCAATTGTTACCTCTTCCATGAAACCTTTTCAGATCCCCTGAATTAGAAAAAATCCCTGTATTTTCAGAGCTCTCCAAAGTCTATCATGTATACATATTTTTACATACACACACATACAGGACTCTCCTTCTAGTCAGTAAACTCCTTGAGGAAAAGGTCATTGTTCATTTATTCACTAAGTATTTTGTATAGCCCTTGGCCAGCTCTGGAGGTATAATGCTGAGTAAGACATTATGGAGTTTCTACCGTGGGGAGATATTTTGGGGCTGCCACATGGACAGGAACAGTGTTAACGCAGAATGCAGGAAGAGAACCGCAAGAGACTAGGGAAGATTTCCCAGTGGCACTGAGGCCCGAAGTGAGACCCAGAGCTTCTTAAAGAATGAGGAGTTGGGCAGGAGTCCACAGGCAAGAGTGTGGAAGTTAAAGTAAGTCATCTTGGTGGACAGCATGGAGGTGGGTGATAAGAGATGAGGCCGGAGAGACAGAGCCACACTGTGTAGGGGCTTCACAGTAATGTTCAAGAGCCTTCCCTTATCTGAGAGTACGGAGCTTATGAAGGGCTTTAAGCAAAAGATTGATAAACAGCGATGTGATCAAACCTGTTTTTATTTTTAAGCTTCTTTATTTAGAGAGAGAGAGTGCATGCATGCACAAGAGGGGGAAGAACAGTGAGGAAGGGGGGTAGGGGGAGGGGGGAGAAAGAGGGAGAGAGGGAGGGAGAGAGAGAGGGAGGGAGGGAGAGAGAGAGAGAGAGAGAGAGAGAGAGAGAGAG
>NC_043709.1:79157873-79197929 GCF_006229205.1 Suricata suricatta
AGAGAGAGAGAGAGAATTCCAAGCAGGCGCCACACTGTCAGCACAGCTGGCAGGGCTAGATCCCACGAACCAGGAGATCATGACCTGAGCCAATATCAGGAGTCGGCCTCCAACTGAGTCCCCCAGGTGCCCCGCAAACCTGTTTTTAGACAGAACTCTGGATAGTGTATGCAGAAAACCTGGGAGTGGGAGGAGACCAGCTGGGAGTAGTTATTCTTTAAGTGAAACACACAGTAGTTTGAAGTAGGGTAGAGGCAGGCGCCTGCGTGGCTCGGTCAGTTGAACGTCTGACTCTAGCTTGAGTCATGATCTCACTGCTTGTGAATCCGAGCTCAAGCCTGGTGTCGGGCTCTCTGCTGTCAGCACAGGGCCTGCTTCAGATCCTCTGCCCCCATCTTTCTCTCTCTCTCTCTCTCTCTGCCCTTCTCCTGTTGTGCTTGTGCACTCTCTCGTGCTCTCTCTCTCTCTCTCTCTCTCTTTCTCCCTCTCTTTCAGAATAAACTTAACACATAAACTTAAAAAATAAAATAAAGTAGGGCAGAGGCACTGGACTAGAGAACTAGATGGTTTAAGATATATTCAGGAAAAACTCGTGACAAGATTTGGCAATTCACTGATTCTTCTTAGTGTTCTCTTTTCTTATTCCATGCACTTAGGATCCTATAGATACTGTTCACTAAATCTATGTTCTTGGAATTTTAAAAAAAGCTGGCCCCTGTTAAAGGTCTCCACCATAGCAACAAAGAAGCCCCTACTCCAATGATGAAATGTGCATTACCTAAGTTATAAAAAAATCACCTAATATCAATAAATGAAAACGTCATTGGGGTTGTCACTACACAGTAATTAGCCTCTCCCTCCCCAATTTTCTTGAGATAAAATTGACATAATGCAAGCTTAAAGTATACAATGTGACGGTCTGATGCACATGTGTATTGTAATATGATTACCACAGTAAGGCTGGGGAACATATCCTTTGCCTCACATAAGTAGGTTTTTTTTGTAGTGTGAACATTTAAGATCCAACCTTACCAGCTTTCAAATATACAGTATTGTTACCCAAAGTCACAGTAATTACAGCTAACATTACCTCTTCATCTGCTAATCCTTCTTCTTCCATGGCCACTTCTAATTTCTTCTGCCTTTTCAAAGAAAAAATAATTTAAATTTTAAATACATTCTAACTATACCCGTTTAAGAAATGTTCTTTTTTTATTCAAGTTTAACCCTTAAGTTTGCTATACTAAAATAAAGGTCTAATAAATGACTAAGAATAGTTTTCTTTCTCATAATTAAACCCAATCCAGATTTCAAATCACTTTCTCATACCGGCCAAATGAAAAATTTGCCTCTAATGCTGCTTAAATCAATGATTAGCAAAGGTGACTAATGTTCTAATAAGGAAAATCTGTTACCTAATATTCAAACCACCAAAATCATTAACATTTATCAATGTTTATATTAGAAGTATATAAAGGTAACTATAGCGACTGAAAGTATAAATATTTCGGGTGGATATCCTTGTTTGAATCCTGATTCTAATAACTTATTAGCTAACTGAGCTTGTATAAGTCCTTCAAGTCTAAGCTTGATTTCCTAATTAATCAAGTCAAAATGTTCAATGCAATTGAGTATAGTTTATTCTAATTCTTTGCAAACTGGAAAGTCATATATGTACATTAAAAAAAAAAAAACAAACCACTAGCCACCAGAACATTTGCTGTTCTAGGTAAAGCCAAGTTCAGCTGTTCATTATTTTTAAGCGACACCCCTGACATACGTTAAGCAAGCATTGCAGGGATGAGGAGGAGGGCGGGCGGGATGGGTGTATTAAGTCACTAGGAACTAGGGAGATGGCTGTGATACAAAATTTGCAGCTCATTTCCAACAGAGTATTAAGCATTTTATTTCTATCCTATTGGTTTTTCCTAAAGATGAACCTAAGAGCACTCTTCCTAATTGGTTTTGGACTATGTTAGAATAAGACTAACTTTCCAGGATTTAACTACTTGGGAGAGTATCTAAGGGTGGATGGAGGATTAAAATCATCAAATACATTTAGTATTTGTCCTTTATGATAATATATCTGAAGGTAAGTGCTTTCCTAACCCATCATTCTTATGGAAAATTCATAACAAAACTATCAAATGCCTGTTCATAAATCAGCACCCCAATGGCAACGACACGTAATGACATGCTCTCTGCCTACTTTGTCAACATTTGTAATAGACATCTTGGTGCTTATCACATGGATTTTTATCTTTTATTTACATACTGTTCTTCTAAGCCCAACCCTTAGAATGGAATAAGCCCTGTGCCTGCTACCATGCACCTCTGGGCACTGCAAGGCTGCTTGCTGAATGATTTTGAGCTTTCTCCTCTGTGGAAAGAATCCACAGTGTAAGAGAACCAGTCATCTGGGAGGGCCCACCAATAAACAAGCAACTTCATTTCTTCTGTCACATCTCTACTGTCCCCTCTCCTCAGTCAGCCAAAACTAAGTCTTGGTGAAATCGTCCCGTCCTCTGGAGAGAGAGGCAGTAGCCTCTGTCCGCTTCCACCGCGTCTAAACGAGAAGACGTGACCTCCCGGGCACCTTTCAAAGAAAAGAGTTTTCTCCCTAAATGCTCTGATGTTTTCTTCTGATTGGTACTCTACTTCACTTTGTCTTTATTCAATTAGTTAAGCCTTAAAAATTTGTCACTTGTAATCCTGAAGTACAAGCTTTTAGTAAGCATGAGCTTACTATTTAACATGACTTCCGTGGCACCAAGCTGAGGATGCCTTTTTCTTTTTTTCAAATAACAGCAGATACTTTTATTCTCACTTTCTTTTGTTTGGAAATAGAGGGCAAAACTGAAGTACTCAAAGACTCCATCAAGAAAAGACAGCAAGCCTTCAAAATTCTGATGCAGAACTTAAGTGTTCGCCTCCTAAAAAAGCAGTCTTTCTCTGATTCTCTTTTACTTTGTTTACTCTCCTTGGCGATTGGATCATTTCCAGAGACTTTCATTGTATTTACAGTTAGTGTAATTACTCATATGTTTGCATTCATTTCTAACCATCTGTGTCGACTTTTTGGCATTTCAGTTTTGCTCTTTCCCTTGCCTTATTTTAAACTGTTTCTCCGCCCCCCCCCCCATTTCCTTTTCATTAGTTTGGAACTTACAAACTCTCTTAGTCTGAAATGGATCAATCTTACCCCTCTGTATGTCGTATTATCTCTATCGTGAAGATACAAAGATCTCTAGCAACACTTTAACTCCACTTACTTCCCTCCTGACTGAGTCTCCCATTGGAAAATATTTTAATTCTACTTTAAAAAATATGTAAGACTTCATCATCATTGTTGTTTTTATATAATTTGTTTTGAGATTTATCCACACATTTATATTTGACTCTGTTTGTGATCACTTTCCTTCAGCCTAATTGAATCTTCTGGAAGTTCTGCTGATGGTGAACTCTTAGTTTAACCTGCCTCTGCTCCAACCTCTTTCTTCTCTTCCTTAAGGGACTTTGGTTAGAGACATGTTAGTTCTCCCCGCTTGCTTCATACTTAACTCTCCTTCATGTATTCCTACTCTGTGTCTCCAGGTTGACTTCTGAATAATAATTTAAGTTTTATTTTCTCGTTCAATTCTCTGCTCAGTTTGTCTGATCTGCAGTTAGACCTGTCCAACATTTCGCATCTGGCTAGTCGCCACTTCTGTCAATCTCACTCTGAAATAGTCTCTTCTACAGTTGTCATAATCCTAATTCAAGCCTGCTTTCCAAATGCTGGGGCTACATCACTAGCCTTTCCTGTTTCTTATCTCTCTACCCACAGTCGGTTCTGTACATCACGACTAAAGTACTCTTCTAAAGAAACACCCATGATCACTGATTCTGCTCAAAAATCTTCAAGGCTCTTTACTCCTGTGAGAATAGCTACATTAACAAAGCAGCCAAGGCTCCCAAGAAATGCTGAAATCCAGCTTGAACTAAAGTGGCTCTTACTTGACCCAGCACTGAAGGTGATTCCTTTTGTCTGTGATATCCTTCCTCCTGCTCTTTTATCTCTTCCTTCTCCCTCTTCTGCATGTATAATTAATACTCTTCCTTAAGAGCTCTGATAAATGCCACCACCATTTATAAAGCCCTCCCAGCTGCTTTATTCAAAAACAATCTCTCCCTTCTTTGCTCTTCTCTTAGTGATGCTTTTCACTGTCATGTAATATTTATGTGCATTACCTGCTTTACTAGAGTTATTCTGAAGGCAGAATAACACGTTGTTCGTGTTTTTATTCTTCCACTCTCTTAACCAACTGAGCCACCCAGGCGCCCCTATTCTTCCACTCTCATTCCCACTCTATACATGTTTTTGGATTAGAATTAATTATTCCTAAAGTATAAGGATATATTATAATTTCAAGGCTGGGAATGTTTTATTTAAAATAGCAAATGACATGTGATAGAAGACTACGGATGCAGAGGACAAGAAACCATCCTCTTAAAGTAACCAGAGGCACTGTCAGTATAGGAAACCTAAAAACAGCATACAGGGACCCACCGTATTTATATTATTAATGGACAGCATGTTTACATGCCACTTGCAGCACAAGAGCTTATTAAACCAAACGGAAAATTCTGACGAGCCTTTACTATACCTGGTTTCTCTCTCTTCATGCTGTAAAATTAGATTGCTGTAAAAATTCTCCAACGTGAGCTTGGCCACAGTCACTCTTTCCCGCGTATGGTTGCTCATAGGAAAGGAGGTTGTAGTCCCTGCTGTCATGGCCATAGTAACAGAAACTGAAACAATATATAAGCACAAATTGTTCAGTAGAAAAACACTTCCATCCCTCATAGTAAACTCTGGAGATGGTTTAATTTCTACTAAGCAAACCTCTACCCTAACAGTTAAATCATCCAAGTCTTCTGCATTATAAAGAATACAGTGCTGGGGCACCCAGGTGGCTCAGTTGGTTAAGCATCTGACTTCGGATCTGGTCATGATCTTGCAGCTCCTGGGTTCGAGACCCACATTGGGCTCTGTGCTGACAGCTCGGAGCCTGGAGCCTGCTTTGGATTCTGTGTGTGTCTCTCTCTGCCCCTTCCCCATTCATGTTCTGTCTCTCAAAAAATAAACGTTAAAAAATTAAAAAAAAAAAAAAAACACAGTCCTAGTAAAGAAAGTGGAAGATGCACTATTCCTAAAGCAATGGAAATTAATTTTGTGTTGGCAAAACCAGGGGTGAATAAGAGTAAAGAAGCACCAATTCACACACAACATGGACACATTTTATATAGAAGGCTGTAGTCAACAAGCATTCAAAATAAGAAAAAGTTTGATCTATTTTATTAGTCGTGTTTTACTGATTACTGCATAAAATCCACAAGTTTTTACTAATACACTTGCCTGCACTCAATGGTAAGTCTCCTAAGAGTTAAATTCATTTAAGTTCAGTAAATAGTAAGAAGCAACTTCTGGAATATAAATTCTATGAAACATGAAGCAGTGTGTCAAATATGCACACAAAATCAATCTGAAGCAATTCTTATGCATATACATTTTATGGGAAAACAACTTTTAAAAACAAGCCCCCTTTGGATGGAGTCCACGCTGGCCTATTTCATTCTAAATTCTATGTCATTTCAAATAGCGCTATAACAAGGCCCAGTACACTTCTCCAGATTCTAAGTCCATTTCATTTTCAAATGACACTCATTTGAACTAGGCAGGAAACACAAATGTGTGAATCAAGCAAGGTGACAGTAGGGATGCTCTGTGACCTTAACTGGGCCTTGCAGTCTACTTAGTCATTCAAGTGCCATCTTTGAAAAACCATCAGGCTAGCCAAACATAGTACTGGTTAGAAGAGGATAAATGGACAATTAGACAAGATAAGGAATGTAGTGAAATGACTGCCTCACGGAGGGGGGCAGACTGAACTGCGATGGCTGCTACCAGTGGGTGGCACTGACCATAAGAAACTTGCCTACTGTAGTCTACATCTGGACCAAAAAAGACTAGGATGGTTCCGTGCATTAAAAAAGGTTTTTGCTCATCTGGATGGAGATCATGACAGACCTAGAGAAGATCAGATTGCCAACACTGAACATCCAACATTACAGTGTTAGCTGGGAAATATTCCCCCAACCTACTTTCCAGCCCCCACCTCTCCCTAATTACATGAAGATACAGAGACCTCTGTATATCGACTTGAATTGCAGTAGACTCCAGGGATAATGGAATGAACCAAAAGACCTTTCTTGTTCTTCAATGTCAATCACGTCAAGTACAGGTTAACAGTATAATTTAACTATGACAAATTCCTAGTTCCACTGCCCTCTTACTGGTTTCATACCTCAAAGTACTACAGGAGTCTTAAAGTCACTATGTCTAAATATGAAACTATTATTTTAGCTTCACGAACTTGTTCCTCTGCTGAGTCCTCTAAAGATTTTTAGAACAAGTTGATTGTGTCACTTGTTTAAAATCATTCATATCTCTTCACTGCCTACAGCAAACAAAATTAGCTTAGCATGATAAACAAAGGCAACTCACATAACTGAATGGTCATGCCTGTCGGGAATTTTATGATATTTTATTCACTGGTTTCTCCCTTTTTCCTCCAGAGAATTCAAGAGAGGGGTACCTTCTATGCATGACTGCATTTCCTCCTTATAACAGTCCTGCAAGGTAAAGAACCAAAGCTGAGAAAAGTCACATGGCTGGGTGCCTGCAGGGCTCAGTTGGTTAAGCATCCGACTTTGACTTTGGCTCAGGTCACTATCTTCATGACTTTGAGCCCTGCATTGGGCTCTGTGCTGACAGACAGCTCAGAAGCTGGAGCCTGCTTCAGATTCTGTGTCTCCCTCTCCCTCTCTGCCCCTTGTCCACTCACACTCTCTCTCAAAAAATAAACATTAAAAAAAGAAAAAGGAAAAGAAAAGTCATGTGGCTAGTGTGCTTTGGAGTTAGGATCCAACTCCAAATGCTGTTTCCAACTGGCCTGTCTCACCTTCTCTACTGCCCCTCCCCCACCTCCTCTTCTCCCAACATACTTGGCTCTTTGGTGTCTCCAAAGCCTAGCGTGACCTATCCCCAATCACTTCTGACCTGCTGATCGTTTAAGGCCCGGTTTAGCTCAAGTCTTATTGTGATGACTTCTCTAACATTCCCTACCAGCAGAGGCATAACATTTGGTATTCCTCCAGGGGTGTTCCCTGGCATCTGTACCACTCTATCTCACCTACTGGTTCTTAGCACTCATTTGTCCATCTCACTAAACAAGCAGCACCTCTGGGCAAGAATTCTTCCTGATTCATTTTTTAGTATTCCCCACAATAGCACTGTATCTGACACATAGTAGGTGTTAATAAATCAATGAGCCAAATTGTCAAATGGGGGGTGGAAGAAGAGATGAAAGAATTGTCAGAAAATATTCTATAAAAGTTGGCTAATAAGCAACTATAGAGAAAGACATTACTGAACCTAAGAGTCAGATATTTATAGATCTAATCTAGGCCCTGCTGCTAATTGATGGAAAGGTCTTATTCAAGTCACTAGAACACTCTGAACTCAACAGAGGTTTTATAATATTTGCCCTACTTGGTTCACAGGCATAATCTAAGGCCACCTGAGATGGTACACAGCAAACCCACAATGGCCAATACAAATGTAGGACATTATTTGTGGCACCTCGTTTAATTTTTTTAATGCACTGAATGCTTTAATTTAATGAATATTATTTTTAAAAACAATAAAAAGAAAACAAATGGAACTCAAGAATTATCATAGCCAAATGAGTTTCAAGTACTGAGCTGCTCTTCTTGGAATGCTACCTAAGACAAAACCTCCACACCATCTTTGGAAACCTCAGAATCACTGCATTCATACTCTATGTTTCAGGATCACATGCATAAAAATCAAAGAAGGAAAAGTGGAACAGGGATGGTATACAGCACACATTCCAAATCATGGTTAACTGGGATTTGATGATGGAGGGAAGGCTGAGAAAGATGGACTAGAAGTTGAGGAATTCCAAATAAATTTAGGAACTCCAGATCAAACATAGTTAAGTTTTTACTTCAAGACTTCTCAGCATCTTTAATATACTAATATGCATCCTAAATCCTCAAAAGGGGAACAGATATAAAAATCTGTAAGTACTCCAAGGAGCTTCCTTTAAGAATACAAATTTTAAGTTCCCTATAGATCATTCTTGTCAAGCACCAGTAAAGAAGTGCCTGTTACCTTTTTTTCAAAATTATCAAACCAAGAGCAGAAGTGACCAAATTATTACAAAGAATGATCTAGATGACTGGCACTTGTTATATTGCAAATTTATTCCTCTAATGGATTTAACACTGTTCTTTGTCTCTTACTAAATCCCTTTCTGTAGTCAGAAAAAGAACAGGATACAATTTGCAAGTCTACAATTCCTGGACTGATAGAAACAACACTAGGTGCCCTTCAATTTCCTATTCACGTTCACGTGTTTTCTCCAGACTCCCCTATTCATTAATGGAGACACTACCAATAGTTAAGTCCAACATTCTTTCTTTTATCAAGCCTGAGGAAAGAAGATAACAAAATCTGGCACTCACGCTACCTATAAATAGATGTGGTGTCTCCGACCATTTACCATCAAACTTCTAGAGTAGGAAAACAGAACTGCTTTACCTGACTGGCAAAACACACTCTCTTTCTGGGGATTTCACCCTACTTGCCACAGACTACATATCAGAGGAAAGAGTATCCTTCATGCTATTGTGTTGCCTTATAGTATAAAATTTTTTCTACATTCATCTAGTTGCAACCAAAAAGCCCCAGGCTACAACAGATTGGATACCACATATACCAGGTCCCTACTGACACAGCAGCCACAGCTTCTTTCCTCGGGGCAGTACAACCTGAAGAGCCAGAAATTCAGTCAGGTGAGGGTTCCAGTGCCAGCACTAACTTCTACTAGTTGTCTTTCCAGCTAACATTTACTGCAGATTTACACTATGTGCCAGCATTGCACAAATTACGGAGAATACAAAGAAGGAAAAAATAGAGTCCCTGCCCTGTGGAGCTCGCGATCTTACACGGACACAAAGAATGGAGATGTTAGCTCTACAAGGTTTAAGAATAGTCAAAGAGGAGGAGATACTTGAATTGCATCTTAGGGAGGGTGGGGAGGAGTAAGAGTTCACAAGTCAGATGGACAGGGCGGAGGAGGAAGAGGTGGGAGGGCATGAAAAAGACTGACACACTTGAGTGTACAAATGGCTTGAGTATATTCAGTGAAACACCAAAAGACGAAGGTGGAAGGACAGCTAGAAGTCATGATAAAATACCTTTTTGCCATGTTAAAAAATTATCTTAAGCATAAATGGGAGTCATTCAGGGCTTTTAATTAAGTGAAAAGTAACAGCCAACAAACTATGCTACTCAGTCAGTGCTTACCCAACGAGGAAAAACTCTTCTAAGTATGTTACTTGTTTTGATACAGTTAATCCTCCTGACCATCACCAACAAGACCCCAAGACCTGCCCTTCACCACCCACCTGCATTTGTCCACCTACCTTTGTCCCACATTTTCCTTGAGTTCTTTCCGGCTATCTCCTCACTCAGGCAAAGGACCCAAAGGGCACAGCATCCATTGATGGAAACCAAAACTACCCCTCAAGCTATTACGCCTGCCAGGAGAAGAACTCTGTAGGACCAGACCACCCAGACGAGTTTGAGCTTAACCACCGACTCACACCTGTGCAGATGGACCATGGGGTGCGACAGTGACCTATACCTCACTATAATGCTAAATTCTCCACCCGTGGAGGAGCACAAGCCTCATTAACAGAACATATAATGTATGTCTAGGCATATTTCCTTGAGGCATATTTGTGACCTTATGCCTGCCTCTACATGCGATGACAAGGATTCCCTTTCTAAATATTCATCCTAACCCTAAGTAAAAGGAACTTATTCACTATTGCCTGGGGAGTCATAGCTTCCAACGTTATTCTCCATGATCTCCGTATTTACTGCAAATAGAGTTACTTTGTATGACAAGTCCATCCACTGTAGCTTCTATCTGTAAGGCACCAAGGAGCGAACTCAGGTTAGTTGGGTTACATAACCGCCTCTAAAATCCGATCTGACTGGCACTTCATGTGATTATGCTCGTACAGGGAGGTATGGCAAAAAGTCTGGCAGGAGATTAGATGGAAGGAATAGAAATCAGGTTAGGGGGACTCAGTAATAGCCATGGGTTACAAACTTGTGGCTGCAGTCATATTTTGTTTGGTTCGCACTGTGACTTAGAAGGTTTCACATAAGAATTCAGACATCTGGTTCCTCTTGAAAAATCAGATTGGTCAAATATGAGCTCCCATTACTGCCAGGAATACAGAAGGAGCAGCCCCCTTGCAAGGCAGGGCATCGTGCCAAAGCCCAACTTCCCACTCCCTTATGCCCAGCATCCTTCACGCACTTTATTCCCTGCTTGGCTTCTGGTAAGCATTTGAAATTACAATCTTTGGCTTAGTATAAAACAATGAGGACCTAATTTAAGATAGTAGAGGCTCAGAAATTTAGCTGGGAAGACTGAAATCTATAATCACTTCTGGGTTTCAGATTCGGATGAATGGGTAAATAGTGATATCAATAAGAATAGGAGTTAATAAGAGGCACCTGGGTGGCTCAGTGGTTGAGCATCTGACTTCAGCTCAGGTCATGATCTCCTACTTTGTGAGTTTGAACCCCACATCAGGCTTAGAACCTGGAGCCTGCTTCAGATTCTGTGTCTCCCTCTTTCTGTCTCTCCCCTGCTCATACTCTGTCTCTCATTCTCTCTCAAAAATAAATAGACATTAAAAAATTTTAAAAAAGAAAGAAAGAATTGGAATTATAAGAAGAGCTAACTTGGTAGGGAAAGAAATTTATGTCTGATTCTGAGTTATGTTACCAGACTCCATTTAAAACTTGTGTTTTTTTGTTTTGTTTTGTTGTTATTGTTGTTGTTTTAAGTAGACTCCATGCCTAGTGCGAGCCCAACATCGGGCTTGAACTCATGACCCTGAGATCAAGACCTGAGCTGAGATGAAGAGTTGGATATTTAACCAACTGAGCCACCCAGGCACCTTAAAACCTATGCTTTAAAATGATAATTAATTTTTTAAATGTTTATTTATTTTTGAGAAAGAGACAGAGAGCAGCAGGGGAGGGGTAGAAAGAGAGGGAGACACAGAATCCAAAGCAGGCTCCAGGCTCCAAGCTGTCACAGCATAGAGCCCGATGTGGGGCTTAAACCCACAAACTCTGAGATCATGACCCACACCCAAATCAGACACTCAACGGACTGAGCCAGGTGCCCCTAAAATGATAATTTTAAAGATTTACATTTAGAAATGAAAAATAATCCTGTTCACAAAAGTGGCAAGGAAAAGGCGATGAAAAACATCCATAAAACACCTAAGAATCCCATGATTTTAAAACAAAGTTGCCCTTTTTATGAGGAAATCTAATCAGAGGCTATGGAAGGAAGGGAAGAATTATTCAGTTAACGGTGTTGAAAGAACTGGTTATCTATTTAACCACGTCAGACAGTCCATTCCAAAGGGCAAGATACATTCCAAATGGTTCAAAAGGGTGAACATAAAAACTAAAGAGAAAAAAAAAGAAAAAAAGGGGAAAGAAAGCAAAAAACAAAATTAAACTTCAAAAAAAATGACAAGAAAACACAGATGAGTAACTATCTTATCTTTGAATTGACAAGAACTATATTAAAAAGAAATCACAATAAAAATTGTGGCAGGCATCATTATACAAAAATTTAGAATATGCATATATGGATACCAAACACGATTAAAAGACAATATTTTGGGGAAAAACTGCAAAATAATGTAGATTAAAAGTACATACTGAAGTATAAAGGTATATGTTAAAAACAAATTCATTTCTTTAAATTTTTTTTTAATGTTTTATTTATTTTTAATACTGAGAGAGACAGAGCATGAGAGGGGGAGGGGCAGAGAGAGAAGGAGACAGAGAATGTGAAGCAGGCTCCAGGCTCTGAGCTAGCTGTCAGCACAGAGCCCGATGCGGGGCTCGAACCCACGAATGTGAGATCTGACCTGAGCCGAAGTCGGAGGCTTAACCGACTGAGCCACCCAGGCGCCCCTTCATTTCTTAAAATGTATGAAAAGCTTATAACACAGCTTTTATTAAAGTTGTAAAAAGAAAATAAGAACCCCAATAATGAATAAATAATACTGATTGACAACATATAAATAAAAATAGCTAACTTCTGAAAAATGTTCCATTTTCCCAAGTAAATCAAAGACATGGAAACTTTAAAATAATGTATATATTCCTTCTATGAAAATAGGCATAATTTAGGGGGGAGAAACTCTCTTGGTCCAGGTTTCTCATATACCATCTGTTACTTGTTTGTGTGGTTTTCCAGCTTTACTGAGACGTAGTTGAACTGCATAATGTTCAGATGTACCAAATAGTGATCTCATAAATACATATGTCATAAAATAATTACAGTGAGGTTAGGTATTCATCACATCATATAGTTACAACTTTTCTGTGTGTGGTGAGAATCTTTAAGATTTACTCTCTTAGCAACCTTCAAATATATAATACAGTATTGCTAACTAGAGTTACCATGCTGTACAAAACATCACCAGAATTTATCATTGACATTTTGTACACTTTGACCACCTTTACTCATTCCTCCTCCAACTGCCCCTACCCGTGGGCCCATGGCAACCACCAATCTATTTCTAGATCAATATATTTTAGGCTCCACATATATGTGATATCATGCAGTATCTCTTTTTCTGCCTGACTTATTCACTTAGCATAACGTCCTCCAGGTCCATCCGTGTTGTCACAAATGTCAGGATGTCCTTTTTTTATGGCTGATTGATATTCCATTATATCGAAATACTACATTTTCTTTATTCATCCCTCTATCAGTAGACACTCAGGTTGCTTCCACATCTTAGTTGTTAGGACTACCGCTGCAATGAACAGAGGGTGCAGCTGTCTCTTGGAGACCACGATTTCATTTCATTTGACAGATACCTAGAAATGGAATTACTGGATCATACAGTAGTTCTATTTTTAATTTTGGGGGAACCTCCATACCAATTTATATTTTCAACCAACAGTACATAAGAGTTTCTATTTTTCCACATCCTCACCAATATTTGCCACCTCTTGATAATACCCATTCTAACAGGTGTGAAGTAATACCTCACTTCCAAAGAATACCTTCAGTCTTTTGTCCATTTTTAGTCATATTATTTACTTTTCTTGATATTGAATTAGTCAATATTGATATTGAGTTCCTTGTACATTTTGGATATTAACCTCTGTCCTAGGCTTTTCTTTGTTGGGAGATTTTTGATTACTGATTCAATCTCCTTACTTGTTATCAGTCTGGTCAGACCTTCTATTTCTTCAGGATTTGGTCTTGGCAGATTGTATGTTTACAGGAATTCATCCACTTCTTCTAAGGTCATCCAATTCATTGGTGTTTAATTATTCACAACAGTCTCTTATGATCCTTTGTACTTCTATAGTATCAGCTGTAATTATCTTCTCTTTCTTTTCTAATATTATTTGAATATCCTCTCCTTTTTCTTGGTTAGTCTAGCTAAAGGTTACACACTTTTGTGTACCTTTCTAAAGAACTGACCAAAAGTTTTGTTAAACTTTTCCATTGTTTTCCTATTCTCCACTTCATTTATTTCTGCTCTGGTCATTATTATTTCCTTCCTCCTGATAACTTTGGGCTTAGTTTATTCTTTTTGTAGTTCCTTGAGATGTAAAGTTATGATATTTGAGATCTTTCTTTTTTCTTACTATATGCATTTATCACTATAAACTTCTCTCTTAGAACTGCCTTTGCTGCATCCCATAAATTTTAGTATGTTGGCTTTCCATTTTCATTTGTTTCATATTTAAAAATGGTTTTCTTTTGATTTCCACTTTGACCCATTTGTTGTCTTGGAGTGGGTTGTTTAATTTTCATGTATTTGTGAATTTTCCAGCTTTCCTCCTGTTTATTGATTTCTAGTTTCATACCATTGTGGTCAGAAAGATACTTGATATAATTACTATCTTCTTTCATCTGTTAAGACATATGTTGTGATCTTTCATTTTTGTCCATTAGGTCCATTTGGTCTAATGTTATTCATTATCTGCTATTTGCTTATTAATTCTCTGTCTGGATGACCTATCCGTTACTGAGAGGGGGTATTAAAGTCCCCAACTATTACTGTATAGCTATTTGTTTCCCTTCAGTTCTGTTAATATTTGCTTTATAGATGAGGTGCTCTGATGATGGGTGCATAATTATTTACTATTGTTACATATTATTAATTAATCCTTTTATCATTATATAATGACCTTCTCGGTCTCTTCTGACCATTTCTACCTTAAAGTCTATTTTGACTGATTTCGCTATAGCTACCCATTTTCTTTTGATTATCATTTGCTTGAAATATCTTTTTCCAACCCTTCACTTGCAGTCTGTGTGTATCCTTAAAGCTTAAATGAGTCTCTAGTAGGCAGCACATCTTTAGATCTTGTCTTTTTAATCCATTGTCATTCTATGTCTTTTGATTAGAGAATTTATTCCATTTACATTTAAGTTAATTAATGATAGGTAAGGACTTAACATTGCCATATGTTAATTGTTTTGTTTTGTATATCTCTTGTTCTTTACCTCCTCTCTTGCTATCTTGTTTTATGAATCATGGCTCTTTTTTTGTGGTAATGTGCTTTGATTCCTTTATCATAACCTTTTGTGTTTCTACTATAGGTTATTCTTTGTGGATGTGGTTATCTGGAGGCTTATAACACCCAATTTTAAGCTAATAACAATTTAACAATAACTAACAATTATTATAGTTATGCTTATTTTTAAGGCGCTTATTTTAGAACTTTTAAACTAGAGTTGTATATTATGTACCTCCATTACAATATTTAAGAATGTGGCCAGTGAGTTTTACACCTTCATATGTTTTTATGATGACAGTTAACATCCTTTCATTTCTGCTTGAAGAATGCAAACTTTAACATTTCTTGTAAATTAGGTCTAAGGGCATTGTTTTTGTTGGTTTGGGGAAATCTTTATCTCTCTTTCATTTCATTGTAAAGGACAGTTTTGGGCATATAGTATTCTTCGTTGACAGGCTTTTTTTTCTTTCAATATTTTGAATATATCATCCCATTGACTTCCGGACTGCGAAGTTTTTTTTTTTTTAATGTTTTATTTATTTTTGATACAGAGAGAGACAGAGCATGAGAGGGGGAGGGGCAGAGAGAGAGGGAGACACAGAATCCAAAGCAGGCTCCAGGCTCTGAGCTAGCTGTCAGCACAGAGCCTGATGTGGGGCTTGAACCCACGAACATGGGATCTGACCTTAGCTGAAGTTGGAGGCTTAACCGACTGAGCCACCCAGGCACCCCTGGACTGCAAAGTTTCTTTTAAGAAAGCCACATATAGTCTTAGCAGAGCATCCTATATTGACAAGTTGTTATTTTCTTGCTGCTTTCAAAATTCTTTTTCTTTGATTTTTGATCAAATATTTAGTGTGTGTTGGTATAGCCCTTTCAGGGTTCAACCTATTTGAGATTCATTGTACCTCGTGAATCTGATATCCATTTGTCTCCCCAAGTACGGGAGGGTTTTTTTTTGCCATTCTTGCTTTAAATGGACTCTGTCCCTTTCTCTTCTTCTGGGTATTCATAATACTATACATACTCAAAATACGTACTTGCATCTCTTGATTGTGTTCTATAAGTCTGTAAACTTTCTTCACTCTTCATTTGTTTTTTATCTCCTGTGACTGGATAATTTCAAATAACTATCTATCAATTCATTAATTTTTTTTCTGCTTTGTCAAGTCTGTTGTTGAAGCTCTCAGTTGAATTCTTTAGTTCATTATATTCTTCAGGTCTAAGATTTCTGGGTTTTTAAAAAATAGTTTCTATCAAAAAACTTCATTGCACATTTCATATGTGCATTATTTTCTGAATTTCATTTAGTTGCATGTTCTTGTAGCTCATTGAACTTAAGAGGATTATTCTGAATTCTTTGTCAGATAGTTTACAAATCTCCATTTCTTTAGAGTTAGTTTTTGGAGTAGTAGTAGTGTTCTTTGGTAGTGTCATGTTTGCCTGATTCTTCACGTTCTTTTTTTTTTTTTTAAGTTTATTTATTTTGAGAGAGAAAGAGAATGTACAAGTGGGAGAGGGATAGAGAGACGGGGAGAGAGAGAATCCAAAACAGACTCTGCACTGACAATGGAGCTGTCCCAATTGGAGCTTAAACTCACAAACCGTGAGATCATGACCTGAGCCAAAGTTGGATATGCAAAACTGAGCCATCCAAATGCCTCTCTTCATGTTCCTTGATTACTTGTGTTGGTATCTGCCATTTAGGCAATTGTTCTCTTTCTCAGATTTTATAGGTTCAGCAGGGAAAGCCCTTCACCAGTCAGCCCAGCTTGGGATACTGGACAGATCAACTGGTAGTGTCCACGGGCAGACAGGACTTGCTATCAAAATCTAGTTGGGCAAGTTGCTGCTCATCCTCTGATATTTGGGTGGGTGCTACTAGCTGGGCTCTGTGGTTGCGTGAGTCTGCCGGCTGGGTTCCATATTCAAGCGAGGCCAGTGGGAGGGCTCCCTGATCAGGTGAGGCTGCCGGCTGTGCTTGCAGTCAGGTGGGGTCACTGGCTAAATTCTACAATTATCTTTGGCTAAGTGTGGTCACAGGCTGTGTTTCCTGGCATAGTGGTGCAACTGGCTGGACTCCCAGATTAAGTAGGGCTAGAGTCTGGGCTCTGCAATCACTCCTGTTTGGGTGGGGTCTCAGGCTGTGCTTCCTGATTGGATGGGCTGCTGGCTGGACAGCATGCTGAGGCTGGGTGCAGACAGGCCTTTGCGGTTGGACAGGGCCTTTGGCTATGCAGGCTATGCCCTGAGGTTGGGTAAGGTCTCAGGCTGTACTCAACAATCAGGTAAGCTGTTGGCTATGCCCCACTTTTTGAGAAGGTCACTGGCTGAGTTCTCTGGTTGGGAGGGATCTCCATCTGTGTCCTGCAGTTCAATAGGCTAGAGACTGTGCTCTGCAGATGGACAGGGCTGCAGTCTAGGCTTCCGCAGCAGGTGGGGCTGCAGGCTATGCTCCCCAGTTAGACAGGTGGCTTCCTGTCTGGGGAGGCTGTGTTCAACAATCAGGCAGAGCCATAGGCTGTGCTCTGTTGCAGGGTAGGGCTGTGGGATGGGCTCAGCAGCTGGGGAGCACCACAGACTGTGCTACAAGGCTGTCCTGGTTCACTGTTCAGGTTCCCTGATTTGTAGTGCCAGAAGCTACACTTAACACTATACTTAACAGGGCTTCTGGCCTGGCTCCCTGCCCAAGCAGGGCTGTAGGACAGGCCTCACAGATTCTGTGGCTGCACAGATTCTGTGGTCTAGTTTCTTGGTTAGGTGGGCTTGGAGGCTACACTGAACAGCCGGGCAGGGCTGTAAATGTGCTTCCCTGCATGGCTGAGGCCATAGAACAGGCCCCATACTTGGTATCACTGGTCAGCTAGGGACCCAAATAAGGCAGAGCTGTCCATCAAGATCCCTAATAAACAAGGCCACCGACCTGGCACTGCAGATGAGCAGAGCAGCTGGCTGGGGTCTCTGCTCAGGTACCACTGTAAGCAGGAATGTGGTCCACCAAGGTCTGAGCACTGGGCAGTGGAAATGCCATCCCCCTTCTCTATCTGATTCCTAGTAGTGGAGTCCTGCAGACTTTCCCAATGATCCCTGTGAGGTGAGTCCCAAGTGGACATCTCCAGATGTATCCCACAAAGCTGGGGAAACTGGATGTCAACCATTGGCTCTCCTTTTACCCAATGGAAAAACCATAGGCCCAGGGGGACCTTCTCGGTACAGCACTGTGCATCACTGTGCGCCCTGGGGAGGGGCAATGAGGTCAGAGCACGTGGTTCTTCTCAGTCTCTATAATACAGGGGCTTGCTTCAGCCTCATCCCTCAGTTCTGGGATGTTTATAATGGTGTTGTCTATATGTAATTGCAGGCTGGTCTTCTTGGGAGGGGGGCGGCAGTGGGGGACAATCTATGTCACCAACTTGATGATATCACTCTCTGTGCTTATGTTAACCAGTAGGAATATAATACTTTCTGGTAGGGACAATAGCGATTTGTATTAAGAGTCTTTAAGTTTTGTAGTTTTTTGGCATAAAAATTTCACCTTTAGGAATCTATCATAACAAAATTATAAAAATTGCAGCAAGAATTTATAGAGTTGTTTTTAAATCAAAACATTATTTAAAATAGCAAATAAAACAAATGTTTAAAATTGGATGAAATGAGGGGCACTTGGGTGGCTCAGTTGGTCAAGCAACCAACTTCAGCTCAGGTCATCATCTCATGGTTCATGGATTCAAGTCCCACCTCGGGCTCTGTGCAGACAGCTCAGAGCCTGGAGCCTGCTTCAGATTCTGCCCTCCCTCTCTCTCTGCCTCTCCCCTACTCGCTCGCTCTCTCTCTCTCTCTCTCTCTCTCTCTCTCTAAGAGTAAATAAACTTAAAAAAATTTAATTAGGTGAAATGATTGATGGAATGATGATAGCATGAAATACCACAGAAATACTGAAGAAAATTTCCTCCAAAATATTTACTATGACAAATAATATTAAGTACACAGGATACAAGGCTCTATCTACAGGTAATATATGAACTCAACAATATGGAAAAAGGAAGTCAATTATGGATATTATGAAATTATGGATACTTTAAATTCTATGCGTTATCATTTTCTAAATATTCCAATTTTTCCATAAAGGAAAACTAATGATTATTATAAACAGAAAAAAAAGCACATAAGAGTAATTGTGTGAGGGTAGACGTGGGAGCAGTAAAAGGGCATCAACCCAAATTTTTCAGCCCACAAGCGTGGTTTTCTAGGTACCACTGTACTTGGGAGTTTTTCCCTCTGAACCAAATTCTCGCTTCTGGTTTAGTGGAAGACTATGAAGAACAGCAAAAAGAGCGTGAGTCATGGAGTAAAATTAAACACACACCACAAGACTAATGAGAATTCTGAAAAGTTTTCTAGTCACACCTTACACTTTTTAGGAAAACAGATTTTTAGTGGCTGGTACTTGTGCATCTTCACAAGGGCTCCAAACAAACAAGAAGAGAGTATTTGTTTGTCACTCTCTTCTTACACAGCTTTTCTACTGGGGACTCCAAAGGCCCATCTCAGAATCACAAAGGAGAGCGGCACAAACCTCAGCTAAATTAACTTCAAGTCTTATTTAAGGCAAGGGAGCTACTCAAAGATCCAAAGAAGAGACAAAATGAATGCTCTGGCTTTAAAGGTACCCATTCCCCTCTACTCCTTTTTTTTTAGGACCCACAGCCTGATTCAATGCACTTGAACAACAAAAAATGCCTATCTGTGCTAAACGGTGAAGGTTTGGCAGGACCAGAGAAAACCAAAGGGCCAAGGCAGGAAAACGATGGGTGCCAACAGGCGATGTGACACACTGTAAAGAAGTTTGGGGAGCAGCCCAAACATGCACGTCACTCAGTGGCCCGACTGTAAGAAGCTCATCTCTGAACCCCTGCCTTTCACTTTCTTAAATGGAAGCTTCTAACAGGGATGAGAATGGAAATGAGAGACAGGGACAGGAACAGACTGACATTTACCCAAAAGGAAACCTGAAAAAGGGCGGAACTGTAGGTGAGGATGTAAAATACAAACTTCTCAAACATGCCTTTAATTAAAAATACAAACTCTGAGTTTAATTCTCCCATACACTCAAAAATAGGCAAAGCTGTTCCATCACTCAATAGGCTCAGGAGGAACGCAGATTCCTCCATTGGGCCCGTTTCTTTTATATTCCTTACTTTTAGTTTTAAAGTTGTTGTTGTGTTACTTTGCGTGGTGCTCCTTGTCAGGCGACAACCACTCACTGAAAGAGATCAGGCTAATTTAACATCCTAAGAGCCAGAAGCAGCGGTGCTTTCTGACGGCAAAAACTGGATTAGGCTAAAAATAAAACATGGTATCACTGAACTTACAATTTTAAGATAGAAGTAGCTCTGAGTTACTTTCAGTTATTTTGAGTCATTTAAACTCTCCCAAGAGGCTTTTTGACCATCACAAGGGCCCAACAAAAACTGCTCCCAGCTAAAAGCAGACTTACCATGTATGTGACTCATAAGATTCAGATATTGTGTTAAACACACAGATTACTTGCCTTCTGCAACCGTGAGAAAATCCAGAAGGCACCCACCCCTTTTAAGACACCAGAGTACAAAAATCTTTAAGGCAGAAAAAAACATTTTTAGTGCTCTTGACCTGTAGTTTATTAATTAATTTAGTAATTAATACCTGAACAGCTGATTGTCTAACTATCAAACAGAGTCAGACAATTTTATTGACTTGGGATTTTTAAAACACAATTCTGGTTTATTTTGGGAAACAAATACAGGAGAGGGGGGAAAATACCTAAAATGGAATAAAAAGCAAATTGTATAGTTAGCTGTCATCAAGGATTTCCTGTAATACAAGTGAGTGTACTGGCAAATCCTCCCATAAATCTGTTTAGGAGCTCAATTCTGTTCAGCATTTTCTAGACTTCACTTAAAGGGCTAAGGTGGCAAATTTAGTTCACCAACATCTAAGACTGTTAGAATCCCAGAACTTGAAAACAGAAGCTATATGGTCTAACCGTCTCCCTCATTTTACACAAGCGGGGCCCACAGTCACATGACAGGGGCCAAGTCCCAGACTACGTGGTAACTATTAGCTCTAACTCTGACATCCATGTCCAACACTAACTCACTGCTCACTATCTTGTGATTACAGATCCGTGGACCAAATCACTCATTTCTGCCTGCTTTTCGGATGACAGAAGAATGACATTTTTACTGCAAACTTTCTAAAAACAAAGACAGTATGACTAACACCTTCTTGAAAGCAATTAGGATTTCGATGATAGAACTTAACCACTATTAAGTGATCTAAATTTAGCCTGGACCCTACCTCTATCAAAAATTATTTCCTTGTAAAATATTCCCCAAAGTGAGGTTTTCAAAATCTATTATACCCTATGGAACCAGGGGCACTCCTTGCCCCTGACACCTGAACCTGAGGGCATACCTATGTGGACATATATTCTGAAGTCTGGAGTCTTCCATAGGTATTCTATTACATAAAATCAGGTTTCTAAAATGTAAAAGTATACTTTTCAAACTGAAAATATCTTTTTTCTATTTATGAAAGTAAAATGTTCCCTGTAAAAATATGAAAATATCCAGAAGCACATAAATTGCAACATGAAAGTGACCTCCCAATCCTACCTCCCTAACATACAGTTTTAACTGCTGGATAACACACTGGCATTACACTGCCTGGATTTAAATTCTGGCTGTGTCACTTACGAACTCTGACAGCTCTCAGCATGTCAGTGTCCTTGTCTACAAAACAGAGATAATAGCAGCAAATGAGAAATGACAACTACTGTTTATTAAGTACTTTACAAAGTGTAAGTATTGTTGCAAGCACTTAAAACATACTAACAAATTTTAATAAAGTGGTTGATGGATACACGATATATGTTAAAGCACTGAACGCACGGCGCCCGAGCCTCAGTCAGGTGCTCATTAAATGTCAACTGCTGTTATGATCTTCCCACATTTTACTGCGCGCGCGCGCACACACACACACACACACACACACACACACACACACAGACACGGTTTTCATACAAAAGGGCTCATATAAACTGTTCTGTAACTTGCTTTTTCTCTTACTATCCTAATATAAACAGATACACTTTACCTTTTTTAAGAAGCACATGGTAATAACATTTTCCAACATACAATGAGTTGTTTTGTGCGAGACACTGTGCTTTTTGTGTATCATCTCACTTAACCCTCATATGAGCCCTAAAAAGAGGAAAGAAAAGACTCAAATGTATTAAATAACTTGCTCAAGATCATACAGCTAACTGTGGTGAAAGTAGGATTTGAACTTAGCATAGCACACTCCTTTTTCAGTAGTGCCATAGTTTTGAGCCAATGTCCAACGACAGACACTTAGATGGCTTCCATTTTGGGGAGGTATTTTTAGCAGTGCTACAGTGAACATAGTGGATCACAGATTGTGCATTCTTTCTCTTATTTCCTTATTATATTCTTCCAGACATGCAACTGCTGACTCAAAGAATATTCACATTTTAAATTTTAATACGCACTGCCAGAGTCCTTTCCAGAGAGAGTGCCAACTGACCATCTACAGATATATGAGAGAGTCGATACTGGGCACTGTCCATCTTTTCAATTTTTGCCAGCCTGATAGGTTTTAAAAAAAAAACTTACTTTTGCTTATACATTTCTTTGAGCTAAATGAAGTAAGCATATTTTCATATTTTTAAATAATTATTACTTCTTTTATAAGCTAAGTCCCTTGCTCACTTTTGTATTGAAAACTTCATTCTTTCAGTGTCAGACTATATTTTAACAATATAATTATTACAGCTCATCTTGAGCTATTTTAAATGGTATAAATTATACCTTAATGCCAATATTTAAATAATTTAAGTTTATACAACTTAAGAAATAAGTCAAAGAATGCTTTAATTCATGCAGGAACTGTAGTTCTCATATTAGAAGCAGGATACCCTCCTTTAAACCAGTAAGATCAAATCAAAGCTGTCAGATACCTCAAAAATTGAGAGTGAGTAGAAACATAGTTTTCCAAACTAAGTAAGATTTCTGTTATTGAGATGCTACATTAAGACCTTATTGTTTGGACCCTATTTATTTAGACCAGCATATATAATTTCTTATTTTTAATGTTTATTTTTGAGAGAGAGAGAGAGAGAACGAATATGAGTGGGGGGCAGGGGCAGAGAGAGAGGGAGACCTAGAATCCGAAGCAGGCTCCAGGTTCCGAGCTGTCAGCACAGAGCCTGACACAAGGTTCAAACCCACAGACTGCGAGACCTGAGCCAAAGTTGGACATATAGCCAACTGAGCCACCCAGGCACCACTATAACTTTTTAAAAATAATGCCAATTTACTCTTTAGCAGAAAACTTCCCCGTGTAGATAATGATTCTCTGGGAAGCAACTAACCAATGTCCTTCTCACTATCAATCCTGTCATCACCATGGCTACCATTCACTAAGCACCTTACCTTGTCTGTGCCAGACAACACTGTGTGCATTACCTCACTTAATCTTCACAACTACTGTATGAGGTAGGTACTATTTCCACATTTAACAAATGAGTAACCAAGGCTCCAAGAAAATAAGTTAGTTGCCAGAGGCACTCGATTAAAAAGTGGCAGAGCTAGGATCTGAACCCTGTCTGACTCCAGGACCACTGTTCTCTTGTTCTAACATCACTCCTACCCCTTGATGATCTGACTCAACTAGTTCAACAAAGCTAAAGCCAAAAATAAATCTCTTAACCTCCTAAATACATCTCAAGAGAACTACTGGTCACTTCTCACGTGATCACCTTGCTTATTCTCGATAAACCTGAAGTCACTGTATAGGCCCTAGTTTTACAGAAACTTTAAAAAAATTTTTTTAACGTTTTATTTATTTTTGAGACAGAGAGAGACAGAGCATGAGAGAGGGATGGTCAGAGAGATACAGAGACACAGAATCCAAAGCAGGCTCCTGGCTCTGAGCTGTCAGCACAGAGCCCAATGTGGGTCTCCCAACCCACGAACTCAAGATCATGACCTGAGCCAAAGTTGGAGGCTTAACCGACTGAGCCACTCAGGCGCCCCACACAGAAATTTAAGACTCAACTAGCATACCCTACCAGACACAAGGCTTTGTTACCCTTCCTCCCACTTCCACATGCCTTCTTGCCCAAAAAGCTGTAGAAAGTGTTCAAAAAGTTTTATCATCTCTTTTGGGAGCCGTTGCAATTATTTCACAGATTATTTTAAATATGTGTTGTCTATCCTGTGTGGAACTCATCTACTTGTCTAAATAGGGGGGAAGTACCAGATGCTTTACTGTGTGAGCAGGAAGATTAACCAAAACCGAGCAGCAGTCAGAAACCGAGCAAAGTTGCCATATTAGGGGTGAAGTCTGGGTTTAAGCTGCTTCTAGATGGATTCCCAGGAGCCCTGAAATAACTCAGGAAGCCAGAAAAGTCTCCAGAGTGGTGACAAAGGAGTCCCTCTTATCTGTCTGGCAGCTTTACAATTAGAAAGTTCTTCTTATATCTAACCTAAATCTCTCCTGCTGAAATTCAAACCCAACTATTTTTCTCAGGTTCTCCATTAAAATTAAGAACTTCAACTGCAGCAGCTAACTTGCCCCAATTCTCACAGTAAATTAGAAAAAAATAGCTAGAATCAGCCCTGATTTCTTTTGACTCTTGTCATCACATTAATTCAAACTTAAATTTTCAGTCCATTTTGCTACGGGAAAAACGGTCTCTCTCAAAACAACTGTGAAGCTGGAGAATACAGCTGCCCTTCTGAAACCTTCATGACTAGTATCTATTTAATACTAGTGCTTTTCCCCAGTGCTTTTAATGGTGTTTAATAAAAATAAAAATATGGGTAAATTTAATCCACTACTTCTATGTTGGGTACATGTTTCCCATGCATGACAGTCTTTCGTCTCCACAGCAATTCTATAAGGTAGAAGTTTCCAGACTCACAAATGACGAAACCGAGACTTAGTTAAGTCACCACCCTAAAGACATACAACTAGTAAGTGGAACCCGGTCTGCCTCATAGCAGGGCCCAAGCTCATAACCCATTTAACTAGACTGTTTCTCATCTGAATTTTATTTCCAAATGGGTAAGCCCTGCTTTACAGAGCACTTTGTTACTGAAAGCACCGTGCTCATTATTAGAAATTTAACTTTCCTTGCCTCTTTCCATTATAAAATGTGTGGAAAAATAACATCCCACATGTTCACAAAACTAAAGAGAGTTATACTTAGGTATACAGTGCAATTTATTTATTTATATTTTAAATATGTCATACATCTTTATTTGTTTTTTAAGATTTTAATGTAATCTCTATACCCAAGGGGGGGCTTGAAGTCATGATCCTGAGATCAAGCGTCTCACGCTCTACAGACTGATCCAGCCAGGTGCCCCTGGTGGACACTTTTTTAAAACTAAGAAAAAAATATGTGCACTAAGGCTTAGGGGTAAGTATGACCATTCACAGAACTTTTGTACTAGATAAACATCTGGTACCAGTCCATTTTGAGACTCTTCTCTGTTCCGTTAATCTGTCTGTCTATCTACCTACCTACCTACCTATTCATTCATTCATTCATTCTTATACCTAAACCAAACTATTTTATTTTCAAAGCTGTAAGATAAAAAAAAAAAAAAAAACCAGAAAAAAGAAAATGCAGGTTTTAACACCTGCTTGGGCAAGCCTCTTTTTTTCCTTTGTTTTCCCTCCCCCAAATTTTTATACACTCTTTCATATGAATTTTAGAATCTGCTATAAAGTTCTATTAAAAATATTGTTGGGATTTTGAATAGGTATCTTCTTCTTGGAAAAAGGAAAAAATATGTTTTAAACTAACCCAGCATCAGCCTATGACTTCAAACTACCATTTTGATTTCCGTTTTCTGCCAAAGTATTTCTGCCACCTGGAGGACAAGTATCCAGATCGAAGATTAAGGTGTTTTTCTGACCCTTTTAAAAAGCTGCATCCAAACTTACAGTGTCTGTAACTGATTACAGAAAACAAAATAAGATATTCAACGAACCTAAGAAGTGTTTGCAAGATAGTTAAGGAAGGGCCTTGGGATGACCAAAGACAGAAAAATAGAAGAAACCAGCTCAGCTAACAGGTCCACTGGTTTTAGGCAAAGGCTGATCAAACACTTGGCATCATTATCACCTGCTATACACGCGACACTCCGCAGGTAGGAAGCAACCCAAATAGTGAGAGCGATGACTCGTGTCACTTTAAGATCCTATAACATATATTTTTAAACTTTTTGGTTATTTTGAGAGAGAGCGTGCCCATGTGCACGAGCAAGCAAGGGCGGAGCAGACAGTGGAAGAGAGATGATCTCAAGCAGACTCCATGCTGTTAGCACAGAGCCCAATGCAGGGATTGATCTCACCACTATGAGATCATGAGCTGAGCTGATATCAAGAGTCAGATGCTTAACCAACTGAGCCACCCAGGTGCCCCAGATCCCATAATGTTTTTGAAAAAAGTAAGAGTAACTCATAGAAACAATTAGTGCATGTGACAAATAAGTCTAGGTGGGCCTTTCTGATATAAACAATGCTTCAGAACAGCGAAAGATCAGTGTAGGCTGATCTTTGGGTAGCTCAGCTGTAGCTTAACTGAATGCATCTCAGTAATAAAAATTTAATGACATCTATTTAAAAGCCCATGTGATGAAAAATAGTGATGATCTCAATTTGGTTCCAAACTTACAGCACCCTAATGAAAGGGCAGAGATCCCACTGGCAAGCATCTCCCATTGCTCTTGCTTTAGCTACTCTACATGATAGGCTCCAACCCTGGCCAGCACTAGATTAACCAATGGGAAATCCCTCCAAATACTCTGTGGCTCCAGGGGCTACTTGGTATCCCCTTATCCTACTCCCCCCCATGCAACCGGAAAAGGCCCCACTCCACAGGACTTGCTCCACAAAAACCTCCACCCAGACTCCTAACATCATGGAAATTTACTAGTTCACTCGGAAGACCTTGTATGTGGGCTCATCTATTTGTGGAAAGAGGTAGCTCTTTCCAAAATTATTGAGTCAGAAAATTTTACCGGCACTAGATTTGTTTAAAAAAAAAAAAAAGGATTTTTTTTTTCTTTTAGTTGAATAAACAGGATGAACACCGTATCTCCTTCCAAGGAAGAAAAAACACCCAGAAACACTGCTAAACATAAGCTGGGAACATTGGTCGGGAGGAATGAGGGTGGAAGGAGCCTTTTTTTTTTTAATTTAAATCATATGAAAACTCTAAAGGGAATTCATTTTGAAATCATTAGATAACGCAAAGCACGGCATCTGATAATGCCAGCAAGCACTATTCAGGAAGGGCATTTTTTAAAAAATGAGTAGAAAATGTACCTGTCAATTGCTATTAAGACAGTTTCACTAAAATTAGGAAGTTAAGACTATTTAACCCTCTGAGATTCTTTCCTTCCAGTCCTTCATGCTGCTCATATTCTTTAAAGGTAATTATTAGTACTTGAAATTAAGCAGAGAACACAGCAGGGTGTGAACAGTTCACACACAAGCCTGAGAACTCCATTTCTAATCAGATACATTGTCAATCACAAAACATTACTTCATTTGATACCCTACAGCTTTTATTAAGTGAAACTGGGAAGGTTGGTGGGTTGTACATTTTTAGAAGTGAAATAAGTACTCTATAGAGTTCCCCACATACTCTAAGAGTCATGAAGGTCAGCGGCCCCTGTGTGGCTCAGTCAGTGGAGCATCTGACTCTTGATTTCGGCTCAGGTCATGATCCCAGGGTTGTGGGGCTGAGCCCCTCTTTGGACTGCACACTGAGCCTGGAACCTGCTTGGGATTCTCTCTCTCTCTCTCTCTCTCTCTCTCTCTCTCTCTCTCTCCTTCCCCTTCTCTTTCTCACTCCCTCTGCACTCTCCCCTGCTCGCACACTCTCTCTCTTTAAAATAAAAAATAAAAATAAATTTCAAAAAGGAGTGAAGGTCACATGGAAGAGGTACACTTGTTTTTTAAAAGGCAGGAAACTACTCGATGTACCGCACTGGAACTGGTAACATGTGCACTAGAACAATAAAAATTCTATATCCAGGATAATGGTTATTTCTGGGAATGAGGGGAGGGAAGGAGTACAAAAGGCATCTTGAACTCGAGTATTTTGTTACTTAAATAAAATCCAAGGAAAATTTGGCAAAATATTAATATTTATGCTGCAGATACATGGATGTTTCTTATACGCTTCTCTATAACTACATATGTTTACAACTCACAACAACATAAGGTATCTTGTTTTCTACTATTTTTCTTAATACCGTCACCATCTCTATCTTCCTTACACTTCCATTTAACAGAGTTTCGATACAAAAGCACAACCCTCCTGGGATAAAGGATGCCAGGGAGAAGCGGGCAGGAAACTAATGGCCCTGGGAACAGCTGGGGTGGGGGGAGAGCAGCAGGGCAGAAGCCCACCACTCGGGAGAAGGGGCTACCAGATTTCTGGACCCAGGCCTGCAGGGAGTACTTCGTACTTTGTTTGAAGTACATGACTTCCCAGAACACTGGAGAGACCTACACTTAAAGGATTAAAAATATATCCCATGCATACTAAAATACATCCAGATGAAATAACATCACATCAAGGATTTACTGCACAACAATATGAAGGGAGAAGGTGGGGGTACAGATGAAACAGGTCTAATCATGATTTGGTAACTGTTTAAGCTGATCATGCTACATGGGAAGACATTATACTCTCCCTTTGTGTACATTCAAACTTTTCCATAATAAAGTTTTTAGGAAAAAAAACAAGACTAGAATAAATTATCTAATTATTACCATGTTAAAAGTCCTGCCCCATTTCAGTGTGTTAGAGCCTTTCATGGAGAGCAGACCAGGCAGTCAGGCCAGAGCTGGTCCTGACGCTACCACTGGTCAGTGGTGTACCCTGATCTTAGTCACCCAAGTGTCTTCAGTTTTGAGTTTATCCATCTGAAAGAAAGGAAAGGGCTGGATGATATTAACTATAACATGATTATTGGATTTATAAGACTGACTTGCAGTTCCTGTATAATATAGTTAAGAACTGCAAGTGTTATTAATGATATACTATGGCCAAGTGGGAGTATCTTTAATCCCTCATTTATTTACCTACTTGACAAACAGGGAATGTGTATGAAGTGCCAGGCAGTGCTACATGTGGGTAGAATACAAAGTTAAATGACACAGGATTCCTGCTTTCAAGATCCAGTTGAATCGTAAGACAGATGTATAAACAAATGACAATACAATGTAAGTGAGATGATAGCGATGATGGAGTTGAAAATGCCAAAGGCCTTCACAGTGTGAGAGAGTGGGGAATTGTAAATAATCTCATATGAAGGAGAGGGAAAGTTAAGTGGCAGGAGAGGACACTGGCTAAGAAAGTAGGGACCAGACTGAAAAGAACCATGAATGTTATACCAAGGAATCTGGATGGTATCTTGAAAAGTGATAATGAAGCCATTTTAAAGATTGTAAGCCTGGAAATGATGCAATCCAATCTACACTTTAGACGAAATGCTGCAGGAGTATAGATTTGGAGGTGGCTCGTGGCGTTTAGGGAACAGAGCGGGGAGTAAAAGAAGGGAAGGGTCGCTTACCTAGTTGTTAGGAGATAACTACAATGGCCCAGCAGGACATGATGAGGCTTGAACCAAGGCAGTATTCGCGGACATCACTGAGATACTGTTACAGCTTTAGAAATGCAGGTTTTAGGTAGTCTGCCATATTTCCACGCCCAGCTTTCAAGATAATATACAAGCTACAGCATGAAATAATAATATCTATTCATCTCTGGCATGGTGCCAGCTTCAAGCACAGTGCCAAGCACATAGTAGGTGCTTAATAAATGTGGGTTATGTGCTGAATGTGACAAGTTTTAAGGAACTAATGAAACAGCATCACATGGTACCAGTAGTTAAGTCTCTGCTCACTGGATATCAGCAACGATTTGATAAAAAGCACAAATAAGGAAAGATAAAAATTCTTTTTCAGGTTATTTTTATGCACCTCTATAACTCTCCCTCCATCCCCCCAGATTTTTAGACACTATCAGCAATGATCCTGTTATTTCTTAAAATAACAGAGTGGATACATAATTTGTTGTTATTTAAGAGTTGGACTACTCCCGTGTATACACTATAATAGAAGATTTTTTTTTTTTTGCGTATAAATTACACAGTATCTTTTAAGTACCAAGAAGGGCACATCTAAGAAAAGTATTGGAAATATCCATCAGTACTAGGTGCTACAAACCATATAAACTTGTTTCAATTTTTACAAAACAAAAGCATTACTTTTTCCTGAAAACCATTATCTTTATTTGAATAAACATAAAAAGCACAGAAAAATAGATCATCTAGACAATGTCCTGCTGTTAATGATGATTATTCAAATTAGAAAATTGTTCCCTTTAATTATTACCTTCTTATAATTTCAGATGTTCTCAGCAGTAAGCCCATGGTACTAAACATTAAAACTTATAAATCTTATTGCATTCCAAATCTGTAACTGTTTTTAAATTTTTTTTACATTTATCTATTTTTGAATGAGACAATGTTAGCAGAGAAGGGGAAGAGAGAGGAGACACAGGCAAGCGTTCAGCCCAGAGCCTGACATGGGGCTCAAACCCATGAACTGTGAGATCATGACCTGAGCCGAAGTCGGACACTAAACTGACTGAGCCACCCAGGCGCCCTCCAAATCTGTAACTTTTAAAAATGTTAATATCATCCCAAATGTCATTGACAAAAATAAGACTATTTAATTCATAAGTAACTGAACACTAATTATGTGCCAGATAATATGCTTAACATTTTATATATATGTTATATATATGGCATAGACACTCAATATATGCCATTTGATCTTGACCCTCACATTAACCCTAAGAAGTGGCACATAAAGTTACTGCCATTTTGCACTGGAAAAAAAATAGGGCTCAGAGAAGATGTGTGTCTTATCCAGTGTAATACAATCAAAACAAGCCTGTTAAACTCAGCAGACCAGAACTTTTTGCCACTATACAGGACTAATCACCTCTCACAAACCATGAGGTGGGTAGGCAGGTATTCTTATCTGTATTTTAAAGGTGAAAAACCTGAGGTTCAGAAAGTTGAGCAGACTTGTCTAAGTATCACATTTAGAAATGGAACCAGCAAGTCAGGCTCCTACTTTAGGGCCTCTACCTCTAACGTTGGACCTGTCCCATCAAAGAAATCATAACTACCACTCCATGGGAGTTAGCAAACTATAAAATCCTCCCATAATTGTTTAAAAAAAAATCAAATCATGTCAAACACAAAATGGTTTTGTCAATATAGCATAAAGGTCATGAGGTTCTTTAAAAATAAAAAAGTCAGTAAAGTTTCCTTTCAACACATCAAGGCTACCTTACCTCAAATCATAAAAGGAGCTAATTTAGAAGATAGTATTTTTCAAATTTCTAATGTGTGCATTTATTTTTGTTTTCCCAATATTAATTTGTTCCTTCTACATTCCACATTCAACTTCCAAAGTTTTTGGTACTTATCAGAGACTCGGGGAAAGGTTAAAGAGAAAGTTTCTGTCCCCAACAGAGAAAACAATGTCTGTAATTAATCCTCGCAGTATCTACTCCCAAGTAGCAAGCAGGTGCAATACTTCTCTGATTCACTATGTGTATCTGGAGCAAAGGTAGTTAAAAAAAAAAAAAAAAAAAAAAGAGTGGGGACGAAAAGAGAAACGTTAAAAACTAAAAAAACGAAACTAAACTAAAAAATGGGGGGTTCATGTCTTCTGGGTGACTTACATCATGCAAGGCACCTGGCTGTTGACAAGATGACCTGCCCTTCAATACAAGGAAGTTGCACCCAGTCTCACAAAGTGCAGACTCAATCACCCTAAACAGAGGTCTGGACTTCCCTCCAAGACAAATATGGAATTTAATATGTGTGATGCCTTGAATGTGGCTAATTAATTTGCAATCCTTTATTATGACCATACAAGGGAGGGAAAAGAGCTCCCTTCTTAGTCCTTCCTTGACGGGGAAGCAATAGAGGAAAAAGCTTAATATTTAAATCCCATAGCAAAGTTTTAAAACTTTTCCATTAAGATACACACCCTAGCTGAGTCACCAGCATAATACCCTACAGCCAATCACCTCAGTACTAAGTTTGCTTCCTATACATGGATGTCCCAACTCTGTGCTAATTCTCCTCAAAACAAAATGGGCAAGAAGCTGTAACTTGTTTTAACCCTAAGATTTTTAGAGGAAATGCACTGACCTTAACTTACCTAAATACTTAATTTAGAGTTAAATAAATAAAGAAACCACAGCTGAATGAAAATTATATCTGAAATAGCTGAAGCAATAATAGCAACCTTAAGAAAATTGTTTCATGAACTAATGAGAAAATTTTAAATCCAAAATAAAGATTATGAGGAAGAAAATTCTCTTAACCTAAAAGTACTTGAACCTATCGACTACACAGAAAATGTGTTTCCCAATCTTTCACTATCACATTAAAAGAACAAAAGTTTTAGGGGAGCACCTGGGTGGCTCAGTTAAGCATCTGACTCTTGATTTCAGCTCAGGTCATGATCTCACAGGGTCTGCTTGGGGCTCTGTACGGACAGACTAGAGCCTGCTTAGAATTCTCTCTCTCTCCCTCTCTCTCTCTCCACCTCCCTCCCCGATGCTCACACACTCTCTCAAAAAAAAAATTCTTTTTAAAAAGGTTTAGGTGAATTCTTCTCTTAAACTAAGAATTATTTAATACTTCTTCAGATACCAGTGGCTAAATATCTTATGACTCTACCTCTAAGACTCTGCAACTAGACACCTGAGTGAGTGAATCCGTGATGCCATTCTTGTCAGCTGTGTGATCTTGGAGAAGTAAATTCGTCTGAGTCTTAGTTTTCTCATCAATCAAAGGGGTTCTTGTGACCTAATATAGTAGTGGTAAGTTTGAAGAAGTTATCTTATTACCATAACTGTCAAGTTAACAACAGTTACACTGTTAACATGTCCATTTGCCATCCTTCCAGCACATGGAAAATCTATCAAAAGATCATTGGATCTCTGAACTCCCACTAAGTGAAAGAAAATAGTACACTGACAGTTTGGTCAGCACGCTACATATTTCAAAAAATTTAAGCCTGTGATTTAACATCATAAGGAAGGACTCAATTCTAATAATAGTTTGGGATTCATCTTGATATCTTATGGGCAACTGTTACAAGCCATCCCTAAATTAATAGTATTAAACTATTGAAATTATGATGCCAAATATATTTTGTATTCAAAATAAACACATTACACTGGAGAGAGAGATGCATCTACAACTAGGTCACAATAAGGCAAATAAACTACAGTAATTTAAACAGGATTAAACAGGTTAATTTTTCCTAGGGTTAAGAAAAAAACAATAGCAACAAAAAATGATACTAAAGATTGAAAAGGTATAGTTTATAAAATATAACATGACCATGAATATGCCATGGTTAATGAATCTGTCTTCAAGATTTTGTAAAAAACTTAACTTGTATATACTGAAATTTATAAATATTAAAATACTGAAGTAGAAAAAAACACATTAGCATCACAGAATGAAAAATAAGCCACCAACTAGCAGAAGGCATTTGCAACACTTAAAAACAAAGAATGAAATACAACAAAGGCAATATAGTATTTTAATAGCTATTGTTAAATAGTTCTTACTATGTATTAGGCACTATCCTAATCAACATACACATACATTAAATACATGAATAATTTCTATCAATCAATAAAAAAACACAAACAACAAAATTAAAAGTGAGCAAAAACCCCAAATAGGAATTTCACAGAAAGGAAAACACAAATGGTCCATAAACATAAAGAAGGATGCTCAACCACAATTCTAATCAAGGAAATGAAAATTAAAACACCAATGAGGTATCATTTCATGCTCCTAGATCAGCAAAAACTTAGAAGGCTGTCAATATCTAGTGTTGCTGAGGAAGTAGAATAGGAACCCTCATCCACTGCTGATGAAGGAACAAATGATTTAGAGGAGTTTGATACTACTCAGTAAAGCGTAACATACCCAATGACAAAGCAACTACACTCCCAGACATATGCCAAAAAGATACACATATGGTTCAGGGGGCATTACTTAATGATGGTCACTGAAGCACTGTTCCTACAGACAAGGAAAAAACACACAACACAATGACAATCAACAGACGTGGAATAACAACAACAAAAAATACTGTGGTATATTCATATCACTGAAAACGACGCAACAGTGAAAATGAACACAGTATCACTACATGGATGAATCTCAGAAACATAACACTGGGAAAAAAGCAGCAAATCATAGAGTATACACTGTGTGTTTCCATTTATATAAAGTTCAGAAACAAGCAAACCTAAAAAATAATATTCACTCAGTGGGATAGTTTCTAGGTGATAAAACTGTAAGTAAAGCAAGGGGGCACTTATCAAAAATTAAAGACAACTGTGGTTTACCACTGAGAGAAGAAAAGGCATAAGAGGAGCTTCTGGGGTACTGGTAAAGTTCTATCTCTTAACCTCCCTAGATACTTAGGTGTTTGTTTCATTATTTTTCTTTCACTGCACAGATACATTTTATGTTCTCTTATGTTATCCTACATGACACACTTTAAACTTAAACAAAAACAATTTAATGTATTCGTTTCAGAAGAGTTGTGGGTAAGTCTACATAATGCATTCATCATTGACACGTAGACATTTCAGACAAAGAAAGTAACCAGTTAAGATAAAAAATGTAAGAAATAACTTAAAATCTGCAACAGAAAAAAAAATCTGAAAATTTACAAAGGAGTCAAACTCATTCACAAGCAGAAAAACAATAAAGTAATGATATGAAGCATCTTTTGTCCAAGTGTGTTCTATAAAACATTTCTTCTTAAATGTCTGAAGGAAAATGGCTTCTAACAGTGAAATAAGTTTGGGGAATAATGGGTTAAACAAGTAACTCTCCTAAAGAACAAATACTTGTCCCAAACTCTTTGACCCAGAATCTTTTAACATGGTGAATTACATAGTAATTGATTCTTTTAGGACTTGTGTTTCATATAACACAAATTGGGAAACATTTTATAACACAGAGGTCAAACTGGATACAGTATTACCACCAAGATAAGGTCAGAGCAGGAGAAAAACAGTCTAGTAAAAGGTACTTAGATGTCTAAGACAAACCCTTGACAGTCCAAATCAAAACCCATAACCACATAGAATGCTTAGGAACTAAATGAATGCTCATTCTGTGTTGTATGAACATAGATACAGCTTTTTTGTGGTAAAGTGCAAAATATGAAGTAGGCATAAAGTGCAACAGAAAAGCTCTAGATAGAATATAAAGAAATGCTTCTACAGCTTTTAAGGTCACGGTAGCCTAGTAGGCAGAGGGTCTTATTTGTTCAGTAGAAGCCTCCAACACAAAAATCTAGGTCTCAAATCAGATCTTTCTGTTAAAAGGTTTTTCTATTAGTCTTGTGATAAAATAAGAAAATTTTCTAATTGTCCTCTTAGGTTTTCCCTAGGTACAGTGAATCTATGAACTGAATCTGGAAATTTCTTCATAATATGCTTTTATTGCCACAGGGGAGAAAACATGATAATGCTCTTTGAAAGAAAATATAAACACTGCACACTTATTTTTAAAACTTTTTCTGACTGGATAACTATCAGAAACTCTTGCATACACTATTCTTGGAAACTAACTTTTGGGTGACAATGAAATATATTTATAAGGAAAAAGTTGTTGAATACAATGTTTTTGTATCTCAAATATGTTAATATATTATTTGAAAAGAGTCAAATGTCCGTCTTTTCAGGGTACCACAGGGATTCAAATGGGAAATGTGGTACTGTCATGGGTCTCTCTACAAGGTGAAGATTATCAGACTGTCTCCTTCAGATGGCTCTTGACAGGGTACCTTGGTGATTTAACACAACCCAGGGCCAATCCACAGCCTTACAGGCTCAGAACTCTGATTTTTATCAGCAATAAGGTAGCTTCATCTTTTAGAAGCAAACAAAAATTAACATAAGACCAACAGAAATCAGAATACAAATTTAAAAAAAATTTTTTAATGTCTATTTATTTTTGAGAGACAGAGAAAGAGACAGAGCGTGAACAGTAGAGAGGAAGAGAGAAAGGGAGACACAGAATCCAAAACAGGCTTCAGGCTCTGAGCTGTCAACACAGAGCCTGATGCCAGGCTCAAACTGTGAGATCATAATCTGAGCTGAAGTCGGATGCTTAACACCCAGGTGCCCCAGAATATAAATTTATTAATGTAGAAAGACAAACATAACTATGACAGAAATAAAAATGCCTATTTATGGTCATACATGGCCAATACTCTCATTACAGCCAGACTTACATGGACAGTTCCCGAGTATACGTGGAATTAGAATTAAGAGGAAATGAGTATTTAATAGTCTTCTTTCATTCTGTCAATAACAATTTCTTTAATAACAATGTTTAAAATTAAGCAGCTACTGTGTCCAGGTACTCTCCTAGGTGCCAGGATACCGAAGTCTCAGCTTGCAGAGAGCTCATGTCTAAGTAACAGCTCAAGAGAACATATTTCACAGAAGTTTACTGTTATTATTAATAAGAACAAAAAAATTTGGAAGCAATCTAAACGTTTAACAATAAACTATGATTAATAATGGTAAATCCAGGGGCGCCTGGGTGGTTAAGTGTTGGTTAAGTGTCCGACTTCGGCTCAGGTCATGATCTCATGGTTCGTGGGTTCGAGCCCCGCGTCAGGCTCTGTACCGACAGCTCAGAGCCTGGAGTCTGCTTCAGATTCTGTGTCTCCCTTTCTCTCTGACCCTCCCCTGCTCACGTTCTGTCTCTCTCTCTCTCAAAAGTAAATAAAAACATTAAAAACTTAAAAAAAATGATAAATCCAAATGATGGAAAAAATGTAGTTCTTTAAGAATAGTATTTTTTAAGTGCATTTACTATTTATTTTGAAAGGAAGAGAGAGGGGGAGACAGAGAGAGAGAGAGAGGGAGAGAGATTCCTAAGCAGGTTCCACACTGACAGCACAGAGCCCCACGCAGGGCTCAATCTCATGAACTACGAAATCAGGACCTGAGCTGAAATCAAAAATCAGATGCTTAACCAATTGAGCCACTCAAGGGCCCCAAGAATAGAATTTTTAAGCAGCCATTCATGACCTGGGTAAATTACCATGATGCAATGTTAAGTGACAAAAGCAAGCTATACAAAAGCATGTAACAGTACACAATCATATATACATATATGTCTCACACATATATATACATATATGTATATATTTCCTATCCTTTTATATTCAGAAGAAAAAGACCAGAAAGAAAACCAACCAAAGTACTATAGTCATCTTTTTTCCTCTATACCTTCTTGAATTTTCTAATTTTCTAAAATAACTTGATATGCCTTTTATCACCAAGAGAAAAATTACTTTTTAAAGTAATTTCAGTCAACATGAATCCCAGGATTCCTTCAGATTTATCTATTAGAAGCTATCCATGAAAGCCAGTCCTTGAACTTCCGTCTTTGAATTCTCAGAGAGCGCTCATCCTTTCCCCTGCCTTTAAGCAATACTCTCCATGGATGATTAACACACCTGTCTTTTCATCCAACCTGCTGTCTCATATATTTCTAGCTCTCTGCTGAACATTTCAACCTAAACACCTTACACATAACTCATATATGATTACATCCAAAAGTAAATGCGTACTTTTCCCCCATAGCGAATCTTCTAGCAACCCTGTTTCCCCACGGCACCAACCTTTCTCACAATTAGAAAGCTTGGAAACGAGCCTTAATTCAACTCTTCCTTTCCCATTTCAAGTTCATTAACAAAGTCTGTCCAAACCTCTCTCCCATTCCACCTTACGCTGCGTTCTCACTTCCATCACCTTATCAGTCCAGACCCCAATCACACTGTAAGTGACCTAACTCCATCAGCACTGGGCGGGGTCTTCCTAATGCCACTCTCTGCCATCTTTAAACCACATCATTCCTGGATGATGCCGTTCCTTGACTCAAAAACTTCTGAAGCCTTCTCCTTTCTACCACTCCAATCTAACCTTCTTTGCCTGGCTTTTATTGAACCCCATAATTTGGCTCTACCCTGACTCCTTAAGTTTTTTTCCATTATTCACCAGTTTCCTCCCTCATCAACCAATGAACATACCATAATCAAACTTACCACCAAATCCTGGCATATCTGCACTTAAAAATAGTCCTTCCTTTCCCCTCGATTTGTATTTAAAGAACCTCATGAATTTTTCCTCTTCTGTGAAGCTGTTGATTTCTCCAACCTCATTTACATTTCAGTTTTCAGAACTTGTCCAGCACTTATTACAAATCTCACAATTAGGCACTTAATTCCACTCCTGTGTAAGCAGATTGACTGTCATATATGTTAGTCATCTATTAAGCTGCATATCCCTTGAGGACAAGAGCCATACCTTATTCTGTCCCTCATGGTGTTTAGCATGATACACCGCACAACAGGTGTGCTATTATTTGTTGACTGAAGTGACCAATTTCAGCCCCAGTTTCTCTATAACTACAGGTTACGTACATTGCTACATATATTGCATACATTACTATATATATTGTAGAATTCTGGGCAGGTCAAGGACCATTCTAAGGGATAAAACAGGAGACTATTTGAGCAAAGGAATATGGAGGCCTATTAGTATATAGTGATGACAGAGGGTCTACATCCCCCAGAACTGGGACAAAGAGAGTTCTAGGCAATGATAACTGGGGTTCCTGAACTCTCTTCCCAGGGGACAGTAAGGAGGCTCTCACACACCTGCCAATCCCTATGAGAACAGGTGCAAGGTCTTTTGAAAGAGTGCTTTCACTGGAGGGACTATCAAAGAGAAATGCATAACAAAACAAAAACTCTAATCAGGGTCCTGCTTGGTCATAAAATGATATTACACAAGACACCAAATCTCCGGTGTTATGCTATTGGTTGAGAGGTGGTAACTGTCAGCCGACAAGTATTTTCATGTGCATAGTAGTAGTGCCCATATTTATGAAGTTCGTTAGAGTCTTCAAAGGGCTTTCTACATCATCTTTTATTATCTGACCTTCCCTAAACACAGGGTGAAATGGATACAAAGTGTCACATTAAAAGAAAGTTCATATACAACAAATATTGTCTTACTGAGTGTACTTTAAATACACACACCTGTAAAATTAAGAGCTACTTCAGAATAAAACTATTCAAGGACTTTATAAGATGAGGTTTCTTTCTTATAAGAAAAGGTAATGTTTCAGAATGCTTAACCTATCAACATCTAGCACAATCTCTATAATGCTCTCTTCTTCATAGAGAGGTATTTTAACTACTCATTTTGTGCTCAATCAATTAAAATGTATATGGAACTCACCAAATATAAATTATAAAAACCAGTTTTCAACAAAACTTCTATTTACAAAATTTGAAATTTTACTTTAAGTTTAAAGAAATAATTTGTACGGATTTCAAAGCGTAATGACTGGGTTCTCAATAAAGGCATTATTTTTGTCTGGGTCGTACCCCAAAATGTAAGTTTTCTGAAGGGATTACTGTGAGGCTTCTTGTGGTTTCTTTTAGCAACTGGACAGTGTTGAAGAATGATCTACTGGTACATGGAGGTCTGCTTCGGACCCTAGCACACAGGCCTCTGTGACAGACTCTTGGCTGCTGAGGAAGCATACCTTGGAAAAACTGAAAATGAGTATGTTTTATACAGAGAATTGCAGCTGTTGTTGCTAACAAAAGCTAGCATTTACTGACTGCTTCTGAGCACATGCTAAACACACTGAAGGTCATATACACCACATGTTAATATGTGCAGGCTCTCGGGGCACCTGGGTGGCTCAGTCAGTTAACATCCAACTTTGGCTCTGGTCATGATCTCACAGATCAAGCCCCACATCTGGCTCTGTGCTGACAGCTTGGAGCCTGGAGCCTGCTTGATTTGGTGTCTCCCTCTCTCTCTGCCCCTCCCCCTAGTCACGCTCTGTCTCTCTCTCAAAAATAAATAAACATTTTATTTATTTATTTTTTTAATATTTTATTTATTTTTGATACAGAGAGAGACAGAGCATGAGAGGGGGAGGGGCAGAGAGAGAAGGAGACACAGAATCTGAAGCAGGCTCCAGGCTCTGAGCTAGAGTCAGCACAGAGCCTGACGCGGGGCTCGAACCCATGAATGTGAGATCTGACCTGAGCCGAAGCCAGCC